>NW_028289246.1:0-300000 GCF_059628265.1 Tinamus guttatus
TTTTTTTTTTTTTTTTAAACAACAACAAAAAAAGCCTGGCCTGGATTTTGAAGGAGATGTAAGCTCTATTCTCCTATACTTCAATGCTGATATGGCTTTGCTAAGGGCTACATATAAGAGATTAAAGGATAAGGTGTCATTCCTAAGATGTCATTTATAAATCTCAGTGAGGGGTTGAAAGTGTGTTCATGTTCAGTATAGGTAAATGGAGAATGGGGGAACAGTTCTGGCTTCACATCTCTTAAGAGTACAGCAGCTTGTCCTTCCATGGTGGATAGCTGGCAGTGCAGGGATTCCTGCAGATTCCTTAAGAAAAAATGAAGAACTGCAAATGCCCCGATCAAGGAAAGAATTACAATGATTGATGGGAACTTTAGGATATTGGAGAAGCACCTACCTGGATATTCTATCACTGCTCCTCCTTTGTATTCACTCTTAAGGAAAGGCAAACCCTAGAAGTGGGAATTAGAACACAAAGCGGTAGTGAAAACTCCGACAGAAGAAATAGAAAAATTTCAGTCCCTGGGACCAGAACACCCTCACGACCATCTTATAGCTGCATGGGGTTGCACTGAACGTGCTGCTAACTGTAGGTTTCAGCAAGTAACTTATTGTTACTAAGTTACAGTAACTTACTCTTACTTACTGTAACTTACTTACAGGCTGGCCCTGATGGAACAAAAAGATATTTATTGTTTAGCTTGACCGCATTTAAAGAAAGGGAACTACAATGTTCTGAAAGGGAGAAAAAGGACTTTTATCCTTAGTCCAAGCAGTTAAACAGGTTGAGAAAACACATCAAGGACAACCTGTGCAAACTAGAGGACCGTTTAATTTACTAGAAGGAGTCCTAAAGGGGACTGCTCCCCCAGAAGGAATTGCACCAAACCCCACTGCCACAAAATGCTATGCCTACCTAACAGGAGCTGCAGAAAATATGCAGCTAACTGAAGGGCATACTAAGGTTTCCAAATCACAGATGCCTGTAAAAACAGATCCATTAGCATTGGAAGAACCTCTTAAACCTTCAGCAATTCTTAGTGTACCATCCATCATTGAAGGAACACCAACAGAAAACATGTGGTTTAGAGATGCTTCAGCAAAAAGGGTAAATGGTAAATGGGTATAAAAGACTGTTGCATTAAATATTATCACTGGTTAGGAAGCTACAGAGAAGATGAAGGCAGTGCACAAGTTACCCATGAGTCAGCAACGTGCCCTCGTGGCCAAGAAGACCAATGGGCCTCCTCACAGGAGTGGAAGGGGTCTCTGGCTTGCTTACAGCAATTAAGTGCAGGAAAGCCAAGGGGCGGAGTGTGGTGCAAGGACTATTGTTTTGGTTCCCACATCTACCTACTCCTGTTATTATCCAAAGTGATAATGGCTCAAATTTATCATGTAAAAAAGTGCAAGATTGGGCAAAGCAAGAAGGATTTCAGTGGGTATTCCACACCCCATACTATCCCAAATCAAATGGGATGGTGGAAAGAGCCAATGGCTTGTTAAAAAAAGAGCCTCAACCCACACAAGGCTCAATGGGACAGACAACTTCCCAAAGTACTCCCTCAGTTAAATAATCATTGTGGGCCTGCTGGAAGGCCTGTAAGCCCAGCATTCTTTGTGAAAGATGAGCTTAGTGCTCAACCTACAGGTAAAAGAGGATGTCCAACAACATTACAGCTGGACAGCCTGTGATGGTCAATTTACCATCCATCGGTGCTGTGCCTAGGACTCTAGGTAAAGCTCGTGGCCCACTTGCCTGGGAAGCTACTGATAGCAGTGGTGCAAAACACAGAATTAGGGCATGATGGATTTTTCCTTCTTTTTCAATGGGGTAACCTGTTCTGCCTCACCTCACCGAAACAAGTTTTTATTTTCTCTTGCAGCAGTGTGCAGGACGACTGATGGAAATGCTGTATTCATTTTACTAACTCTAGAGCTATTAGTTCTATTACTTATAATCTATAAGCTGTATTACATATATTTTGTATATAAAAATGCGAGGTATGACAAACAAATAACCCAAATTCAACCACCCAAAAGGTACAAATTTGTACATAATAGCAGTACTTCATGTTAAAAAATGTTTACTTGCCATGGACTTATAAGTGCAAAAATTATCAATACACTATTTGTGGCACAGAGCCAAGGGGGGACCATAGCACTACTCTGTGAGGATAAGATGACTTGACTATAGTCATGGGGCAGAGTGTGACCAGTGTGCTCCTTCCCTAGCTCAACCTGACTGTTCTCATGTAGCCCTATTCAGGTGTTAATCACCAGTGACATATCTGATCCTGGTGGGTAGCTCCCTGATTTCTTCCCCCACTCAGGTATTAACCATTATTAAGGGTCCTGATGGCTGCATTCTCAGGGGAAGATAAAGCTGATTGTGCATACACCAGCCAGAATTGCTCTGAAATGAAAGAATGACTCTCAGTCAGTCATCTTCTCCCATAAATATGGGGACAGCCCCAAAACCCCTTGAGCTTTCCTTGCATCGCAGCGGGCTGCACGCCAGTGTCTCCCCTTGAGCACAGACACCTCCCAAGGATGCTCCTCAGCGTTAAAGAGATCCTTGCCAGATCCTGACACATTCATGGTAAGTGACGGTAGCAGCTCTTTTTGAACTTGTAAACTTTACTGACATAACAGTGCACAATTTTCCTTAGTCCTAAACTGTTGATCAGGTCTGGGACTAAGACTGCATCCAGCTGCATCCAGACTCCTCTCACAAAGAGTTTGCAAAGCAAGGGGGTCCAATCTGAACCCCCTTGGGAAACCCTCAATGCGAGGGTTTCCTTGGTAATTCTCTGTATATCCTGTACCCCATGCAGTAAATAATAAGTGACCTTGCCTTTAGAATCTCGTGAAACCATTGACCATATGAACAAAACCTATTACTATTTCTTTCAATGCACGAGTGAAGTGCACTGTGTCATTCACCCCCACCATCACTCATTCTGTGGCAACCAATAACAAACACATCAGCAGCAAGAGGAAGACGAGGGAAAATGTGGGCCTGCTGCTGAACGGGGTGGGTGTCTTGCTGATGGAGATTAAAGAGATGCTGGATTTACTAAATGCCTTCTTTACTTCAGCCTTCACTGCTAAGGCCAGTCCCCATGGACTAGAGAGCTCAGAACAAGAGAGAAAATCTGGAGGGAGGAACAGCTTCCCCTGGTTGAAGAGTATTGCTTTAGGGATTATTTAGGCAAACAAATCTATGGGCCCCGACGGGATGCACCCACAGACGCTGAGAGAATTGGCAGGCGTTATTGCTCAGCCCCTCTCTATCATCTTCAAAAGGTCATGGAGAACAGGAGCGGTGCCAGAGGCCTGGAGGAAAGCCAACATCAGGGAGGTGGATTGGGAACTGGCTGAATGGCAGAGCTCGCAGCGTTGTGATAAATGGGGCCGAGTCTAGTTGGAGGCCTGTGGTCAGTGGTGTCTCCCAGGGGCCAGTACTGCTGTAGCCCAGTGCTATTCAGGTTATTCATCAATGACCTGGAAGATGGGACAGAGTGCTCAAGTTTGCGTGTGATCCAAAACTGGGGGGAGTGGGCGACACAGCAGAGGGCTGCGCTGCCTTTCAGAGGGACCTGGACAGGTGGGCGAGTTGGGCACACAGGAACCTCCTGAGGGTCAACAAAGGCAAGCGCCAGGTCGTGCACCTGTGACAGGAGATGATCTCTAGAGGTCTCTTCCAACTTCAAAAATCCTGGGATTCTGGGATTTTCTGAGTCCCACATGGGACACTTAGAATCTACTGTTCCTCCCTACCATTTGTAAGGCAGTAAAATGTGCCTTAACATAAATGAACAGAGGAAGAACAGAGAAAAACAGCCTTTTTCCACAGGGAATGGGTTGAGCCCATCCCTGCAGAGGGGAGCTCTGGGCAGCTCATGGCACTGGCCTTACTGCTCTCTCATCAAGGCCAGTGAGAAGGTACCAGCTGCACTGGAAGGAACCCCCACAGTGCTTTTGTGCTCCATCTTCTCGAGAAATGAAAGACATTCCTGATGATGTTTCCACATCCTTGTAGCTGAGCTGAAGAGAAGCTCTTGATTCAAAGAGCTTCCCCACAACCTTCCCTACCCATAGCTTCTCTACCCGTAGCTATCTGATCTGCTCTGCATGGGAAAAGCTACTTTGAGACATGGAAATACTCTGGAGTTGATCAGGTTCTACCTTGTGATGGCTTTTGCTTTCTTCTCTTTTCTGCTCCTCTTTGAATTTTTCCATCATCTTCTTCTCAACTTTCCAGCAGACAGGAGGATGCAAAAGAAGTGAGTGCCAAAGAGAAGCATGTCCAAAGCTCTGTGCGTGGGGGACAGCAGATGTGTGGCTCAGTTCCCAGCAGCCCTGTGACGGGGAAACTCTGCAGCCCCTCCACGCTGGGCTGGGCTGCTCTCGGCAGCGCTGTGTCCCGGGCACAGGAACAGGGCAGCGCGGCTGCAGGGCTCTTGCCAGGGCTCTGCCTGCTCTGCCTGTCGTCTGCAAGCAAGCGGGGCAAGGAAGAGGAAAGCTGCACTAGATCTCTTACATTTAAAAGACACATATTTTGCTGTGGCAATGCCTGTTTCCCCAAAAACACAAATGAGAAAGAGGAAGCACCTGAGCAGTTTCCTTTTGGAAGCACTTCTGTGGCAGCCTCCCATTCCCAAGCAGGGGACTTGTCGATGCAGGTTTAAAAGCAGCGTTTGGAAGTGCCTGCCGGTGGCCTGGGGGCTTTATTTCACCCTGTGCTCTGCAGCGATGGGCCTGCCTGTGGATGGGCCACTCTGACTGCTGTGTAATGGCACATGAGCAACAACAGCTGGTGGCTGCTGGGCCTTCCAGCCCCACTGTGGGTTGTGGGAACTTGTGGGTGCTAAGAGGGAAAGGGGCTGGAGGGAACTGCTGGCAGGTAATGTCCTTGGTGGGTGCTTTGGGGGAAGCTGGGGCAGGCTGGGTGGGTTTGTTCCCATTTCTGGTGACGATGGAGCCTCCTGGTGCTGCAGAGGGGCTGAGCAGCTCTGCCCGCGCGCTGCTGGCACCAACAAACCGTGCGGCAGGGGGTTCTCCCTGGCGCCTGCAGCTGTGCCAGGCCAGCAGTGCAGCAGAGCAGGGCTGCGGGGCAGCAGATCTGCTCATCCACTGCCGCAGGCTGCTGCCGACGGAGAGCGGAGCTGGCTTTGCTTTGGGATCCTTCACTGGGGCCCGCAGGTTCTTCCCAGTGCTCCCAGTGACCCTGGTGCCCCAAAGCACCTGGCAGTGGCCCCCTAAGCTCAGTGCCTGCAAACCCCCTCCCACCAGTCCCTCTGCTCTCCACTGTCCCCAGGCAGCTCCACGCAGGGCCCACATCCCCAGGGAGGCAGGGCCAGGGTGATTGCCGCACCGCACACAGCCCCACACGGACAGACAGTGCCTCTCCACAGGGACACGGCTTTATTTGCCTCCTGCTCTGTGCTGCTGGCCTCCCCCGGTGCAGAGCTTTGCAGCTACCGCCCGTCGAGCACGGGGCTCCTCGGCGTGCTCCGGCCTAAGGTGAGCTGCAAAGACACCGATGTTGATGGGAGCAGCATGGGCACAAGGCCCCTGATGCCCCACGGTGCCCGGCTGGGGTGTCTTCCCTGATGCACCCCTAGGGCCACGCATCCCCAAGCCCCCTGGCTTTTGGCACCCACAGAACCTCTGGGCGCCTTGCTAGCCAGGCCCCACTGCTGTAGCCACGTGGCTGATGCCTGGAGCAGGCCTGGCATGGGAACATGGCCACCAGGGCACGGGCATGGCCACAGCCCCGACCTGCCCCAGAGCCCGACCTTGAACCCAACCCAGGGCCTCGGCCAGGAGCAGCGCCTCAGCCCCCCGCTGCTGCTCACCCAGGACGTGGACGGCTGCCGCCTGCGGTGCCTGGTGGCTTCCCATGCAGCAGCTCCAAGATGTGCTCAGGAGCTGCTCGAACAGCGCGGGGCAGTCTTGGGCCTGTGAAAACACACAGTGCAGGCAGCAGGAGCTCATCCCCATCTCCAGCAGCCCCCTTTGCTCCCCTCTGCCCAATCGCCTGACCACCCATGGCCAGTACAGGGGCGACCCCATGACGAGGGAGTCACGGGATGGGCAGCCAGCATAGGGACACAGCCCCAGCGCACAGCTCACTCACCAGGTGTCTGCAGACCTCGTCCTGCATCTTGTGCGCGCTCAGCCCAACGCTGATGTTGAGGCGCCTCTGCAGCCTCTTCGACCCCAGAAATGGGGCACACAGGTGCAGGGTCACCTTGCAGGCCTGCAAAAGTGCCCCAGGCCCTGTCATGGGGATGCTCTACACCTGCCTGGGCACTGAGGAAGGAACCTTGCCGGCAGGGCAGCATCACACAGGGCCCGTGGAGACTCCTGCAGCCCCATGCGGAAGGGAACGAGTGCCCCCATGGCTCAGCCAGCTCCACAGGGCTTTCTGTGGGGCGCCTGGGGCTCTTACATTGCACACAGCCAGGGACGGATCACGAAGGTGCAGCACCAGGCTGGGAAAGGCCTCCTCCACCTCCCTGCTGAAAAACGATCTCCTCCCCGACGCAGAGGAGGCCAGGGTGCCATAGAGGCCAAAGGCCGAGCGGCGCAGCTCCTGTTCCTCCTGTGACGAGAAAGACCGTCGGGCAGGCTGCTAGCACACACTGCTCGGCACCGCGCGGCGCTGCCCACAGGGCTGGCAACCGGCAACGGCTGCCCCCTGCCAACAGCAGCCCGCAGGGGACGGCAACCCGCGTGGGCTCCCGCCTGCCCACGGAGAGACAGCGGCTCCACTTACCGCCCCCCAGAGTGCCCGGCAGCTCCTGGCCACCTCTTCAAAGGCAGAGCCCATGGCCCTCGCCTCCAGCCATGCCAGGACCTTCGTCAGAGCCAACAGGCTCTCCACAGCCACCTCGGGTCTGCCCACGTCCTCCAGGCCCCCCAGCAGTGCTCTCACCACCACGGCCCAGTGCCTCCGCAGCTGCAGAACGACACACACATGAGTTCTTGCCTCTCAGTGCTGCTCCCCGCTGCGGCGCCAGTGGCAGCGCTTTCCAGAGCAAGCCCAGGGGAGAGCCCCGATGCCAGGGCATTGCCTCAGTGCAGCCCTGCACCTGCCTCGGCTCCTTGAGCACTTTCGTGCTCCTCCGCAGCTCGGCTTGTGCACAAAACCCACCAGAGGCTGTCTCACCTTTGTGGGTGTTCCTGTGGCCATGTTCCCCAGACCCCTCAAGGCCATTTGTCTTACGCTGCTGACAGGGTCGCGCGACCTCTCTGCCAGCACCTCCAGGAGGGGAGTCACGATTTTCCTCTCCCTGACCAGCTGGTCCTTCATGAGCTGCAATCAAGACACGTGAGCACTAGCATGGAGCAGCCCTCACCTGGGTGAGACGCAGGAAGCCCTGCGAGCCCCCTCGCCCCGCGGCTGCCTCACCTCGGCACAGAACGCAGTGGCTGTGAGCCGCAGGTTCGCCGAGCGGGAACGCAGCCAGTGGAAGAGCCGCTGCACCAGGCGCTGCGGGACCTGCTCCGCGTGCAGCAGCACACTGCACACAGAGCACAACAGCCTTGTAGCACGTGCTCACACAGCATGGCCCCCCGGCACTGCTCCCAGCTGCGCCCACCCCGGTGCAGACGCCGCTTGCACTGGAGCAGAGCTCGGGGCAGGCCCCAGCTCCCAGCAGCCCTTCCTCCAGCACGGCCCCTGCCAGGGGCTCTCACCTTGCCAGGAGACACACGCCGGCCGTGTGAGCCTGGGGCGCTGCCAAGGACGCCCATGCTCCCTGCTCCTGCAGCAGCCGCAGCCACCGGTGCTCCAGGCTCTTGGCCAGCACCAGCTCCAGGGCCTCCACAAACAGGCTGCAGGGAGAAGCCAAAGAAAGCTTCAGGCACAGCACTTTGTGGGAAGCTGCTCTTTAGCACAGCCCCACCATGGATCCTAGCCGCAACACCCAGCTGAGTTGCAGAAACGGCCCAATGCCCAGTGCGCTGCCCTACAGAGCCCAGCTGCACCTACCACGGAGGCAGCCCAGCACCAGGGCAGTAGGCAGGCAGCTCCTGCAAAGCCATGGGCCGCACACACAGATTCTGCCCCTGCCGCTCCTCACCTGCCCGGTGGGTCACTCCTCCTCAGCTCTCTGAGGGATGGGTCCATGTCCTCGCCGAGCGTTTCACTGAGCTGCTCCAGGAGGCTTGGAAGCAGCCAGGGAAGCAGGCGCCGAACCAGGGTGTCATTCTTCAGTGTTGACACCACCTCACAGAGGGCGCGAGTGATCTACAGAGAAATTTAACCAAGAACCACCTGGTAAAACAAGGCCATCGCTCGCAGACCACATCCCCCTGACAGCCCGGGGGCTTTTACTCTCTCTAGTTCTCACTGCAGGGAGAGCCTTTCAGCCTGGCAGCCGCAAGCTGTCCCAGCATCCCACGCTGCTACTACACCAGCCCAGCACCCCACAACGCTCCACGGGCCCTCACAAAGGGCAGGAATCCCGCTTGCACTCAAGCACCACTTGGAAAGCACGTGCAAAGCGGCACGGCTGCCGGGGCTGCTGGCCGTACCATGCGAGGCTCCAGGGCTGCCTGGCTGCTGCCCAGCTCCCCAGCGCAGTGGTTGCTCCTGTGGCTCTTTCCAGCTGCCCCCAGCTTCTCTGTCAAGTGGATGAGGACTGGGCAGCCCACAACGCTTCTTCCCAGGCTCCTCCACATCTCTGCTGTGTTGCTGCAAAGGAACACATGCCAGCACGTGAGCCGGCATCCCCGGCTACCCAAGGTACCCCAGGAGAAGCCATACACCCTCCTTGTGCCCACGGGCACTGTCGGTGCCCAGGTCCTGGCAGGGACACGAGCTGCAGCGCTCAGCCTTGCGCGGGGCAGAAGCACTGGCTGCCGAGAGGGCCGCCCATGCAGGCGAGCCCCACGGCTGGCTCTGATGGCAGTGGGAAGGGCGGCTGCACAGACCTGTCCATGGGCAGCGGTGTCTGCAGGAGGCTGCCCAGCACCGGCTCTTGGTGAGAGCGGCACAGCTGGACCATGGCCTGCAGCACCACGCGCCGGGGAGTGCTCAGCTGGGTGCTCCGCAGGCACGTGCACAGGATGGACACCAGCTCGGGCACCTGAAAGGAGGTGGGCGAGAAAGAAAGGCTCGGTGTGTCCTTTCCCCATTGTGCCTCGGGGACAACACACTACTGCAGAAAACAGCCAAAGGCATCCTAAAAAATGCCTCCCTCACCTCCTCCTGGAATATGCTGCCAACACAATCCCCTAGGAAGGTCAGTGTCCACTGACCCGCAGCCCACATGCACATGGGCCTGGAGCACAGCAGGCTCTCCGTGATGCTGCTCATGAAGCCTGTGCTCTGGCCTCGGGGAAAATATTTGCAGACAAGCTGGGGAGAAATCAGAAACACAAGCGAGCATGTCACAGGAGTTGCTCAGATGCAAAACACGTGTCCTGAGAGCAGCGCTCCCACACACACGAGCACACAAACATGTCATGGCCCCCTTGGGCTTTTCGAGGGCCAGGTACCTTGGCAATGTTGGTGGAAGCTGCCAGCACAGACCCAAAGGTGACGGCACTGAGCCTCTCGGACAGAGACGAGACCTGGGTCCACGGCGCCACTTCCATATTTTCATCTGGAACTATCAGAAAGGTGAGTGACGTTGATGGGGAGCTATCAGAAAGGGCAGTGATGTTCATGGGGAGCCAACCTCCAGATCCCTGGGCACTGAGCAAGGACATGGGGGAGGCCAGCAAAGGCTGCACAAAGCCAGGGTCCCCCGAGGCAACACAGTGGCTTTGCAAGCTGGACAAGGTGCTACGGCGCAGGGGGATGGGGCCTGGTGCTGGGCTCCTTCCTGCAGGGAGCAGCAGGGGCAGCCCTGCCTATTCCTCTCACCAACTCTCTGGAGAAGGAGGCAGAGGCAGGTCGCTGCCCGCCGACGGGATGCGGCTGTCTCCTCGCATGTCAGAGGCCCCAGCAGTCCCACCAAGGAGCCAAACTCTTGGCAGGCACCGCCTCGCTGCGGGAGCAAGACACAGGCACGAAGGTCACCGACATCGCCACGGCCGCTGGCCCTCTCCCGACTGCAGCGCCCCGAGCACTGGCGGAGCCGGGTGGGAACAAGGGGCCACCCTGCAGCCCTGGGACACCCAGAACCCGCCGCCCGCCCACGCAGGGCTCCTGGCACAGGGTCCCCGCTCACCCTCTGCTCGTGTCTCTCTTTGCAGGTGCTCAGCACCTGGACACACACTTGCAGCGCTCCATCACGCTCACACAGGTGGGCCGAGGTGAGCCAGCGCCGCAGGACCTGCCACAACAGCGCCTGTCTCACCATGGCCTGAATTTCGCCCTTCAGCCCTCCCCAGGGGTCCTGCTGCTTTTGTGCCCCTGCTTTCCCTGGGCACTGCAGCCCCGCGTGAGGAGCCCTTGCTGTGGCCACCTTCCCACTCCAGGTTCTCGCCACGGGCAGCCTTCATTTGTGCATCAGCCCTTGCTCACAGCTGCACAAGTGGGAGAAGCTCTGCTCATCTAGGGGGCTGCAGGACACTGCAAGCTGCCTGCAAGAACATTGCTGCAGATGGGAAAAGCGTGGATGCAAGCCTAGGGTGAGGGGGCCTGAAGCTAGGACCATAGCACTTCCCACTAATGTGCACAGATGGCATCAAGTTAGAGAAGAGCTCCCCTCGACAGACCAGGCCCGCAGGCGTGATTCCTGCAGCTCTGCCATGTTCTGGCAGCAACAACGCCTTCCCCGCTGCCCCAGGGCACTCACCTGCACCACGTCCCCCAAGCAGATGGGGACCGGCTCTGCCTGCTGGAGGGCTGCCATGAGCTGTCCCAGGGCTCGCAGGGATGGGGCCTGTCACCAGAAAGCAGGGGAGAGGCCATGTACCCCACAAAGATGCCACAGCTGCCAGTGGGATTCCCATTGCTTGTTTGGGGTGCCTGGTGCTGGCTCCCTGCTCAGGGGTGACCCAGCAGGCCAGCACCTACCACTATGTGTGAAGCGGCCGCCACGGTCTCCCCTCTCATGTGCAGCTGCTCTGGATAATGATGGCACAGGATGGCCTGGCAGCATTGAGCCAGGAGCCTGCACTTTTCCCCCCTGCTCAGACAGGGTTTCAGCTTGCTGAAAGGAGAAAAGGGCAGAGAACACAGAGAGGGTGCTTACTAGCGCACTAGAGTGAGGCAGAGGACAACTGCCTTTGGCCCAATCCACAACCCCAAACCCAGCGCCCGCAGCCTCAGCCAGACCAGCCAGCTGTGCTGGGACATAGTGCCAGGAACAGACCCTACCTCAACTGCTCCATGGCCACGAGGGCCCGGGGCTGCACTGGGGACTCCCGCGGCTCCTCCTGAATCACCTCCTGCAAGGCACAGACAGACAGGCACAGGGTGGGCAGGGGGCAGGAGAGCAGGAGGGAGCTCCTGCCAGGCCGAGCCATGGGCTGAGCTGCCCAAGCCCACAGACACCAGCTCTGCTGCCCCCTCACGACTCCCACAGAGGCTCTACAAGAAAAGGCAGCAGCTCTGCAGCGCCGGGACGCACTCTGCTCCCCGGCTGCAGCCCCAGCGCCAGCCCCCACGCGCCCTGCCAGCTGGGGATGCAGCTCGTGGCCGTCAGGAGCTTGCATACCACCCTGCAAGAGCATCGCGCCCCTGCACAAACCCACCCCATGGCCCAGCCCTTGGCTCCCCTGCACCACGTCCCCGGCTCTGGGCACTCACCACCAGGGTCTGCAGCAGCTCCCGCTTGCAGCAGAGCTCAAACCTGGGGCTGCCGCCTGCAGCCTGCAGGGCAACGCTGATCTCTGTGATGCTCTGCACCAGGGAGAGCCTCAGCTGCGTGTCCTGATGCCAGGGGAGACAAAGAGGCTTTCAGCCAGGGCCCCAGGGTGGGAAGGGCAGCGGGGCTGGGGCTAATCTGCCTCTAAGAGCAGCGCAGGGAGGACATGGTGCCCTCTGGAGGCCCTGCGGCACCCTGGGCACCTGCCCCACAACACGGAAACGTCCCCTCCCTCTCCCTTGCTGGCAAGGAGCCTCCCATGGGAGGGGAAGCTGCTGCTCCAGGTGCTGCCTGGGAAGACCCCGTGCATCGCGGACACGGGCAGCAGGCTGAGCAGCGCTCGCCTGGCTGCAGCGGCAGAGGTGCGTGACGGGAGGAGCAGGAGGGGCTGCAGCTGGCAGCACCCACACGCCTCTGCCCCACGCCGCGAGCTCCCACCTGGCAGCCCTCTCTGTAGAGCCCCAGCACGTTGCCCACGACGTCTCTCTCAACGTGGGCCAGCAGCTGCTCCCTGGGGGCGCGCAGCGACATCCGCCCGTAGGTGACCATGAGCGTGGCGCGAGCAGCGTGTGTCCTCACCGTGTCGCCCTGCCAGGGGATCACCAGAGAAACACCGAGACGTCAGCCCGCTGCCCTGCTCTGCCCCGAGACTTCGTGTGCTCCTAAGGCAGGAGCTGCCCCTGCCCCAACAGCGGCACCTCCCGACAGGGGCACCCTGGGCCCTTTACCTTCTGGGCTTTCAAAGTTCCCAGGAACTCCTTCACGCAGGCCAAGGCAAGCGAGAAGTGGCTCTCGGCACAGCGCGACAGGACAGAAACCATTCCCTGCAAGGCAGCAGAAACAGGGAGTCGCTCCCAGCCCAGCGCCCAGCCGTGACCAGCTCCAGAGGTCAGGCAGGACCCTTCCCCAGGGAAAGGGACACAAACAGGTCACCAGCTGTGCTGGAGCAGGGTCACACAGACCCCCTGCGCCCCAGGCACACGCAGGAGACACCCTGCCGCACAGCAGGGCAGTGCGAGGAACCCTCACCTGCGCCTCCCACAGCTCCAGGAAGTTGGCTGCTTGCAGGTGCTTCAGGGTCTGCTCTCGCACGTGGCGCAGACACCCGCAAGCTGCCAGGGCCGTGCCGAGAGCCTTGTACAGGAACCTCTGCAAGAGGAGAGGCCAGGCCCCAGCTGCAGGGACAGCCCTGCCCGGCGGGACAGGGCCAGGCCGCAGCGGTGCCACCGTGCCGAGAGCCGCCCAGGCGCCTGCGGCAGCAGCCCCAACTGCACGCGCTGGCCAGCCCGGCACAGCCGCCAGCCCGGCGCGGAGGGGAGAGCAAGCGCCTTCCTGGGCAGCGAGAGCAGCAGGGACAGGAGCCCGCCGGGCAGAGCAGCCCCGCCAGCCCGTGCGTGGGCCCCGGCCTCCCAGGGCTCTGCTGGTGCTGCAGCCCTCAGGGCGCCCCAGCAGCGGCAGCGACACCGCGCAGGGAACAAACCTTCTCCCAGGACAGGCGGGGAGAGCTGCCCAGCTGCTGGCTCAGCTCCTGGCTCAGGCCCACGATCCAGGCGTCGCTCGCGATGGCTTCCAGCGACGTTTGCAGGAACTAGGGCAGAGGGGGACATGAAGCAAACACCCCCTGCCCTTGCCTGGGCCCTTTTGCACACCTAATGGGCAGAGCTCCCTAACCAGCCCTCTAAAAATCTGCCTCTGTCTCTCCCCCAACACGATGCTTGAGCCCGGGGAATTGGCAGGAGCTTGTGCTGCTCAGTGTCCAAAAAGGGAGCCCCCAGGTTCCTCCCAACACTCTTCCACACCCTGGGCGCCCGATCCAGCTGTGGCCCCCACACACATGCTGTACCTTCAGCACAAGGCTCTCCCACTCAGCCACATCCAGGGAACTGGCGGTTGTTCCTGCAAAGCCCAAGGAGGCAGACCCTGTGCTCTCAGCCCCCTGAGCCCCCAGCAGAGCCCCAGGGTCTCCTTTGCAATCCAGCAGCCCAAAGGCTCAGCCCAGGGGGCTGACAAGCATCCCTAAACCTGGCACCATTACCCAGTGCCAAGCTGGGAGCTGACGGCATTTTGCTGCGTCCTCTGCCGCCAGCCTGTCCCTGGCAGCGACACTTTACCTGCCAGGTGCTGCAGCAGCAGGGGGATCTCTGCAGCCCAGCTCGCCCCCAGCGCGCTGTGGATCATGCTGGGGAGCACCTGCAGCAGCTGCAGGGCCGCAGCGCCACGGCCACCGCCCGCATGCGGAGCCACCGCCGCCGTCACCTAGCAGAGCGCGAGAGAGATGGGGGGCTCGCACCCGCCTCGGAAGCCGCGGCTGCGCCGCAGGCAGCCAGGCAGGCAGGCAGGGAGCCCCAGGCGCCTCTCGCACACTCCTGCCTCCTCCCGAGGTGCCTGCACCAGCCTCGGCACCATCTCTCCCACCCTCTGCCCGGCCACGAAAGCTCCTTCCCTGCTCCTCGTACTCACCAGCAGGCGAGCCAGCAGTGCCTGGGGAGCCGGCAGAGCCGCTATGGGCACAAAGGAAGGCAGCGTGAGATTCCCAGCCCCTCTGCGCCCTGCCCGTGCCGCCTCCCATGCTGCCACGCAGGGCTAAAGGGCACCCCGGCCACAGCGCCTGCACAGCGGCACTGCCGGGTTCCTGGCGCTGTGCACACAGGGACAAGGACAGCCCTGGCGTGACAAGAACCAGCTCCAGGGCCCCAGGAGAGCTGCGAGCAGCAGTGCCCAGTGCCTCCGCCGGGAAGGGACACATGGAAAGAGCCCTCGCGTCCGGCAGCGGACACTGCTCTGTCCTCTGCAGCCCCGTGCCTCCCGCAAGGGCCTGGCAGGGCTGCAGGGACACGCGCTGTCCCGCGCCACCAGCCCGGCACTGCTGCCCGGCACCTGCTGCTCCCCACCTTGCTCCTCAGGCTCCAGGGCCTCGGGCTCCCCGCGCTCAGTCTCCTGACGCCTCTCGGCCAGGGCGCGCAGGCAGCGGCACAGTGGCACAAGCAAGCCCGTGTACTGCAATGGCACCACGTAGCGCAGCAGCTTCGGCCACAGGAGCTGCGGGCAAGAACCAGGCCATTTGGCACGAGGGCATTCCTGCCTCTCCATCCCAGTCCCTGCATCATTTCCATGTCTCCAGGGCTGGCCTGGGCCCTTGGCCTCACTCCTTCACAAGCTCAGGAGCTCTTCTCCTGCTCTGCCCTCCTCCTCCCCCTCCTGCCCCTCTCCCTGCCGCGCTTCGCACCCCTTTCCCTCTCCCTCGCTCTGGCTGCCTGCTGAGAGCGGCTGGCACACCTCTGCCCCCGGGGCAGCTCCCTTCCCTGCGGCAAAGGGATGCGGGAGCCACTTGGCCTCGCCAGCCCCTCCCAAGATCTCTATGGGCTACGGGACGCAGCCAAGGCGCGTGCCCAGCGGTGCTCATGCGCTGCAGCACGCACAGGATGAGCGAGTCTGGCCACACAGAGCTCACACCCAGCTCTCCCTGATTGCTTTCATGCCTAAGGTGGGCGTCCCGCTGCACATGGCGAGAACAACTCACTTGGGCTACCGCTCCATTGGAGACATCCAGCGTGCTGACCATGTGCCAGCACAGGCGCCGAATGGCCCGTTCTTCATGTGCTTCTGCAGCACAAAGATTCCCTGTAGCCTGCAGGAGAGGGTGGCAAATGTTTGTCACTGCCCCTTCCCAGGCCCCACGGTGCCTGGCGATGGGGAGGACCCCCACCATGGCACCGGTACCGGCAGCCCGGCTGCGCTGGGCTCCGCTCCTTCAGGGAGACCCATGGCAGTGCGGCACAGCCATGAGGTGCAGCCGTGGCGCTGCGCTCTGCCTTACCAGCCTGCCCGAGGCACGGCAGAACTCGCTGAAGAGATGCCCCACCACGTCCCATGATGAGCAGCCCAGGCCACTGGAGCGCAGCAGCTCCCCGATGAAGTGCAGGACGGCCATCCTCACCTGCAGGCAGGGCAGGCTGCCGTCATGAGCCGGCCCCAAGCCCCAGGGGAGCTGCCTGCGCTGCGCTGCAGCCCCTCTGCCCAGGCCGGGACGAGGAGGCGGCAGCAGCCCTTGCTCTGCTGCTGCTGCTGCCGCCAGCCTCCTGCCCCAGAGCCTGCCTCCGCCTATGGCAAAGGCCTGGCCAGGCTCTGCCTTGGAACAGCCCTGCTCTGCCCCACAATGGCCCTGTCCAGACCAGCTCACCTGGCACGTGGGGTCGTGGCACACGGACTCGGCGAGTTTGACAAACAGGGCCAAGTTCTCCCGCACGGCAGGCACTGCAAGAGACATGGAGAGGCGGTGCTGAAGCCAAGTCCCCGTTTCCGCAGGGATTTCACACAGCTCCATGGCTTCCCACGCACAAGCAGGGCAGAAAAGGGGCGCCAGCCTGTGCCTCAAAGGAAGCAGCACATTCCCGGGGGGATGCTGATCTTTTTGCTGCCTGGCCTACTGACCATCAGAGCGGAGCAGAGCTTGCAGCACTCCCACGGCTGCCACACGATCGGCCTTGCTCCCGTTCCTCAGTTTGAAATAAAGGAAGACGATTGTCTCCTCGGGGCAGATTTGGGCTGTGGGGAAGAAAGAAATCCTGGTGGTCAGGAGAGCCCAGCATCTTCCCACGTGCGCAGCTTTGCGAGAGCTGTGGCGACGCTGCAGTGCGGCCCCGGCTCTCCTCTCCTTACCCTGCAGCACCATGCAGCGGCACAGCTCTGCCCTGTGCTCGGGCCGGGGCGGATCAATCTCGTCACAGAGCTGTGGGAACAAAGTGTTTTTCAGAGCAGTTTGCACTGGCAGAGAGGGGGACAGAAAGGAAACCTCTCGCGGGCATCTCTGGGCACGGAGCCACGCGCCAAGCGCAGCGCCCTGGGCACACGCAGGGCTGGGCAGCAGCCGAGGCTGCCCAGGAGCCCCAGGCCAGGGAGGCGCCGCCAGGCCTTACCTGCTCGTGCACAGCAGCACTGACGGCCTGCAGGTGGGCCCGTGGCCCGCGGCTCTGAATGCCAGCCACAGCTGCCAGGAAACGGCCCAGGCTCTGCAAGGGAGCGCGGCAGGGAGAGGGCAGCAGTTACCGCGAGCCCCCAGGAAGGCAGAAACAGGCGTCACTGGGAAAACCACGGCCTGAACGCACTCACAGAGCTCTTAACACACCCGCAGCCCTGGGAGGCACCGCAGGGTCCCCTGTGGAGCCACGTGCCCCAGCCACTCAACGCGCCCTCCCAGCCCTTCTGCCCTGCTGCTTTCTGCCAGCAGGAGCCCGGGAAGCCACCGGGCCCCGTTCCCTCTTCCCATCTCCAAGGGACTCAGCTCCTGCTGGCGCCCTGCAACCCCCCGACACCTCATTGCTCCCCCGCAGGCCCCGGCCGCGCCGTGTCCTGCGCAGTGCCTCACCATGGTCACACCAAGGGGATCTCGGACCTCTCGATATTGGTGCAGCAGCCAGAGCAGCTGCTCCCAGACACGCTGGCAGTACTGCTCCGCGTGCAGCAGGACGGCCATCATGGCACCCACTGCCCTGAGCACGGCCTGCTTGGCCTGCCGAGGGAAAGCAAGATGCCGCCACATGCAGGGATGAGGCTCTCTCCAGCACCCGCCTCCCCGCGAGACACCCAGCCTGCACTTCCCGCACAGGGCTCTCCTTTTCCTCTCAGTCCCGGCAAGAAGGCCTCGCTCGCCGGCACAGGGAGCGTTTCCTCCCACCACCCCCAGCTGCCCTGCTAGAAGGCCCCAGCATTCGCCTCTTGCCTGCCCCAAGTGCTTGGCCCAGGGCTGCTGCACGGATGTCCCCTCCTGCCTGTCAGCACCACTCACGTCAGCGCTCCCTGAAGGCTCCCGGCTCGGGATGCTTTCCAACCAGCCTGCTCCCTCCAAGCCCTCACCCGGCCCCGTGCACAGCCCCGCTGGCCCCTGCGGACGTCCCCGTGGCTGCCCATGGCGGCAAGGGCAGCAAGGCTCACCTCTTCATCCTTGCACCGCTGCCAGTGTCTGCCCACGTAGCAGAAGAGCGGGTAAACCGGGGCGCAGAGCTGGGTGGCCTCCAGGCGAGGGAAGACCTGTTTGTCCCACTCATGCAGGTACCCGGCTATCCCGCTGCACCACTGCTCCAGAACTGCAGCACAGGAAGGGAAACAGGATCGCCTCAAAACCTCTGACCAGCACCACACATTGCAGTGGCCCCCAGGCCTCCTTCCGCCCACTGTGGCCTTGCAAGGGTGGCACGGAGATCTGGCTTCAGAGACACCCCGTGCCATGGCACGAGACGGCCAGGTGGAAACGCTGCCTTGCTTCTCCCTTCTTCCACCCCCGCACACCTTCTCCTCCCCAAGGCTTAGCTCCCCTCCAACACTGCCCGCTGCAGCCCCAGCCTCTTCCTGCCCCCAGCGTTTGCCCCTCAGTGCAAGCTTCACGGTTTTGGCCCTTCTTTCCTGGGCTCTGCCTTTAAGCCCACAAACAGCAAAGCAGGCTGTGCTCGATGAAAGGGAAGGGAAGGGAACGGGGAAACCCAGGCTGGGCAGAACTTGGCCAAAGGCAGCTTAACCGGGAGGCACACGTGGCAGCAGAGGCCGGGCAGGGAGCCAGGAGCTCCTCCGGCCAGCGGCACCCAGTGCCGTCGGCTCCGGCCGCGGAGACGCTGGCGGCAGCGCCGCAGCACCGACACTCACCGTCGCAGACGAGACGCAGCGTGCGGCCGCTCCCCGCCGCGCTCAGCACGTGCTGCAGGGCCGACAGCGTGCTCCCCGCAAAGGGCACGCACTGCAGGGCTGCAGAGAGAGCAGCGTGTGGGCAGCCCGGCCACCCAGAGCCGCGGCGGCCAACGGGCTCCATCTCCCGGCACCGCTGCCAGGACAGCGCTGGGCCAGGGGGAGAGCCCGCTGCAGGGAGGCTCCTGCCAGGCCACTTGTGTGCCAACCACCTTCCTCGAGGGGCACGGGGAGTGGGGAAGCCCTAAACTGGGGAGGACAGCGTGGGGCACAGCCTGGTGTGTTGGCTCTTTGCTGGTTTCCCTCTGGTGCAGCCCCAGGTCTTTGGGGCAGGGCTAGGAGTCCGTTCTCCTGCTTGGCACCCGCTGGCACCCAGCTGGGGGGCCCTACCATAGCGGGCAGCCACGTTGCGCAGCGTGATGAGGACGAACTCCTCCGACATCTCCTGCAGTGTTTGCAGGTGGCCCTGCAGCGCCGACACCACATCTCGCAGATGGCTGCGGGCCAGCGCCACCAGGACGTCGCTAGCGGCCGTCCTCACAGCAAGCGGCGCATCCTGGAAGAAGTATTTTGCATGTGACAGGAGCGGGACTGACCCTCTGCCAGGGCTCGGCCTCCAGGCAGGACATACAGGCGCTAGCAGGGCTCCCGCTATGCCTTGCGCACACACAGCCCCACAGCTCCTCTTTGCACACCCCCTGACCCCACACCGCAACGTGTCGCGAAGCTCCTGCACGGGACGGCCGGGACAGGGGCCAGCACCTGAGGTCACCCTCAGAGAGAACGAGCTCACCTGCGCCGCTTGCAGGTCCTTCAATGCCACCGCTATGGCTCTGTCCACAACAGAGCTCTGCAGGTGGCTCTCCTCGCCCCATAAGACGCCCTCCAGCTTGCGGTAGGTCTCCTCCGCTCTGCCATCCTGGGGGCACAGGGACACAGCAGCCATGGGACGTGCTGCCCCACACACAGCAGCTCGGCCACGCCGATGCCAGGGAGCAGCTGCTGGCACTGCTCAGCACAGCCGTCGGCAGCGGGAGAGAAGCCCTGCTCTGTGACCTCCTTGTGCGAACCCAAATCCTAATGTGGACACCCAAGCCCAGAGATGCTGCCACCTCCCGCCATCAAGGAGGGCGCGAGGGATTGTCCACACAGCATCCACGTTTTGGAACGAGGTGCAGCCCGAGGGGAGAGGCAGCATTGCAGGAGATCAGTCTGCGGCACCCAGGGAAGTCAGGGTGCTGCAGGGAGCCCTCAAACCCCACGGAGCCCATCAAGACACCCCTGCTCACCTCGGCGTCTTGCAGGCGGTCCAACAGCGAGGTCACGATGGCGGCAAAGGTAGTAATGGCCACAGGAACAGAGCCGGCCACACTCCCGCCATCCTCACCGCGTGCAGGTCTCGACCGGGCACCTGCACAAGTGAAGCAACCTGGAAGGAAAGCAGCGCCGGCTTTGTGTCACTCCAGCAGCCGTAGGGACAGAGCCCAGCTCAGGGCAAGAGCCTGCACAGCTGGAGCACGGGGTGACAGGAGAGGCCGCTGGCGCCAGCGCTGCTCAGGCTGGGGAAGAGGAGGCTGCAGCAGCTCGGGGCCAGCCCCAGGGGCTCAGGCACGCTCTGCCCAAGCCTGGAACGTGGACGCTGGCAGGTTCCGTCGCCCCCGTGAGACGCTGAGCGCGGGGACGCCCCCACCTCGGAGCGCTCGCAGCACCCCCATCGCGGCACGACTCCCTCTGCGGATGCACTGCTCCAGCAGCACCTCCTCCCACAGGAATCACAAGCCACTGACGCAGCAGCAGTGCCGGGAGGGACAGGTCACCTGCGGGGGCCACTGTGACCCGTGGGGACCGCTGTGACGCCTCACAGAGGGCTGCTGGCAACGTGGGCATGGGCAGGGACGGAGTGGCAGACACTGGGGCCTCCTGTTCCCTAAACATGGCACTGCCCCAGGCTCCAGCACTCACAGTTGCTCCTTGGCCCCCAGCCCTTCTGAGTGGTGACTGTCCCTTGCCATTGCACAGGGGCAATCGCTCTAGCAGAAAGAACCCAGGAGCTGCTCAGGCCTCTGCTCACACAAGTCCAGGTCATTCGGCTGCCTGGGAAGCCTCGCGGGCACCCAGAACCTGATGGCATCAGGTCACAAGCTGCCAAGACTGTGGCTGCCAATTGCATGCAAAGCCTGGCAAGCAGAAGGAAAAGCGGGGCTGCACAACACGCAGCATCTCACCTCAGGGACTCAGAGGGGAAAAGACTTGCTGTGGGACCTGTCACAGCAAGAAGGAAGGGGAAAAAGACTGCAGTGTCTTTGACAAGGAGGAATTTGTGTTTGCAGCATTGCTTTTCCCTCGGTTTGCCAGGCTTTGCATGCAACTGCCAGACATGTTCTGCCAATTGACGGGACGGGGGGCAACAGACAGAACCAGGCATCAATGGAAAGTATGGTCTTATTTCACTGTTAATATTAAGGCAATACAGAAATGAAATGATATATTTCACAAAACATTAATCTTACTACACACTCAGTTTTAGCAACAGATAAAATAAGCACGGGAATTACCTAACCATTACTATATGAGAAAGAGAATAGTGTGATGTGAGGCTGTGATGAGGAGGCCACTGCCCGGGGGTCAGCCAGGTAGATACCCAGGAAGAGCAAGAAGTGCAAGAGCCGCAGCTCCCGCGTGTCTGCGTATGGCAGGAGGAGGAACTCATTCAGGGAGCTGTTGTTGGACATTTGCTGTCCCCAGCATGGGGGACTGACCAAGGAAGAAAAAGATAAGAGACAAGTTAGGATCACACTTTTAAAAGGGGAAAAAAAAATAATTTAATAAAACACCTCCCGTGTTATTTAAAATCACACATTGCTTCCCTCTTTGTTGGTAGAGTCTTTGTGTGGTTCCCTTCACCAAAAGAGTCAGGGTGGTAGGGACCTCCAAGGATCAGCTATTCCACACACGCACGTGCACAGGCACACCATACAAGCGTAGTCCCCTAGAGCAGGTTGCACACGATTGTGCGCACACCCATTTGCACACAGTTAACAAGCTTTTTTCCTTACGCAAATGAACCTCCTGTGTTTCATTTTGTGCCTACTGCCTCTTCTGCTGTGGCTGGACACCAGTGAAAAACAGTCTGTCCCCATCCTCTTGACACCTGCCCTTGGCTAAGGAGGCCCAATTCTCCCAGCCTTTACTTGTAAGAGAGATGCTCCAGGACCCTCCACTGGTCTCCCTGCAGCAGTGCAATGTCTCTCTTGTACTGGGGAGGTCTCAGAACTGGGCACACTGCTCCAGAAGTTGCCTCCCCCGGGCTGTGTAGGGCCACACTGATGGCTGCCGCATCATTGATGCCCCATACTTACCTTGTTGTCCTGCAGGGCTACCAGCCCCTTCTCTGCAGAGTTATCTCCAGCAGCAGGTCAACTCCCAGGCTGCTCTGGTGCAGGCGCTTCTTCGTGCCTCGGGCCAGGACCCAGTACCTTGAGCTTGCACTCAAGCAAGTGCCCTTCCATGGCTTCACAACAATAAATGCCTGCCAGAAGAGGAAAGCTATGGGAGATGCCAGAATGGAGCCCCCAGCAGTTCCTGTGTACAGCGCCCCCTTCCAGACAGGAGCCCTTCTGGCTGTCCCTGACAACCCCTGCCACATTCAACTCAAAGGATTAAAAGGAAGGCACTCTACATAAGTCAACAGAAACCTTGAGTTTTCTTGCCATGTATGCAAAGTAGATATATATAAAAATACTGTACTGAGCAGCTCAAGGTTAAAGAATGATCATGGTCTGTTCTGCTTGGTCTAATGATGTTTCCTCCTGTGCTACCAAGATGCAGGGGACTTCTGTTTTACTTACTTTTAAAGAACGTGATTCATCCTTATCCTGCCACACGACTGCAGGGCACTGCACACAGCAACCATTGGGAGTAGCAGCCAAGATGAAGGGAGGCAAGAGCAAGAGCTTGGGGCATCCACTGAGGCAGCTCTGCTGAAAAGAAAATACCCAGGAATCAGCCCTTTGCCACAGGAGCTCAAGGCTGCCTGTCTCGCACCATCTCCCATTCCGAACTGTTTTTGTGCTCCGCATGTGTGAGGACTCTCAGCACTCTTGCAAAGAGCACTGCTCAAGCAAGGGAGACCACTCCAAGAGTGACAAGCCAGAGAAAGTAGGCTGAAGGAAAAGCTGGAAGGTGTTAGGAAAAATCTTCATGTCATTTTCCTTAACAGGGTCCACCTCCAGCTTTCTGCTTTATCCCAAAGATACAACGTGCTTCTGTATAAGATGATCTTCTCAGTATTCCAGCTCTAGGTGGGGGCCTCCTCAGAGGGAAATTCCCAATGGAAATTCCCCTGTATATTTAAAGCCCTGCCAGTTAACTTCTTTCCCATTCTCCACCGATTGGTTGTAGCAATGACTGGCCCATGCCAGGGCATTGCCCACTCCTGACCTTGGTGGGGTGGCCATGGTTCTTCTAGGAGACAGGCCTGACTGCTCTTCTTGCCTTCTCCCCCACAGAATGGCTGCTGCTCACTGAGGCAGGCAGGGCTTGAGGGCCGGTCTCCACCAGGCCCCAGATGCAACCGCAGGGCTTTGAAAAATCTGCTTGCGGGGCTGCTGTGGGCCAAGCAAGCTCCCGTGCCCATGGCAGACAACGAGCCTGCCATATGTTGGCCAAGGAAGATGGTTGACTGAGAGTCATTCTTTCATTTCAGAGCACTTCTGGCTGGTGTATGCACAATCAGCCTTATCTCCCCCTGAGAATGCAGCCATCAGGACTCTTATTAATGATTAATACCTGAGTGGGGGAGGAAATCAGGGAGCTACCCACCAGGATCAGATATGTCACTGGTGGTTAGCACCTGAATAGGGCTATGTGTGAACAGTCAGGTTGAGCTGGGGAAGGAGCACACTGGTTGCTCTCTGCCCCGTGACTATAGTCAAGTCATCTTATAGTCACAGAGTGGTGCTACAGTCACCTCTTGGCTCCATGCCATAAATAGTGTATTGATAATTTTTGCACTTACAGGTCCATGGCAAGTAAACATTTTTAACAAAGTATTGCTATTATGTACAAATTTGTACCTTTTGGGTGGTTGAATTAGGGTTATTTGTTTTGTCATACCCCGCACTTTTATATACAAAATATATGTAATATAGCTTATAGATTATAAGTAATAAACCTAACAGCACTAGAGTTAGTAAAATGAATACAGCATTTCCATCAGTCGTCCTGCACGCTGCTGCAAGAGAAAATAAACTTGTTTCGGTGGGGTGAGGTGGAACAGGTTAACCCATTTAAAATGAAGAAAAATCCATCGTGCCCTAATTCTCTGTGTTTTGCACCACTGCTATCAGTAGCTTCCCAGGCAAGTGGGCCATGAGCTTTACTTAGAGTCTTAGACACAGTGCCGATGGATGGTAAACTGACCACCACAGGCTGTCCAGCTGTAATGTTGTTGGACATCCTTTTTTACCTGTAGGTTGAGCATGAAGCTCAGCTTTCACAAAGAATGCTGGGCTTACAGGCCTTTCAGTAGGCCCATAACTATTATTTAATTGAGGGAGTACTTTGGGAAGTTGTCTGTCCCATTGACCCTTGTGTGGGTTGAGCTCTTTTTTAACAAGCGAATAGCTCTTTCATCATCCCATTTCCCATTTGATTTGGGATAGTATGGGATGTGGAATACCCACTGGATTCCTTCTTGCTTTGCCCAGTCTTCCACTTTTTTACATGAGAAATGTGAGCCGTTATCATTCTGGATAATAACAGGAGTAGGTAGATGTGAGAACCAAAACAATAGTCCTTGCACTACACTTCGCCCCTTGGCTTTCCTACACTTAGTTGTCCCAAGCAAGGCAGAGACCCCTTCCACTCCTGTGAGGATGTACTGATATCCTGCAGAGGATCTGAATGGCCCCATATAACCAATCTGCCATGTAGACCACAGAGTTTTCCCCTCTTTGATGTGCAGAGCTGGAACTTTAGCAGGATGATCTGCTTGCAACCTTAATGTGCACTGGGGACATTCTATGAGAATAGTTGCACAAGTTTTCCCGTTTAGGGCTCATCCCCTAGTCTGTGCAGCAAAGTGAAGCACTTCCTTATGCGTGTGACCTGGGTTTTGATGTAACCATTCTCCCAACAGATACCACTCTGGATCTAGGGTGATTTTTCTCATTTTAGTCAACTCATTACCTTTTGATTTCACGTTGTGGCTGGTTGATTATCCTTAACAGGAGCTTTTGCCCATCCCATTTAAATGGTGTTTTTCTTGCTATAACTAGCAATAGCTGCCAATCCTGTTCTCTCCAAACTGCAGAGAACTACTTCCCAGTTAAGAGCTTCCCATCCACAAAGCCATTGTGTGGCACCAGCCCACACAGCAGAGGAGCCTACATAGACAACCCTTGCTCCATTTTGTGTAGCTAAAACTACTGCTCTTAACTCTCCTGCTTGTGCATTGCCTTCACCTTCTTCTGTTACTTCTTCACCAGTGGTAATATTTAATGCAACACCCTTTTATAGCTATTTACCATTTAGCTTTTCTGCTAAAGCATCTCTAAACCACATGTTTCTGTTGGGGTTCCATTGAAGAGGAGTGGTATGTTCAGAATTGCTGAAGGTTTAAGAGGTTGTCCCAATGCTAATGGGTCTGTTTTTACAGGCATCTGCAGTTTGGAAACCTTAGTATACCCTTCAGTTAACTGCATATTTTTTGCAACACCTGTTAGGAAGGCATAGCATTTTGTGGTAGTGTGGTTTGGTGCAATTCTTTCTGGGGGAGCAGTCCCCTTTAGGATTGCTTCTAGTAAATGAAACAGTCCTCTAGGATGCACAGGTTGTCCCTGATGCATTTTCTCAATCTGTTTATTCGAATGGGAATATTTTGGCTCTTAGTTCTGTTTACCTTCTTTTTCCCCTTCCTTAAGTTTGAATCAGTTGTGACCCACTCGTCCTGGCTAGTGTCTGATCCGGAGTCGGAACTCGACTGACCAGTTACTTCCGGGCTCCGGCCCTTTTCCGTTGGGCTCCGGCCCCGCCTACTTCCGTCCCGCCTGCTTCCGTTGCGGGCGGGCTGTTCTCCCCTTCTTGGCTCGCCCCGCCTTCTACTCGTGGAGGCGCCTTTGGTGAAATGGCCGCTCTGATCGGTCCTCAGCGCCTCACTCGGGCCTCCCTCCCCTGTCCGGTCACCCCCATTGGTTCTCGGCCCCTCACTCGCGCGTCCCTCCCCTGTCCAGTCACTCCCATTGGTTCTCGACGCCTCACTCGGGCTGGGAGCACCCTTGCCCCGCCCTTCCCCTTGCAGCTGGGCGCCATTTTGAGGGGCAGAGGGTGGTGGCCTGGCCCAGACATACCCAAGCTCTGACTTCTTTTCAATGTTCCTAGCTTCCTCGGCTAGCTCGCTCCAAACAGATTTCGGCTGTTTCTGCTCCTCTGTAAGCGGGACGGGGTTGGGGGATGGAGGGGATGTATCACCCTCTTGCAGACCTTTAGGCTCAGCAGAATTGCCATCATCTGGGGGGTGCAAAGTCTGTGCGGCTGCCCCGACTCCCATTTTTGGGGTGGCCAACAAACAGTCCCTTACTGCCACCCAGGTCTCCTGCTCTTTTATAGCTTTCTGCAAGGCTTGTACAGCTTTTCCCCAAGCCTTAAAGTTTTTCCCACAACCCGAAGACATCGTCTCCTCGGCTAACGCCTTAGTACATTTGTCCCACACTTTAGGGACACACTTCAGGGACTTCAGAATATCCACCAGCTGGTCTATAACCTTAATTTTTAAAAGCCTCGCAACAGCGAGAGTAAAATCTTTTGGCTTACAATCAATCCCTCAATGCAGAGTAAAATCTTTTGGCTTACAATCAATCCCCCAATGCTTATGTAATTGCAATACGACCTTCACAAGGGCTTCCATCCTCCTTGTTGCTCTGGTAGCCTCCTCTCCACCGGGCTGGTCCAGCCACTCCGGCCGCCGTTCACCCGTCCAGGCGATGACTTCCCGGGTTTCGGCACCACTTGTTGCAGTTCAAACAGCACGGCGACCACCCCCAGGCCGCTCTGACCATCAGCTCGCTGACACCAATGTGGTGGACGGCAAATGGCGTTTATTGATGGGTAACAAGGTGTTATATAGCTAAGGTTTACAACATCACATCCGTCTGCCTACGTCATAAACTAAATTCTATTGGCTATTAGGGGCCCTATCTTTCCGTACAGCACGATATCTTCTGGCCGCCGGACCCTAACTATCTGCAACAACTAACCTTTCCTCCTAGCTATTCCCATAATGGTTGGCCTCAGAAAATCCTTTATCCATCAAGCAAAGCAGACAATTGTTTTCATCCTTGGCCATATTAATCTTTCATCTATATATTCCCATACCAGCAGTTTAGCCTTTTCACCCTTCGTTCCTGTCCTAGTCCTAAGCCCCAACTCTTTAGGCCTATTGCTTGAGCTCTTTACTACCAGCTGTTTAGCCCTAGACCTTAAGCCGCAAAGCTAGTGCACTAAGCTCTAACCCTTTAGCCCTGGGTCTTAGGTCCTAGTCCTTTAGAACTCAGCCATAGCCCCAAGCCCTTTTTCTTTTAGCTCTAGTCCTTTAGCTCTGACTCTTCAGCATTTAACCCTAGCATTAGTTCTTTAATCCTGGCCCTTGAATTCCAGCCAATTGAACCACAGCGCTTTAGCCTTAGCCATTTAGTCCTAGCCCTTTGACCCTAGAACTTTAGCCCTTTGATTCTAGCTTTTTAGCTCTAAAGGCTCCCCCTTCAGCACTAAAGCCCTTCAGCCCTAAAGCCCTAAAAATTACTTGATTCTCATTGAATGTATCCATCTTTAAGGGGGTTCTGCATGTGAGCAAGCTGCATGGCTGCTCATAGCTGCAGTGGGAAGTGAATGTGTCTTGTCTTGCATGCCATGGCATATGCAAACCTCTCTGGTAAAGGAAGGGCTGAGCTGGGCACTGAACACAAGTCTCCATCCACGTGCTCCATGGGGCAGTTTCCTCCAGGGGCTGCAGGTGAAATCTGCAAATGTCCCATCTTTGCTGGTGCTTCCCTTTCCCTCCTTTCAGAAGATAGGAGCAAAGTGCCCACAGTTTCTAGCAGCACTTGGAAAGCCAAAGGAATGCAGTGCTTAGTCTGTGCCGAGAATTCAGGCTAGAGGGGCTGAGAAAGCTGCGCTTGCAACCAAATAAAGGTGGAGAGGGAATAGTTGCAGGGAATCAGTGTAGCCTCTCTCATCTTTGCAGAAATCAAGAAATCAGAGACATGGAGGGCTCCAGTTGTGCCTTGGGTTCAGAGCCCTGAAGAGCCTCCAGCCCATCGTGACCTATTTTGGCAGAGCCGTTTTGGCAAAGCGTAGGAAGGGGAGAAACCTCTGCCACTGACTGTGGCAGCCGTGCTGCATGGCCAAAATCGCTTTGTGTGCCCCTCCTGCTGGCAATAACCTTGACCTGTCTGCAAAACCTTTGTCCAAAGCAGAGCAGAGCAAAGGAAAGCAGATAGAGAGCACGCTGTCCTTGTGCTGCCCATGGGAGTGAGAGATTTAGGTGTGAGAGGGCAGAACGGTGCCTCTCTTGGTGCCGTCTCCGTGCTGTGCTGGAGGCAGCTTTCCTGCTCTCAGCAGAGAAGGGGGTGGTGGCAGGGGGACGAGGAAGAGGAGACCCGACCTGCGCAAGCTTGGCTTCCTGCAAGAAAGCTGCGAGGCTGCAGAATGGAGAGGCCTCTCATTTAGGTCCTTTCACCATTTTAGAGCTCTTGTTTGGATGGTATTCCCGGAGCCTTGACTCATGGCAGCTCCATGAGGCCCTTTTGGGACTGGAATCAACAGATCCTCTTCTGACACCAGCTTGAGAAATCCTACCTATACCCAAGCATCATTGCAGTGTTCTTTTCGTCTAACAAGGCTGCTATTTAAACATTCTAACCTTAATTTTAAAAATTAATGCAATTCTGATTAATTTAATCCTGACATATAGAAATCAGTTCTCATATTACAATTCTACCCCTTCTAGTAAGAGTATGTTTTTGTCCTTTGCAGAGTTGGAGATGGACTGGCATTGAATGAAGATCCATTAAGTCTAGCCGCTCCACTAGTAACTAATATTTTGTGTAATGCTTTTCAGGGCATTTTCTTCTCATTTATGCTCTCATATAATTCACTTTAATCCTCATTGTCATTTGAGCATAGTGTAAAGAGTGGCTTAATTATTCAACTGGAATACCATTCTTCTAGGTGTGGTGGAACATCCCTGTAGCCTCCTCCTCCTTCCCCCAAGAGCTTTCCTAGGAGCACTTTTTACATAGCTGACAGCCAAGAAGGAATACACACAAGAATTTAACTTGAAAACAACACCAGTCATTTTATTTAGAAAACATAAAGGACTACCTGGAAAGGGAGGGGAATGAAAAAAAAAGAGAGTTTTCCGCAGGTTGCTGAGGCAGCATGACATACAGCAGGAACAGCATTGCTACTGTATATTAATACTGTGATAATCAGAGCCAAACAAAACAAGACACACACAAAAAAAGGAAAGAAAACGGAGTAGCACTGGCTGCCATCACCCCCAACTACCACCAAACAGGAGTGTTGTGTATCTACCCATAGTGTCATTGCTCTGACTAGAAAATGGGACCCAACATGGGAAAGTACAAGAAACCTCATCATTTCAAGGCCCTTCAGCCCTAAAGCCCTAGGACTTTATCCTGAGCCTTTAATCCCTGTCTTACACTGTTTAGCCCAAACTCCTAACTCTTTATTCTTCTTTATTCCTATCCTTTTAGCCCCAAGCTGTAGCCCTAGCCCTTTCATCCTAGCCCTTTCCCACTGCTTCTTTCATCTTAGCCTATGGGGATCACAGAGGAGCAGGAACAGCCCTGCAGCCCCTTTTAAGCCCAGGGTTTTGGTATTTTCACAACCTTTTCACCCAGGGAGCCAATAACCCAGTGACCAATCCCTGGGAAGGGCACTCCCTAACCTTCTACAGGTGACCTTTATATCACCACAACTCCTTACCTTCACCAGGTGATCCTTATTAACCTTTCCTCCTAACTATTCCCATAATTATTGGCCTCAGAAAATTCTTTATCCACCAAGCAAGCAGATAATTGTTTTCATCCTTGGCCATAACAACATAACAACCTTTAATCTATATATTCCTATACCCACCTTTTTGCCCTTCATTCCTGTCCTAGCCCTTTAGGCCTAGGCCCTAGCCCTTTAGCCCTGATACTAGAGCTTTTTAACACCAGCCTTTAGCCATGGTCAAATGGGCAAATCTAGTGCCCTAAGCCCTTTAGCCCTGGGCCTTTGGCCCTAAGATCTTGTTAGCCTTAGCCCTTTAGCCATTCCCTACAGCCCTTTACCACAAGGTCTTTTTCCCTAAGCACTACCCCTTTAGCCCCAAGGCCTTTTCCCTGTAATCATAAGCTCTTTAGTCCTAAGTCCCTTAGCCCTCGCACTTTTGCCCTAAGGTCTTCAGTGCTCTTAGCCCTTTAAGCCTAGCCCTTTAACCCTGAGTCCTAGCCCTTTAGCGCTGGCCCTAAGCCCCTTAGCCCTAAACCCATTTAGTCCCAAGTGCTATCCCTTTAATCCCAGCCATTTAAAGCTAGTGTTGAATGGTACCCTTTCAAGTCTAACCCTATAGCTTTTTAGGCATTTAATCCTAGCCCTGTAGCTCTAAGCCCTAGCTTTTTATACCTGGAGCATTTAGCCCTTTCCCTTTAGCCCCAGCCCTTTAATCTTTGTCCTTTAGCCCTATAGCTTGCTATCACTAGCCCTCTAACCCTAAGACCCAACCATTCAGCCCTAGCCCTTTAGCCCTTGGCCCTTTAACTGTTGCCCTTTAATCCTCAACACTAGCACTTTAGCCCAAACCTCTTTAGCCCTAATCTCTTTAGCCCTAGTCCTGTAGTCATAAACCCTTTAATCCCAGCTCCTGAATCCTGGCTTTTGAACTCAAACCCTCAGCCGTTTGGCCCTTCAACCCAAGCCCTTTAGCCCCCACCCTTTATCCCCACTGTTTTTGCCCTGAGCTCTAGCCCTTTGGCCCTATCCCTTTAGGGCAGCATCTACTTCAATGAAGGCAACAAAACACCACCTCTATCTTTATTTGAAATGAGACACCACACAAACATCTTTATTTGAAATGAGACACGCATTCCAGCACTTCTGCATCTTTATTGCTCAAAAGAACGTACAACCGTGCCATTCTCGCAACCTATTTTGCAAATCTAAACTTACCCTATAGACTTAGGAGGATCCTATAGGGATGCTATAAGGCTTAGGGCTCTGAGCCTAACGAGCTAAAGGGCTGACGCCAACAGGGCTAGGGCGAAGGGCTTGGCCTGAAGGGCTAGGGCTGGAAGGCTGAGGCCTATAGGGCTTAGGAACTTCCTTTCCATTTGGGCCCCCATCTTCTGCACCTGCAAAACCAAAAAACAGGTCAGTTAGCATGCGTGTTCCTTTTTAATGTAAAGCCTAACAACCCCCCAGGGTGCATCAGCGGCACATCCCCCTCAACAGCTGCCTCTGCAGCCTCACCACTACTACTCACAGCCCCCGGCACACACTCTGCCTTCCTGCTCTAATGGACAAAGGCCACCGGATTCCCAGAGGGCACCCGGGAACGGGGTAACCAAGCGCCTCCAAAAACCTCCCTGCTTAGAAAACCCCAGCTCAAGGACCCAGCTCCCTGCAGGCGCTGGAGACGATCGACACCTCGCAGAGCAGCCAGGACAGAGGGAAAAGCCCAGACTGAGGTTAAAAAAAAAAGATCTATTCCTTACCTTATTTCTAATGCTTAAACAATTCTAAATGCTATCTACAACCTGGAAAAGAAAAAAAAAATCACTGCACACAAAGTTAGACCAAACAACCCGCAACACCCCTCCATCCCCACAGTATCACAGCCACCAGCACTCTACCTTCCTGCTCTAAGGGGCAAACACCACCAGATTTGCAGAGAGCACCCGGGAACGGGCTGACCAAGTGCCTCCGAAAATCGCCCTGCCTAGAAAACCCAGCTCCAGGACCCAGATCCATGCAGACACATTCAATAGCAAAAGCAGCCAAAGCGCAACTGCCCACCAAAGCCGAGCATCATTCCTACTATATGAACCACCTGCTTCCAGCATTTGCTACATAAGAGTGTATTGGCATGGTGGGGAACACCCCAAAATGACATCCAAAGATCAATCAGTCAAACAAGCAAACAAAATCTTTAACCCCAACCTAAACCCTAACCCTAAACCCTAGTTCTCCAATGGTTTTTGCTCCAAGGCAAAAAGGATAATGATGCTGCTCGGTTCTTCTTGTCTGGGAAGAGGGATCACTCCTCTGCCAACCTGCGGTCCCGCTCGTCACTCTCCAAAAATCCAGAGCACGTTGACTCCTGAAGCACCGAGACTGACGCGCCTGCAAAAAGAACACCACAGTCACAAACCAGCGGCAAGTTAAAGCTCCTGTTTACACCCCATCTTCCTTACAAGGAAAACTTCTTCATCTGCAGCTGGCACAAGACCAAGGAGAAACCTAAAACGTTTCCCGCGTGCTCACGCTCACCCAACTGACACAGTCCTACAGAACGGCTGCCCTTACTTAAAACGCCAGCAGGATTTTAATCCCGTCACCGCCGTCCCACGGAGCAGCCTCATGGCACCTCAGCACCCAAAGCTGCTGCTCAGCTCTCGCTGGCAGCGTGAGGGGACCCACGGGGAGACACTTACCCGAGCATGCCCGATTCCCTGGTCTTGATGATGTAGAGGAACAGGAGCAACGCGTGGAGCAGGTTGTTTCTGCCCTGAATGCGTGGGAAGAGAGAAGACTTTGGGAGCAACTGCAGGGACAAGCACTCACACCACTATCTTAGAGAGAATGTCTTATGCAAACCAACGGGCACATCCTGCCCTTAGCTTAGCCACAGCTGTACAGCTTTTCCTTCAAATCTTTTGGCAAGGTACGTATGCAGGGGGTGTGCACCATAATAGAAGAGGTTTAATAACCTGCGATGAGGAAAGACTATAATAGAAACCTCAAAAAAATGGTACAACAGCCTGGGGGATTGCCTCAATATTTACCTCTCACTTAGACAAACATCAGAAAAAAATGATTTTTGAGGAGTTTTTTTGATGGAGTACCATCCTCAAATACTCAGGAGTTCTTATGGCATTTTTCTGAAATTGGCGACCAAGTCACAACCCAGGGCTCAAGAGAGTATGAAAACGTGCAGGAAAAATCTGGTAGCTTGGCATTGAGACGAGATGGTTCCCTCCACAAACTCGTAGAAGGAAGCTTCCGGCTTGTTGGCATTCAGGAATAACAGCTCACATCAGAGCTTACAGAAATTAGGGTCTTAGAAGAAGTCATGAGAAAATGCACAGGAAGCTGCTTTCTGCACTGAGCCAGCCTAAATCTAAACATAGATGTGGCTAGTTACAATAAATAAATAAATAAATAGAACAAAAAACAAACCCAAATCAGTTCTGCTGAACATTTCCTGTCAGCAGAACACACCTAACATGCTCCTACCTCCTGTACGTTGTAGATGTGGCCGTGGTAGATGACCTGGTAGTGTGGTGGGTTGATGCTGCTCTGGTAGATGCAGAAGAGCTTCTCATCGGTCAGGTCTGGGAATGAAGGTCAGAAAAGAAAAGAGGGATTTTAAGGGTGCCCATGGGATGCAAGGGGCAAACAGCAGCTAAAGCAGCAGCCCAAGAATGCCAGTACCTGGTTCATGGGGTGTCTGGACGAAGTGCTGGGCAGTGAAGGTTTTGCCATCGGGATATTGGATGTTCCATGGCAGCCTGGAGTCCAGATAGGTGCAGAAGATGTGCATAAGGATCTGTGCAAACAAACCCAAAATTCACTTGAATGCCGTCAGAAAGACCGAGGAACCAAAGGCTACAATGCAGCAGCAACTCTCTTGCCATAATCTCAGGCATGAGAACAAATACAGGACACAGTCAATCACATGACTGATTTCATGCTAGTTTAATTGGTTTAATGCCTTCTTTCTTTCTTTCTTTTTTTTTTTTTTCAGTGCTGGTTTTCCTTCAAATACAGGCTAAGAGGGACAGTGTAAAGATTGTTTTCCACTCCCTGGCTTATCCTGCAATCTCTCTTTTAACTATTTCAGGTGAATTATCTCAGGCTGCTGCCCTCACAGTTACCTGTGGGACATCCCACAGGAGTCTAAAGAAGAGGCCGCCCCCAGACTAACACACACAAGTGCATTTTTGTGATCTGCACCACGTCCAGGCCCCTTTGCATTATTCAAAACTACACTGAGATCCTGGGGATAAGCGAGGCAAAGAGGATTTGGACTTCTTGCAGCCACCCACAAATGCCTCATCCTGAAAGACGAGCAGCTTTAGGAAGTTTTACCAAGGCATCTTTGAAAACTTACAGCGGAGTCGGTGGGCAAGTCAGCTCCCCACTGCCGGCCTCTGAAATCCCCTCCTCTGCCCCAGCGGAAGCTTCCCTGGGACAGCTCTGGAAACAACAACAACTATTCAGGTACTGGCGGTGGAAGGTGCAAGAAAGATCTATTTTGCACTAGCTTTGGGAACCCCACACCTCCGTGTGCATTGCCAGGGCACCACATTCACTGGGAGGGAGAACTGGACTCATTAAACGCTTGCATATATTATATATACTCAAGGCAGTTGAGTTAACAAGGGAAGTTTTATTCCTAATTAACAAAAGGATTGAATAGGACACTTCTTGCCCCGCTGTGAGTGAAATGAGAAATAAAACCTTCTAAAACCAGTCCCGGGCCCACACCACCACATTGCTGCAAGCAGAGAAAGCTGTCAAAACACCCAGCACTGCGCCTTGCAAAGCAGCTCTCTGCCCTGCTGGGACTGCAGCCCGAGCGTCTCCACTGACGGGGCATCTGGCACCACCAGCGCTTGACCCAGCTCAGCGAAACGCTCCCGAGTCTCCAAGGGAGCACGTACCTTTGATCCGTTGAACCAGGTACTCCTGGTTGGCCGTGACGCCCAGGTATCTCGTGATGGTGAGCAGGCTCTGCTGAATGGCTGTGGCTTCAGCCAGCGCTGCCTGTTTCATGCTGTTTGGGCTGACCCTTGCGCGGAAGAAGAGCCAGCGCGTCACCTGCACCCACGACTCAAACGGGATCAGCCGCCCTGCCAAGGGGTCAACAAACGCACTGCTACAAAGAGGAACTGCCTCCTCTGCTCTAACTACTTGCTAAGCTCAGAGCTCAAGCTCACACCTTAGGCAGTGCCCCACACGCTCCCTGCCCGGCCCCATGGAGCACTCGCTGCCTCCCTCCCAGCACAGAGCAGAAACCCTGTGCAGGGCTGGGCAGGCACAAAACCCTCCCTTGAAGGCTGCCTGGCGTAAGGAAGGAGAAACAGAGAGGGGCTGGAAAGGCAAGAATCAAAAGGAATTTTTAACAGAGAGCAGCAGGGGAGCAGGGAGGTGCACAAGAGGCCAGCAACGGGGCAGTTCTTCACAGGCATCACAAGGGATGCGGGTATCGGCGGAGACTACAAACCGGAGCACAAAAAAGGAGCCCGTGTTGAAATGCAGCGAATCGAACCCTGCTCTGGGGGAAGGGGACGTCCGTGTGAGCTGCCCATGGAAGGGGCCCCTTCAGACTTGGCCTAGGAAACTGCAGCTGCAATTTCAGCTCAGGGAAACGGAAAAACAAACAAACAAAATACCCCCTAAACCTAAAAACACCCAGAACAAACCCAAAAAAACAAAGCCACCACCAACAAAAAACAAAATTATCCCCAACAAAAACACCATTTCTTCCTACCCCCGACCAAGACCATTTCTTCTAATGCTCAGAGCTCTCTCAAATCCACCTCAGATTGCCCTGCCCAACCCCATCAGCATGACAAAAATCTACTACCAAGACCTTAAAGATGCTACATAACAGACAGGAAGAGCTCAGAGACAGCTCTCCTCATAACACAGAATCGTTTTTGGACACTTGAATTTCCACATATCTTAGGAATAACCCTTCCAGGAAAACACAGTGCAACCCCACGGCTCCTCCTATCATCCTACCTCCGCTCGGCATTGCGGGGTACCCCATTCTTCTCAGCTGAGCGCTCACAGACTCCATCTCTTGGACAAGGGGCTCTAGAATTGTCTGCAAAATCCACTAGCAAAAAGAAATGGAAACATTAAAAAGGTTAGAAGCAACAAGGTGCTCAGGAAGCTGCTAAAGGACACCATCTCAGATCTCAAGAATCTTTACTGTTCAACCCCCACGCTCCTTTTAAAACAAGCAAACAAACAAACAAACATGCAATTGTATTTCCTTTGCTACAATGACTCCTGCTCCCAAGACTAAAATGTTATTTTTTTTGTTTGTTTTCATTTCTTTCTTTATTACGCTCCTTGAGACTGTCAGGAAAAGCCACTGTGCTGGCATTTTCCATGCTTTACTTGAGCCCAGGAGAAGGAGATTGAAAGTCAGGAGGGAAAAAAGCAGTTTGGAAATCTGGATTTTAGAAAAAAAAAAAGCAGTCTTATCACATGCAGTGTGCATTAAGATATATTTGTCTCCATCCAAAGGTGGGTGAACTTTACAACTGGAAGGTATGCAGAATACACAACACCCAGGTCAGCCAGGGCATAAGTTGAGGTGGGAAATTTGTTTTACTCCTCCTTTGGTACTAGCATGCTCTTTGAATCTCCGTGGCCAAGCCCACCCTCATCCCCACCAGTCCCAAAGATCAAAGTCTCTTAGAGATGAGGCCCTTCTCCACCCGGCCGCACCTCTTCGAGCAGCACGAACGGGCCGTCTATGGGCACAGGACTTACCCTTCGGAGCCGATCGGTCCAGAAATCCAGGGCATCCAGCTGCCACCCATGCGCCAGCACCCTTGACCAAACCTACACAAACAACATGATCATTATCCACCTACAGAGAGAAACCTGAGAGAAAAACAAAGGAGCTTTTAGGGCCTACAATGTTTTCGGAGCTCAACCACAGCCCACAGGGCAAACTGCAGATGTTCCAGAGCCCTCACACATCTCCTGGCTGCAGCATGGGGAGCCCTCAGCACCTGGCCATACTGCACTCCTACTCTCTCCTCACAGGACACCACGTGTCACCCGAGGCCACAGTAACTGTCTGGAGGTCCCGGCTCTCACAGGACAAAACTGGGGCAGAGGTACAGGACACATGAAAGAGGTACTTGAAGAAGAAGCTTTCTTAGATTAAGGGATGAGATCAAGACATGGATCCAATTTAATTAAAGCTCCCTTAACCCTACCCCTTTGAATGAGACTTTGTCCAGACACAAGTGTAAAGGAGTGTGATGGAGATCATGGCCAACCCTTTGGAGGAGCTCTATGCTTCTGGGCTCCTCTGGTGCTGAACTTACCTCTTCGCCAGCCTGTGGCACGTCCAGACAACCTTCCTCCCTGCGGCCCAGGGGACACCATGACACCTGGTACTGGAACTTCCGCAGCACCTTGGCCTGCTCCACCAGCAAACGTGTCAGGTTGCAAAACGCTGGGCAGCCGAATGGGGAGCTGCTGTAAACTGAATTTGCTGAAATGACATTCAAGGCACGCACAATTAGTACAAGCAGGAGGACAAGAATCACGCAATAGGGCAGGCAATAACTGCACAGATTCAACTCTGACTGGAAAGATGAGCTCACGAATTATGGTAAGGGAGGAGAATTTTCTGAAGTCCCTGAGGCACCGAGATGTGGAGAATTTACAAAATTCTGCCTCCTGTCTCAATTACTGCCTAGAAGACTAAAGTGGTCAGCAGCCACCTTGACCACATCTAGGGGGAATACCATAGCAGGGACGTCATTTTATTTACTAGCACTTCAGGAGCTCTCTCCCTTTCCCAAAATCCCTTCCAGCTATTCTCACCCACAACTCTCTCCACTAACGACTAATAAAACCTACATCCTCTCCTCACCCATCCTTTCAGGCCAAGCAAAGGGATTTCTTTACCCATCTGACGGCTGCGCTCTTTCTCCTCTTCCCTTTGCAGGTATCTTTGCAGGGACTTCTGGTCTGTGATCTCCTCCTCTTGGCTCCGGAGGAAACGAGGCCGAACTGGTGAAGGGCAGTGACGGCTCCTGAGCTCACTTCTCACTGCTTCAATACTCATATCATGTGAAGAAGCCGCAGGAGAAGGGCTGAAGCTGGGAAGCTTGGGCAAACAGAAGCAGACACTTGTGTCATATGAGGAAGATAAGACTTCCACTTTGATTTTACAAACTGCAGGAATCAATTGACTCAACAGATGAATTTATGGCTCTGGAGTTTGCTGCTATTAAGCCTAGTCTGAATCAGGGGAATTGGTTTTCTACTCCTCAGCATTTACATTTGCATTCCCCATTCAGGCTTTTTGTCTGAAACCCACCAACTCCTCCAAAACAAATAAATTAACTCTAGGGAAAGGACGAATCCTGGAAGGGCGAATGTGCAAAGGGAGCAGACAGCTGCCGGGCACCTCCAGCAGCTCAGGGCGCAGCACGAGCACACGAGGAGCCAAGCCAAGGCGCTCCCTCGCAGCCAGCGCCGTCCTTACCTGGATGCAGCTGCTGCTGGGCCGGGAGCTCAGAGAACTGCTGGAAGAGGCTCTGCTGGCGGGCAGAGCCGGCAGCTGAGGGTCACAGTCTGCGGCAGGAGCCGAGGCCAAGCTGGGACGGGAGCTCAGAGAACTGCTGGAAGAGGCTCTGCTGGCGGGCAGAGCCGGCAGCTGAGGGTCACAGTCTGGGGCAGGAGCCGAGGCCAAGCTGGGACGGGCCCCGCGGGGGCGGCCTGGGCTGTAGCTCAGCACGTTCTGGCCCTGCATCACAGCCCCACACCAAGGGACTCTCCTCGCTGACGGCTCCTGCACTGGAGCTATCGGCACCGCTGCAAGAAGCACAAAAACACAGTGAGCCCTGCACATGCAGCAGCCTCCAACTCCCCTGCTTCCTCTGAATCCACACTGCAAAACACAGACACGCAGCTTGCCCTGAAGGAAATTCAACGGTGCTAAAAAGCCATCTTCCCAGCTCCACGGGGAGGCCACAAATTCCTTCTCCAGCTTCACAGAGAGTCTCTCCAGCTGCCCTTTAACAGGCTGCTGTCCCCTCCTTTGTTAGGGCTTCTTCCCTCTTCAGTTCTCCCCTCAATCCACTACTACTTTAAATTTTAACATGCTGCAGGGAATTTGTCTGACTGCTGTGTTCAGACAAAGAAGCTGAGAATTGTACTTGACCAAGACACCAACTGCAAAGAACACAGATAAACAGGCGTTTATACTACCTACCTGAGTTCTGCATCCCCAGAAGGACCTGCTGCCTGTGAGTCATAACCAGGTGAGTTGGTGCCCTCGTGTATTTGAAATACAGCCAGAGATCAAACACGGCATTCAGGCTGAACAGAGACACAAGTGCAAGTTCTAGAATAAAGAAAAAAAAGTTTTATCATGCTAGATGGCATAACCATGAGTAATAACTTATTGTTAATATTAAAAAACAGGTTAAAAATGCATAAAAAACTGCTCCTGTAAGTGCTAGTCTGAGGACAGAGATAAGGCTTCTTCATGGGTTCTTTTTATTCAAGAACCAGTTGAGACAAATCTCCTTTCTACATTAAAATTCATTTATGTGGCTAAAATTCATTTATGGGGCTTTAATGCTTATTTGCAAAAGTGCAAGGTATTTTCCAGGGAGAACACAAATCTCTACAAGGAAGTTTCATGCTCTTTAGCAAGGCTCTTCCATCAAACCTTCTGTCTCTCATATCTGCATTTGCCTCACTCCTCCTCCTTTCCATCCTCCAAGGGGATTTGATACAGCTCTTTTGGAGTCTACTCCATTGAAAGGAACTTTCATTACCTGGAAATGTCACACAGCCCCACAACAGGCCGCCAAGAGACTCTTCCATGTCACTACAGTGAGGAAATTACCACAGCTCCAACAGGGGTAAAAGAAAGTAAAATGAAGTTCTGCCTTTTTTTTTTTTTTAAAGCTGTCTTTAAAACAACTTCCCCAGGAAGAAAACAGAAGTGCGAAATATTCCCTCCTCCCCAAAACACATTGACGGGCAGCAACAACTCACCAATAAACAAGAGAGGCCAGAAGGGGATATTGTAGTATGTGCTGAGAAGTTTTCCAGTCCTGGTAAGGAAATACAATAAAACAGGAAAAGTTACCAGCGGGCAGTAATGGGGTTCTGGGAAGTACCGAGGCCTGCACAAGGCAGGATGTTTTCTGTAACGCAGTCACATTCGCAGCCAACATACATGTCCACGCAGATCATGCCGGCAGTGCAGATATTGAGGAGCCCCCAGGCCCAGAGCACCTTCCGCTCTCCAGCCTCTCTCCTCATCCTCATGCTCCTGTCAAGGAGGGCACCTGCCGAAAGCCCTGGGGCTGCCATGGTCTGCGGCAAGAGGGAGACAAACACCCCACAGTTTAGACAGCCACATCCTGGCTCAGCACCACGCTGAGGAGAACAGCAAGAACCAAGAGCAACCTGGACAGAAGGACTTCACCTGAGGAGCTCCCGGTCCCGATTCCCGAGCGGGGAGCAGGGCTTTTGGCCAGCAACACTCTCCTGCAAAGCCTGTGAGCGCCGTCACCCTCTCCAGGGAGAGCACGTCCGTTTTCCCCAACGGGCTGCAGGGCACAGGGCCCCCTTCCCATTCCGAGGGCACTTTTGAAAACCAACATTCCGCAGGGGGCCCAGGCAGCGCTGCCTTCCCCTTTCCTGCTCAACATCCCCCCGCTCCGGGAGGCCCCGCGAGCGACACGTCCCGCCTGCACCGCTGCCTCCTGCCCCCTCTGCACCTCCACGTCCGCCTCGGCGCCCCACAAATTACACACGACGCCCCCGACGACGGGGACTTTTCTGAGCCTCCGGCCCCACGAGGCCCTCCCGAGCCTCCTGCCAAGCCCCCGACGGCTTAAAAACGCCTCGAGTTCCCCAATGCCGAACAGGAACATAAACCTGTAAAAGTGACTTCACTGAAATAATGGGGCTTTGAGGGGAAAAAAGGGGAAAAAACAGCTAAGGATGAGGGGGAAATGGAATAAGGAGGCTGAAAAATAGAGGGGGAAGGAAAGAGAAAAGCTGAGAGAAATCAAGGAAAAAGCTAAAACAAGGAAAAATGAAGGAAAAAATATAAAAGAGGAAAAAAACATGAAAAAAAATAAAAGGGAGAGCCAAAGAGAAACTAAAAGAGGGAGAGAAAGGAAAGAAAAAAAGATGAAAGGGGGCAAAGAATGAAGGAAAACATAAGTTAAAGAGGGAAAAAAATAATGAAAACAGTTAAAAGGGGTAAAAGCAAAGGAGAAAATGTAAAAGGGGAAATATAGGAAAAAAAGGATAAAATGTATGAAAACAAACAAAAGATTAAAGGGGGACAATGAAAGAAGAAAGCTTAAAAAGGAGAGAATGAAAAGATAAAAATGCAAAAAAAAAAAAAAGGGGGAGAAAAAAGAGAAAAACAAATGAGGGGATGGGATGGCATGGCATTGGACGGGATAGGGTGGGATAGGATGGGACGGAACAGGATGGGCTGGGACAGGACAGGACAGGACAGGACAGGACAGGACGGGGTCCCCCCGCAGCCGCCGCCCTCACGCAGCCCGTCCCGTCCCGTCCCGTCCCGTCCCGCGGGCAGCGGCGCCCGGGCTCGCGCTGCCCTCGCTGCCCGCGGCACCCGCGCCACGGCCACGGCCACGGCCCTGCCTCCCGCGCCCGCCGCGCGCACGGAAAAGGCCCAGGGCGGCGGGGGACGAGGGGCCGCAGGCAGCGTCCCCAGGAGGGCCGGGACCCGGCCCCAGGACAGGCTCAGGCCAGGTTCACGCTGCGGACGACTCCCAGGAGGGTGTCTGCTCCCGGCAGCGCCAGCGACACGGCTCTGGGATCCCTCCGCAGGGGCTATCGGCTCTCTGGCCAGCCGGGCACCGCTGCCAATTCCAGCGCAGCGAGACCGGCCCTCCCCGCAAGACCTCCCGCTTCCCCGTCTCGGCCTTGGGAGCAGCCCCCAGCGTTTCCGCACGGGCACAGCTGCTGCCAGGGGGCACTTCCAGCTGTTAACTCTTTCCTTCACAGAATCACAGAATCCTTAAGGTTGGACGGGACCTCCAGGGATCATCTAGTCCAAGCCCTGCACACGCAGGGTCACCCAGAGCACGTGGCACAGGGCTGCGTCCAGGCGGCCCCTGGAGATCTCCACAGACGGAGACTCCACAGCCTCTCCGGGCAGCCTGTTCCCGTGCTCCGTCACCCTCACTGCTAATACGTTTTTCCTTAAGTTCCTGCGGAACTTTCGCTGTTTCAGGTTGCGGCCGTTTCCTCTCGCTCTGTCGGTGCCACCGCTGGGCAGAGGCCGCCCCCTCCCCCCGCCGCCCCCCGCGCCCCAGGAGCGGCGCCGCCACGTGGGGGGAGGGGGGGTGCGCGCATGCGCAGTGCGCTCTGCCGCGCTCGCTGCTGCCCCCGCGTGTCGGGGCGGAGGCGCTGCAGGAGCGGGGCGCGTGCGCAGTGTCGGGATCTGGGAGCTGCTGCCTTTGTAGAGGTGTTGATTGAGCAGACATTGGAAACGGAGCAATGTATTAGCTGGTAAAGTGTCTTTCGTGGACGTGTTCATGTTCATTTGTGATCCCCAAATGCAGAGGACGGAAGCGTGTCCGAAGAGGATGTCCTGTGTGCAGCGGGTGGGAGCGTTTCTGCCGTTGCCGTTGCCCTGGGCTCAGTGCGGGCTCAGGGCCGACCTGTGGGCAGCCCCAGTGGAGCGGAGTGAGCTCGGCCGTGGGGCCACAAAAGTGGCCACCAAAGTAAGTTTGCTCCAGCAGAGAACAGGGCTGACACAGATCCGAGCAGCAGCTCCGTGGTCAACAGGGCTATTTTTTCCTGGTACAAACTGGGAAAACCTGTAACGGCTTTGGTGGTGTAAGACTTTTGGAGGGGAAAAATTCTTTGGAAGGGAAATGATTTTGGCAGAGGAAAAAAAGAAATGGGGGGGAGTGGGTAATTTTTTGAGAGGATAAAATATTTGGAGGGAAAAAAAATGGAAAGGAGACATTAGGGGGGAACATTTTTTTTGGAAGGAGTATTTTTGAGGGAATTTTTGAACTGGGAATGGGAAAATCGTTTGGGGAAAATTTTTTGGGGGGTGTTTGGAGATAATTATTGTGGGAAGAGAGGGAAGTTATTTGGGGGAAATATTTTGGTGGGGATTTTTTTTCCCTGAGAATTGGGTCTAAGAAAAAGCTCCTGATGATTGGCCATATAAAGACAATATAAATAATATAGGCTATATAGATAATATTTTGAAGCAAAGCTAGTCTTTTAGAGATGATGTTTTCTTTAGCTTTGTTTCGTATTCCCAACATCTAAAGCAGGCTCGCCTTAAGTGCATATAGCAAAAAAATTTTGGATAAATATATAACTCTCCTTAAATATTATTGGTATGTACTAGGCAAATGTCTGAATTTGTTTTTTTTTCCTTTTGGCATCACTGTTGTCAAAGAGAAACCAGTAACTGCTGTTCTTCTTCTTGTGGCCCAAATAAAAATAAAAGCTTTCTCATGGTTCTTTCTTGCAGTAGTAAGGTAGGTTTATGTTCTTGCTGAAATGAGTGGAATTGTTGGAATGAGTGTCCAGGCAGTGAAATTAAGGAGGAGACCCAAATGTGTGATCTGCTGAAATGAGGGCTGGGGGGCAGCATTGCTCTGGGGAGTAAGTAGATAATATTTTCAACCTGTGGAGTTAGTGGAAGAAGTTCCCTATCCTTGTCCTTGAATTACTAAATCCCATGTCTTAGAAATTCTAATTAAAAAAAGTTAATGAAGTTTGGATATCCGTCAGTGTTGTTTAAGGGTTTCCTTTAGTAGGTCCAGATATTATTTTGAAAGAAAAGGTAGAAAAAATACCAATGCTTTCTCTTGCAAAGCTGGCACAAGCTGCAACATTTAAATAGCCATGTTGAGGGTGTTAGTAATCTTAGTGCCTTGAGTCACTTTGTTTCTCCTTTACAGAGCTCCTATATCCACCAGTAAATCCTGCTGGGAGGATCCGTCGGGGAGATTTCCTACAGAAGGGATGATGGCAGACGGCTTTGGGAACGGGAGGAATGCGCCGTTGTGGCCTGCTCAGTGCCAGGACGCAGCTGGGTCCTTCGCTAGCGGCGTTTTCATTTTCGCATGTCCCAGTCTGAGCTGCTTCTGCTGATGCCAAAAGCAGTGGTGCAGGTGGAGCGCCGCCAGCTCAGCAGGGCCGGTGAAGCAAAGAGCAGGAGAGAGCAGGTGAGAGCCGGGCCCAGCTCGGTGGGGGTCAGGCCCCAGCCCACGGGGAGGTGGTTCTTCCAGGGCTGCAGTGGGCATGGGAGGCAGGGGCTCCCCTGAGAGTGGGCCGAAGACTGGGATGTGTGAATTTTGGAGAATCTCTTGGCGAAAGTCATCTCTGTTTTCCTGTTAAGGTAAGGTGTAAAATGGGTGCATGCTTTGGGAAGAGCTCCTGTTAGTGTATTTGGTGAGGGGGCTTAATTTCCCTGCCTAGCCGAGGCGTCCGGCCTCGGGGAATTCTGTGTGCGTGGGCGAGCTGAGCTCAGCACTTAGTGCCCAGCGTGGCCTGCAGCGGTGCCGGCAGGCTGGAGTTAACGCTCCGCTTCCCGCTGGGAGAGGCTGGTTTCAGAGCAGGGTGTGTGAGCAGGGTGGGCAGAGCAGGGGGTCCGAGCGGTACCCGCTTGTGGTTCTGGGATTCTTGGTGCCCACTTGTGGTTATGGAGCTGCCCCTGATGCTGCTTGGTGGGGATGGGCTCTGTTTTTTTCTCCTTGAGTTGGGGGTCATAAGCTCCATGTTTCCAGTGGAACAGCTGGGTTGGTGGCAGAGAAGTGAGGATGTCTCTGCAGACCTGCCTGTTTTAAGCATCACGGCCTCTGGCTTTTCAGAATTTGTCTATGTGCTTTCATTTAGTGCTCCTCCTTTTTGCTAGAGGCTCTCATTGGACCATCAAGTTCCCTGCCAATAGGGTCTCCGTGGTTGTTTACTCCTGTTCAGCAGTGTATCCCTCTGTTTTATTGGGCAGAATAGAGAATCCTGCATGTTCTCCTCTTATTTTCCTGCAATGAACACTGCCTGCTTTACCAGCAGAACTCCCTCTACCATCTTGCTTTCTTCCTCTTGCTCTTGTTCTTCTTGCTTGAGCCTGATGTGGGTTAAATGGAAAGTATCAGAGGATGTGAGTGGCAAAAACTTGTGGTTCTTCTCACACAAGCTCCTGAAGGTTCTTATCTACAGGGCAGCTAATAAAATCAAGCATTTCATTTAAAAAATACACTTGTATGAAAGAAAAATAAGTATCTCTAAAATAAATGTTCATAGAGTAGCTGGAATGTAAGAAATACCTCTTTCTTAACACAGCAACTCTGCTTAGAATTAGAAGTTTCAACCAGAAAAGGAAGCTTCATGCAGTGCAACGATGACCCCAGCATAAAAAGCAGGGTTTGGTGGCCTTAGGGCTAGATTTGCTGTAATGCAGGACTCTTCCCTTTTCTTAATGGGCAGTCTTGACCTGAGATCAGCCTGGGAAGCTGAGCCCACACTCGCTTGCCCTGATGTGCGAGTTAACATCCCAAAAATGTAACCTGCAGAGCCCAGCTAGAGGAGAAACACGAGGGCAGGGAAAAAGGAAACGAGGAGGGAAGCAAAAATGGACATTTTCAGTGTGTGCTCTCTTGCACTTCTCAAAAGCTACTTTCAGGCATCATTCCTGTAATTTCCCAGCTTCACTCCTATTGCACAGGGTTTGTTTGTTTGTTTGTTTATTTATTTAAAGTCATCCTATTCTCTAAGATCCCTATAGACTAATCTTGTCAATCTATGGCAGCAGCCAGCTAAGCTAGAGATCAAGCCAAGGCAAGATGAGAACTTCCTGTATTATTACTACACATTTTTCTTGTTTGCTTTAGTTATGTAACTGATAAACCAAGAAGGGGGTAAATTTCACACGACGTACTTAATATACCAGTTAGAAGAAAGATTTTTAATGCTGAAATTATTCTACAATTAAAACAGACAAGCTCAAATGATGTTTTACTTTTTATTAAAACATATTCGAACAATACAATTCAAATAATATATATATGCTTTATATACATCCATATGCATAAAACAAATATATCTCAAAGTATATTCTTTATATATGGATGTATATAAATATTTATGTGTATATATTTTATATGTATAACAATATGTGTATACAAACATATATGTTTTACATATATGTTTATATATGTTTACATATATATAATATATGTTTAGAGTACTCTTTACTGAACTATATACATCTAACAGAACAGAATACAATTAAAAATTATTTTTAATAAAGTAGAAATGAAGTATTCTGAAGACCACATTATGAAGCACAGTGGAAGTTTCCAGTTATTTTCTTCATTTCCTAATAATAAAAAACAAACTATCAATAAGCACAAATAAAAGTTTTAGAATCTGATAGTTTATTTCTACACACAAAGTTAAAGAATCTGTAAATGCATCCAACTGTTGGTGATATTCAGCAAAAACATGTGCTAAAAGCATCACAATGCTTCTATATTCTCTGCAGTTTCAAAGACATCCCTATGTGTCCAAAAGAGTAGAGGATACAGAGCCTGGAGCAACAGTTGTTTCAACAGTTAGGAAGAGATCCTCCCTGAGAAAGCACAACTAAAAGCTGAGAAAGTTACTTTGTGAATTCTCAGTAATTAATTTACCTTTGCTACTTGCCCAGAGCACTCAGAAGAAGAGAGAATCGTACTTAAAGCTAAAGGAAAAGGGAGAAAACAAAGAGATCCAGGCACATTTCATTTGAGCATTCCAATTTTAAGTTGCAGAAGCCCACAAGTCCTGGATAACGTGACTATTTTCGGAGAGAAAGAAAGAGAGAGAGAGAGGAAAAAAAAAAAAAAAAGAGCAAGAAAAGCTTTCCACAGCCTCCAAGGTTAATTGCTTTGAAGGAGTTGTGCGGGTGGAACCATTGGCTTCAAGTCCAATCTTTTTTTTCTCCTGCTGAAACTGCAAATAATGATGCCAAATTTAACAATGGTTTTGCAATATGGATAAATGTCTTCCATACGAAAATGACTAAGTCTTATGACAACTAAGCACTAAATTAATATGAAATAAGCATGATATCCAGAGTGCCTGCGGACTGTGTAACAGTGATAGAATACTATATATAACCATTAGAACATATATATAAAATTGACCATAAAGAGTTTAGTTTTGTCATAATTGTTCCAGTGCTGGTAAATGCACTGGCTGAAGAGAGCATATATTTTTTCCAGGTAAAAGATGTTGAAGTTCCCTGTTAGCTTAGTGACACCATCCAGCAGATGCTGAAAACAAAATGGAGACAACACAAGTTTAAAATAGCATAAGACCTTCTGGAAAAGCTCTTTAAGTCTTAAGGAGCTAAACAATCACATCACAGCACAACTGACTGCCAACACTGTTCAGGAGCTGTGCGTGGAGTGAGGCTGTCGGACCCACAGACAGCAACCAGACAAGTGGAAATAGTGCCCACAACGGCCCATCAACTTCTGCTTCCCTCACAGCAGCGAGGGGAGAGAGTTCCCCACTTTGTTCTAAAGAACACTGAAAACAGACATACCACAAGCTTGCTGTAATCCTTCACAACTGGGGCATCTGGCTCTTCAGGAATTCCCACGGCTTTCTCCCTGTTCATCCGTTGCTGCTGTTCTGCCTGAGAACATCCCTCTGGACTCTCACAACGCATGTAAGTTTCTGGAATGAAAACACTTTCTTAGATGATGATTTCTGTTTGTCTGACACATGGCTATCCATCAGCTATCCCACAAGTGGCATCCAATCTTTCTCTGCAGTTCCCTGTTATTTGTTCACTGAGAAATACTTGGATTCTACTTTCTCCTCCATAAAAAATAGGAACCAAGATAAAAAAGCAGTAGGAGTGAAAAGCCCAGGGTTGAGAGGAGAAAAAAAGCAATAGTCATACATTGCCATTACAGCAGGGCGTACTTAAGGAAGTTGAATGTTAAGAAAACACATCTCCCATTTGAAGCAAGCATTAGGGTGTAAGTCATCTCTGCTACATTATGACTAAATGTACACAGGTTACAGCTTCTTATTCTAAGCTGCTCATTATTGGAAAGATGCACGTGCAATAAAAGAAAGCAAATGGTCATTGGTTTGCAATGAGATCATAGAATCATAGAATCCTTAAGGTTGGAAGGGACCTCCAGGGATCATCTAGTCCAACCCTCCTGCACACACAGGGTCACTAGAGCACGTGGCACAGGGCTGCGTCCAGGCAGCCCTTGGAGATCTCCAGAGACAGAGACTCCACAGCCTCTCTGGGCAGCCTGTCCCCGTGCTCCGTCACCCTCACTGTTAAGAAAATTTTCCTTAAGTTCCTGTGTAATGTTTGATGCTTTAGTTTGTGGCTGTTTCCTCTAGTTCTGTCAGTGGCCACTACTGAAAAGAGGCCGCCACCATCCTCCTCACTGCCTCCCTTGAGGTAGTTTCACACACATACAAATGTAAATGCAGTGTTAAGAACTCCTATTTTCAGTGTGCCAGGTCAAAGCACAATAAATGATCCTCTTGTCTTTTATGCCTAATGCTTTGAGGAGCAAAGGCTTTATCAGCATTTTTAGAACACTCACCTTTTTTAGTCCTCTCTCAGTATAGATTAGCGTAGATCCGCTCATACCCTCTTTGGCAGAGGCAGGATTTCCCAATAGCTGCTCCCATCTTCAGCCTTGTGATATTTGAAAAAACAAAAAGCAACAGTAGTGACTCCAACCCTAAGCTGAGATACTGGAACTAATCTTTCTTTTCTTGGCATATGCTGTGAAGCTCGTCTGCGATGTAAGTGAAGGGAAAGATTTTCATAAGCTTACAGTGCATCTCTCTCATTTCAACTTCAGTCTTCTTGGCTTTGTCGAGTGTGATTTCAGAATAATTTTCCTGAGTTGGTCACTCAATGCTTTGACAATATTTTGGCAGAATTGCACTGAGGGCTGAGAAGAACAGGATTTTTAGGGGTTGGAAAGGTAAGGCATTCTTCAGAAAGGTGACGGCAGATGTAAAAAGCCACTGGCGTGAGGTCTCATAGCCGTAAGACAGGCCATAGAAGACGGTGAAAAATAATGATAGCCCCATGAAAACAATAATGAAAGGAAGAGGGAGAGAAGAGGAAAGAACCTCTCTCCCATTTTAATTTTCACCAAAGGGTTGTGGAAGTGTGCTCCTGTCTGTCTTGTCTTTGTGCACTCCCAAAATGACATTTTCTTGAGGTAAGCTAGGGAAGAGTATTGAAGCAGTTTGAGAGAACAATGCCAAGTTTGGCCAGTGCACAAGGTATTTCTGTTATTTTCATGTTGAACTGGATGAACTGCTGATGTGTTTGGTGTGTAATGTAGCTTCTGGACTCAGCAGTGATAGTTGCATTTAAGAAGTGATTCCTCCCTCCCTTTTCTGGTTATGTGGAGAGTTGGACTGAATTGCCCTCATCCAAGTGGTATCTTTCTCCAGCAGCTCCCTGGGCAACTGTAGACTACACTTGTATATTTTAGAGACTCTAGATGTATATTTCAGAGGAGACTGACGTGGCTGTCCTTACAGATAGGTCTCTTCTCTCCCTCTCCCCCGAAAAAGAAATGACCCAGAAGGATGAAATAATGTGATGCATCGAAATGCAGTCCCTTTCTGGAAAATGATGTGGGGAAAGCATTGTTTTTGAGGAATCTCTTTAAATAGCCACAGAAAGCCAACATATCATGGGAGAAGTTATGGTGGGCACCTGGTGTAAAGTTTTGTCCATTCTCTCTCATGAAGTATTTGCTTTAATTGACTGGAAAAAAGGCTGACTGGATAGATTTTAAAGGGGAAATTATCTTGTAAATATATATATATTTTTTCCCTCCCAGAACAGTGATGTGCTTCCTTGTCGTAATTACTGGCACTGGGCTTTCTATTTTATGGAAAAGGTATGAGATGTCTTCGACTATCTGTTTTTTGGTGTCTGAATACATAATTCATTATTTAAAGGGTGGGGGGTGGTTCTGTAAATACTGGCAGGCTGGATTGAGGACCTTGGGGGGGGCCGTAGTTTGAGGATCCCTGTTCTATACCATTCTCAGCTCATGCATGGAAGAGTCAGGTGGTGGGCCTTCAGTTTCTTGGATTATTTTGCCAGGGTTGAAAATCCACTCCGATCCTGTCATCTTTGAAAGATCCTGGGGAACAGGGGAGGTGCTAGAGGACTGGAAGAAGGCCAATGTGACGTCAGTCTTCAAAAAAGGCAAGAAAATGAGGGTAGGGCAGTGGATGTCGTCCATCTCGACTTTGCCAAGGCTTTTGACACCGTCCCTCACAACATCCTCCTGGACAAGCTCCGGCAGTGTGGGATAGATGAGTGCACAGTGAGCTGGATTAGGAACTGGCTGGATGGCAGAGCTCAGAGGCTGCTGATCAGCAGTGCAGAGTCTAGCTGGAGGCCTGTAGCTAGCGGGGACCCCAGGGGTCAGTCCTCAGCCCAGTTCTGATCAATTTATTCCTCAATGACCTGGATGAAGGCACAGAGTGCTCCCTCAGCAAGTTTGCTGATGATACCAAACTGGGAGGAGTAGCTGATACCCCCGAGGGCTGCGCTGCCACAAAGAGGGACCTGGACAGGCTGGACAACTGGGCCATAAGAAACCTCGTGAAATTCAACAAGGCCAAATGTAAGGTCCCGCACCTGTGGAGGAATAACCCCAGACACCAGTACAAGCTGGGGACCGACCTTCTGGAAAGCAGCTCTGCAGAGATGGACCTGGGCGTCATGGTAGACGAAAAGTTGACCATGAGGCAGCAGTGTGCCCTCATGGCCAAGAAGGCCAATGGGATCCTGGGGTGCATTAAGAAGAGCATCTCCAGCAGGTCGAGGGAGGTGATCCTGCCTCTCTACTCAGCCCTGGTGAGGCCACATCCACAGTATTGTGTCCGGTTCTGGGCCCCACTTTACAAGAGGATGTGCAGCTGCTGGAAAGAGTCCAGCACAGGGCTACAATGATGATCAGGGGCCTGGAAAATCTGCCTAGCAGGAGAGACTTGAGAGAGCTGGGCCTGTTCAGCCTGGAGAGGAGAAGGCTGAGAGGGGGTCTAATCAGTGTCTGTGAGTACCTCAAGGGAGCCAGTGAGGAGGATGGTGCTGGCCTCTTTTCCCTGGTGGCCACTGACAGAACTAGAGGTAATGGCCAGAAACTGAAACACCGAAAATTCCACAGGAACTTAAGGAAAAAAATGTTGACAGTGAGGGTGACAGAGCACTGGAACAGGCTGCCCAGAGAGGTTGTGGAGTCTCCTTCTCTGGAGATCTTCAAAACCCGCCTGGATGCAGTCCTGTGCCATGTGCTCTAGGTGACCCTGCGTGTGCAGGGGGTTGGACTAGATGATCCCTGGAGGTCCGTTCCAACCTTCAGCATTCTACGATTCTATGATTCTATACCATTCTTAACTCATGCATGGAAGAGTCAGGTCTTCAGTTTCTCGGATTATTTTGCCACGGTTGAAAATCCACTCCTACCCATTTCTTTTTTTTCTGACCTGTCTCTTCAGAAACATTGACATTCAAGCTGGTGTCCAGAATATCAGGCCCCCAGCAGCCTCCAAGGCCAGCCCAGAGGGGTGGCAAGGGCTGCCGTTGGCGGTGGGAGCTGTGCGAATGGCTGCAGCCTGGTGGCAGCCCCACAATCAGCAGCCCATCCCGGCTGCAGGTGCCAAGGCTGGTGCAGCGCGTGTGGAGAAATGTCCGCACTGCCCCGGACACGTCTGCGTGGCCGGGCACGGACCTTTCTGCTGCCGAGCAGCATGTGCCCGGTCAAGAAGGTCTCCAGCCTGCTGCATCCACCCCACAGATGTGCGCCCCTGAAGGGACACCCGCTGCGGGGTCACAGGTGGCCCTCAGTGACAGCGGGGCCCTTTGTGACTGCGCTGCTGTGACATCCTGGCCCGGCGGGCTCGGCCCGCAGTGTTCGGGACGACGGCAACGGGAGAGGACGGGAGCGAAGGTGCTGGCCAAAAAGCCCCCTGAGCGCACCCAGGAATTTCCCCGTTGCCCCCGGGCAGCTCCGCAGAGTTTGGCCACGCGGCCAGGATGGCGGAGCGACTCCCCAGCCACCGCTCAGTGGCTGCTGAGGAGGAGGAGGATGGGGCGGTTGCAGCGACCGTGTGCGACCTGGAGCCCCACTCGAGCCGTGCGCCCGAGGAGGAGCCGTCGGGTGAGTGCGGGGGCAGCGCTGGGCCGCGCCGGGGGCCACGAGCTCTCGCTGTGCGGCTGGCAGCAGCGTGCGCTGGGGCAGAGCGCTCCGCTGCCTCCTGCCCTCTCCGCGCCAGCCCTGCAGCTCTGCCCGCTCTCTTTCCCCATCAGCTCCTGGTGCGGATCTGCCCGGAGAGGAGGCAGAGGAAGCCCTGGAGCACGTGCGCGCCTTTCTCAGGCGTGGAGGGAAGGTGAGTGTCGCCATCCTACTCGGGGCTGCACCGGTGTCTCCTGCAGGCTCCCTCGGGGCGCTCCACGCTCAGATGGCCCCACGTGGCCGCTGGCGCTGGGGGCTGCTCCCTCGCAGGCGCCCACGTGTCGCTGCAGCCCCTGCCATGCGCTGGTGCTGCTGGCCGTGCGCCTGCCCCTCTTACGCTCTCTCTTTGTCTCTCTGCTCCTGGCAGCAGGAAGAGGCCGAGAAGCTGCAGTTTCTGGCCTGCATCTGCACCCTCTGCACAGCGTCCTGCTCGCCTAGCCTGCCTGCTCTGCTGCTGCGCCAGGAGCTCTGGCAGTGCAAATCCCAGCTGGCAGAGGCGCTGGAGGTGAGGGCACATGGGACTCCCAGAGGCCTGCTCGGGAGGGCACCGGCCCAGCTCTGCAGGCAGAAGAGTGCAGGGAGGTGTGGGGTGCTGGCTGGTGGGCACAGCCACTTGTGGGGCCCTGGCAGCTCCCCACAACCCTTTCCGCTTGTGCTGTCCAGGTGCTGCTGCAAGAGGAGCCCAGGAACCACCTGGGCACAGCAGTGCGGCAGCAAGTCATGCTCAGCATCAGTGCCATGAGGTAGCTGCCCCAGAGCCTGGCTTGGCCACAGCCTCCCCAGCAGATATCCCAGAGGGCCCCAGTCCTGGCAGGGAGCCTTCCCTCATCCTGAGGGAGCCTCCCATTGGTATCTGGTGACACCAAGAGGGTTGGAGCCGGGAGAGCAGAGAGGGCCCTGGAGCTCTCCTGTGGGTGCGGGCCTTTCCCCAGGGATGAGGCGGGAGGTGGGGAGATCATTGGGCCCTACCTGCCAGCTGTGTCCTCTGTCCCTGCACAGCATGCCGGTGAGAAGAGGTGACTCTCTATGGGGCTCCCTCCCCACCTGACGTGGCTATCACTCATGGGCCTCCCAAGCCCTGGGTGCATCCCCCTGCCCAGGACAGAAGGATGTTGCTGGCTGCTTCAGCCCCAGGGACTGAAAGGCCCCTCTCTGTGCTTGCAGCAAAGCTGGGCTGCTTCTGGAGAGCGAGCTGGAGAGCCTGCTGGAAGCCTGTTTCTCCAGCGTCTTCTCCCTGCCTCCAAGGGAGCATCTGGATCCTGCTCTTTACTCCCAGGTGGGTGCTGGCTGCTTAAGTGAGGCTCAGGGCAGGCTCCCAGCTTGCCTCTCCCTCGCCCATGCCCTCTTCCCCTTGCCCTGGACAGGGCCATGGGCAGTGTCACCAGGCTGCGCCCTGTGCAGCAGCAGCTCCCCTGGCTTTAGGGCTCTCCTGCCCTCAGCACTACTCTACATGTGCCCCTGGCACAGGAGGAATTCAAAGCCCTCTCTGACAGCTGTGGGGCAATAGGGAAGAAGTGCCTCAACCCTCTGTCCCCCTTGCAGCTGCTGGATGCCATGGACAGCATGCTGAAGACCTTGATGCTTGGCAGCCCTTCCTCCAGCATCATGGACATGAAGACCATCCTGCAGGTCTGCTATTTGCCAGGAGCAGAGTTGTCAGCTCCAGGGCCCTGTGGTGGGACAGGGGGGAGTTGTCCAGCAGCCACTGGAGAGAGCCCAGTGCTGAGAAGGGACAAGCTCCCTCATGGGAATGGGGATCCCCACAGTTCTCTTGTGCGAGCCCAGTGTCCCTTGGCTACAGCCAACATCCCCTCCTCCTCAACCTGCTCCTGCACTCATTACAACCCCCATGGGCTCCTGCTGTCACATCAGGCCCGTCTGGGAGATTTGCCCCACAGTCACAAAGGACTCTGGATGCAAGATCCCCTCTCCGGGCTCTGACGGTGCTCCAAGGCACAAACCTGCCAGGCATTTTCTGGGACACAGGACAGAGCAGCAGCTTTTCTCCTTGCAGCTCCTACTGCCCTACGCTGAGTGCCGGCAAGCAGCTGTGCACGAGAGGGCTGTGGGACGCCTTGTGAAGCTGGGGGATCTCCTGACCAGCTCTTCTTTGGTGTCGGTAAGGAGCCCGTGGTGCAGGCAAGCTGCAGCCACTGCCTGTCCCTTGTCAGCATGAGGCTGTGTCCTGTAGCTCCAGGCTGCCTCCAAGGGAAGCCACCAAGGCTCTGGCTCAGTCGGGATCCAAGCCTGCTAGGAGCGTGGGCCCAGGGCTTTGATCCTGAGCGCTGCCCCTCCGGCCTCGTGTCAGCACTGCCTCCCTCCCCCAGGTGCGCGAATGCTTCCAAGTTGGCGGTGCCAGCTGTGGCAGCTTCTTGGAGAAGAGCGTGCCAGTCCTGGGGCAGCTGGTGGGACATCTCACCCTGTGCGGTGCCTGCAAGGATGAGGGGAGCAGTGATGAGGCTGCGGAGGCCCTATGGCACCTCTATGAGTTCCTCCTGCAGGGAGAGAGTAAGAATTTCTGTGTGGTTGCAAGCAATTCCCCTTGCCCACCCCTTGCAATAGGCCCAGCACCTCCCTGGGCGTCCTGCTGCCCACTCTTTCCTTCTAGGGCCTTTTTGCCTGCCAGGGGCTATTTGTCACTGATGCCTTCCGTGGGCCGTGTCCAGCTGTGCAACCTTCATGCCGAACGCCCTGTGTTTCCCTTCCTGTGCAGGCAGGGAGCCGTCACAGGAGAGTGCCTGGCAGCAAGAGCTCCGAGAGGAGTGGGAAACTGCAGGCACCTTGAGGCTTTCCCGGTCCAGGGACACCAGGGAAATGAGCAGGGTAAGGAGCACCTCCCTGGCTGGGACTTTCAACTGTGGGGTCAGCCTGCAACGTGGACGCAGAGAGAGGTGGCTGCCGGGTGGGGCTGAGGAGAGGGCTTGCACTTTCCTTAGGCCAGGACTAGCCAGGGGCTTCCTTCCTGCATCCTGCAAGCCCTGCTTCCCTGCAGGAGCAGTGGGTGGGGACCTTAACCCCAAGCACCCAGGCCCATCCCAGCACCATCACCCAAGCCAGCAGAGCCCCAGCTCCTGGCTTGGAGGGACTCGCTGCCCGATGTCGCTCTTCAGGGCCACGCGCTGCTCAGCCAGGCAACACAGTTGGGAGCCTGGCTGTGACATCTCTCTCGGGGCTGCCTTCTTTTGTGCCCTAGATTTTTGGGAAACACCTCCAGCCAGATGAGAAGGCAGAGGCCATCCTCGTAGCCATCAGGGGCATGAGAGCCTGCAGCAGCTACGACACGCAGGCGGCTGCTCACATGCTGGACGAGCTCGTCACGGATGACGCGTGCCTTTTGGAGCATGTGAGTAGCCTGCGGGTGGCACAGCCGGGGTTCAGGCCCTTTGGGGGCTTGTTTTTCCCCTGAGTGCTCGTGTACCAGGCACCCAACTGCCTCTGTGGCCAGCTCAGAGTGGTGGCAAGGGCAGACCTTCTCCGCGGGAGCTGTGCAAAGGGCTGCAGTGTGCAGCAGCCTCACACTTTGCCATGTGGTCTGCAGGCACCAAGGCTCGTGAAGAACATGTGGGAAAACATCCTGGCCGTGCGAGATGCATCTGCACGGCTCAGCCTGGACAGAGCTCTTCTCTTGCTGAGCAGCATGTGCCCAGACAAGGTGGTTGCGAGCCTGCTGAGCTGTTCCCCCTCATGTGACAGGTCTGTGCTGGCCAGCGGCAGTGGGCAGGGACAGGGCTGCGGCCTCGCAGGTCACGGGGCTGCAGCCGCGGCAGCCGCTGACAAAGCGCTCTGGGCCTGCAGCGCCGCCGGGGCCATGTGGAAGGTGCTGGTGTCCAGGCCTGGCGCCGCGGAGCGGGTGCTGCAGGAGCTGCTCGTTGCGCTGGAGGACTGGCGGCTGCCTGAGGAAATGGCCTTGCCTGTCTCTTCCCTGGCCGTGAGTTTGTGGAGGAAGCCCCGCTCTCCCCTCGGGCTGCCCTTGCCCCTGCGGGCGAGAGGCAGGGCTCCCGCTGCCCTTCTCCATGCAGCCCCAAGCCGGGGCTCCCCGGGACGCACAGGCCCAGCACGGGAGCGGGGGCTACAGCTGGCAGGGCCCTGGCCAGCGCCAGCTTGCTGGGCTGCTGGGCCTGCTTGGGGCCCTCTGCACATCCAGACACACGGAGCTGGCCTGAGCAGCTGGCTGTCTCCCTCTGCCTCTGCATGGCCCTGCCTCGTGCAGCACGTGCTCAACCTGCTCTGGGGACAGGACTAGGGGCCAGGGCCACGTTAGGGTTCCAGGCAGCAGAAACATCATCAGGGCCAAGTCAGGGGAACCAGGGTAGCTTCCAGGCTACATGTGGCCCTCCAGGGGGATGTCCTCACTGCCCAGGAAGGCTTGTGGTGGCTTTGTGGCACCCAGGCGCCGAGCCCCAGGAGCTGCCATGGCTCTGCTCTGGCCAGGCAGGCCAGGCACCCCCTCCTACTTCTGCCAAGGTGCAGGGCACTGCTAGGAGCCTCACCGCCGAGCTCCAGCAGCACGGGAGGGACATGTCAGCAGCAAGGGCTGTCTCTGGGCTTTTTCTGCAGGCAACGCGTGTGCTCCAGGAGATCCTCCACCAGCCCCACTGCCTGCACGTGCTAGGGGCGTTCTTCCCCCAGCTGCTGCTAGCGCTGCTCTTCCAGAGCTCTTTCCTGGCAGCGCTGGAGCAGGAGCAGTTGGACGCGCTGTGGGGGAGATGCAGAAGGGAGGAGTCCACGTGCAGCAGTCCCGTGAGGTGCTCCATCACATCCCGGCCGTCCCTTGCAGGCAGGGCTGCAGGCAGGGCCAGGGGTGCGAGTGTGAGCGAGTGTTTTCTCTGCACACAGGCTTGCAGTGCAGACCATGAAAGCACTGCTGTGCCGTGCCGGCTACGAGAACGTGGTGCTGGCCATGGCAAGGAAGGGCAGCTGGGACATGCTCCTGCACGCTGAGACCCATCACCAGGGAGTGGGTTTGCTGGCCAGGTGAGAGCCCCTGTCTCCCTGCTCTGCTGCAGCATTTCACCCCTGCGCACAGGGTGACTCTCAGAGCCCACAGGGGTGCCCAGTTCTCCACGCAAAGGTGGCTTTGTTCTGTGCATGGTGGCCCAAGGGATGTGATGGGAGGAAGTGAGGGTGCAGTCTCAGGAGATCTCTGCCTGGGCTGCTCAGGCCTCACAGTGCCTTCTTCCCTCCGCCAGAGAGATGAGGAAGAGCCCAAGAGCGCTGCGCCTTCTGCTGCTCCAACAGCTGGCAGTGCTGCTCTTGGGCGAGGAGCCCTGCACGGAGATCCCTGCCATGGCTTTCCTGGTGGAGGTGAGCCTCGTGTGGGCACTGCCCTTCTGGGGTGCTTCTAGCTCCAGTGCTGTCTGCTAGCCCCAGCTGTGGGATGGAGGGCAACGAGCACAAGTGGAGCAGTGGGTGTTCTGCCATGAGTCCCCTCAGCCTTCGCCCCTCTGCAGCGGGCTCCTTCTTGTCCCCACGTGTATTTGATGTCTCTTTTGTGTCGCGTCTCTGTCGAAGGGTTCCTCCAAAGCATGAGGACAGGAGGCTGGTGCAGGGAGGGGAGGAGCAGGCCAAAGCTGTGCCCTGCGCTGTGCCCTGAGGCCCCAGGCAGGGAGGGAGGTCCCAGGGGCTCCCTGCAGTCACTGCTGCCTTTGGGCCAGCCTTCCTCTGAGCCCGCAGCCCTTGCCCTGAGCTACATCTGGGATCCAGTGGTGTCCGACACAGGCAGTGCTGCGGCCATTGCCACCTTCTTTGTGCTGTGCATTGCAGCTGCTGGCCTGCAGTGACCTTCAGGCGGATGAAGATGTCTTCCTGGGAATCTCTGTGGTGTCCCTGAAGAGTCACAGCAGGGTAATGCATAAGCTGGGACTCAGAAGCCTCCTCGTGCTGTGCAGCAGACAGGAGATGGTGAGCAGGGCATCACTGGGGGGAAGCTGTGTGAGCTGGGCGCTGGGTGCTAGGGAACAGGCTAGCTTGGACTTTGCTGGGCCTCGGGAGCTGAGGGGGCTGCAGATCTCAGCCCAGCACCTAGCAAGCCGTGTCTGAAAGGGTGTGAGACTGAGGGAAGCTGCTGTCTAATAAGGTGCCAGGGTAGTCTTTTTTTTTCTTTTTTTTTTTTTTAATTGAACTTGTATTTCCCACATACAGGTCAGAAAAATGCATGTCCTCATGCCTCTGCTCATGAGTCACTTGCAGGACGAGGACAGGGACATGAGCAGCCAGGCCCTTCTTGTGCTCAGCCATGTGGTCCGTGTCCTGGAGAGACCAACACTCACGGACATGGCTCCAGAGCTGGCTGAGAAACTCCTGCCACTCTTTGAGGATGTAAGGCGGGGGGCAGAGCCGTGGGGCTGGCTGGTGTGTGGGAGGCTGCCAGGAGCCTTTCTGCCCAGGGCCCTTGGGATACTGTCCTGTGCTGCCCATGCTGTCCTGGGCTGCAGGGCTGCGTTGCACCAATGCAGCCTGTGAAGGAAGCTGCCACATGCGGTGCCAGGGCTGAGCAGTTCTCTCTTCCTTGCCACCAGGAGCGCGAGCACACACGAAAGCTCTCCATGCAGCTCTTCAGCAAGCTCGTGGAGACAGCAGCGGGCACTGCAAAGGAGCAGATGAAGCAGCATGTGCACACCAGCACGCTGCCACTGCTCTTCCATCTTCAGGATGAGAGCCCCAGTGTGGTCGAGGTATGGCTGAGCAATGGGACATGCTGGGGAGCCGAGTAGCCACGTTGGGAATAGCCGTGGGAGGTAGTCCTGGCTGAGTCCTGCCTGGGGCTGCAGCCCTTCAGCCTCCTGCTGGCCTTGGCTGCAGCTCAGCAGCTCTCGGGAGTCTCTGCTGTGCTGCCTGTTCAGGACAGAGTGGCTCAGGTGGTGCTTGCTCCATGTTTCTGCTCAGCGAGGGGGGCCAAGGACCCCAAAGCAGATTCAGTGCCCTGCTGCTGCCCCTTGCCATGAAGGGCCAGCAAATGCCCTGAGTCTTGTCAAGAGGAGGGTGGTGGGGGGACACAGGCTCTTGTCCCATGGGCTGCGGTGGCATCTCCCCATTTTTTCCATGTGCAGGCTGCTCAGGAAGCCCTCCTTGGTGCCGCCAAGCTCCTCAAGTGGAAGGAGCTGAGGCGCTTGGCTCAGAGCCAGCAGACTTGGCTGATCAGCAAGTGCCTGGTAAGGACAGTCCCCAGGCTGCAGTCTGAGCCTGGAGCAGCTCTTTCCTCCTCCGTGCTCAGTGTGTGTGGCTGGCGGCTCCGGGTGCAGGAGCAGCCCTCGCGGGCTCTTCTGCAGGTTCCTCTGCCTTTGCTGAGCCCTGGGATGCTGAAGCTGCCCCTGGCACAGCTGGGCCTTGCAGCAGGAGGGTCCCTCAGCGCGCCTGGGCAGCAGCCGTCCCTCTGCTGCCTCCAACGCTGGCTGGGCGCTGCCCAGCGTCTGCAGGGGGTCCTGAGTGTGGTGGCAGGGGGAGGCCGGCTGCTCCTGGGGTGAGGACAGCGAGAGGATGTTGTGCGCTGAGCCTTGTGCTCTCCCCAGCTGGCCGGGAGGAGGGGCAGGAGGAGGGTGGACGAATACCTGCGCCAGAGCCTGTCCTACCTGGAGAGCAGCCAGGAGTCCCTGCGCGAGGCGGCCGTGAGGTTTCTGGGTGAGCCCCGAGCCCTGGGCTCCATCTCTGTTCTGGGACAGCTCGGCCTCAGCCCCGGCTGCTGCGCTGGCAGCAAAAGCAGCCCTGTGACTGCTGCAGCCCCGCGTGCCTGAGGCAGCGCCTGGGCGCCTGGAGGCTCCGTGTCACCCTCAGCCATCTCTGCCCGCAGTGGTGGGGCCGGTGGGAGTCCCTCGCAGCAGGAGCCCTGCGGGTGACACTGGGGAAAGGGGACTGGGGTGAGCCCTGCCCAAGGGGAGGTGGGTGCCTGGCCAGGTGGGCAGGACTGGGGGGAACATCTTTGAGGAGCAGCATTTATGGGGCGCTGTGTGTGTGCCTAGGGCATGCTGGGCAGCGCAGCGGGGAGCAGAGCAAGGAGACGGTGGAGGCCATCTGTGAGAGTGAGTGAGGGCAAGCGGGGTGTCACATGGGCTGGGGGGACAAAGACAGACCCTGTCCAAGGAGCTCCCATCCCTGTGTAGGTGAGGAGGGCTCTGCTGCCCGAGAGGAGCAGAGCAGGGGTGGTGTGGGGAGAGTAGAGAGAGATTTCAGGCACCTTGGGCACATTCCTGGGCAGCAGCTGCCAGCTAATCCATTAGAGCCCCTGGGTCCATCCTGGCTGTGGCAAGAGCTGCGTGGGACTGGTGGTGTTAGGAGGAGAGGCCTGGGGCCTGCGGGGATATGGGGGCTTCATCTGAGCTCGTGCTTTCCCCCTCAGCCCTGAAAGGCCTGCAGGAGGACAGCAGCCCATCCATCTCTTCCCTGGCCACCCAAACCATGCTGATCCTGAGAGCTGCAGGGAAGGGGGCTGCATCCACGGGCACCCAGGAAGGCCTGTGCAACCGCCTGAGAAGAGCGTGGGAGAGGCGGCACTGCCCTCTGCAAGGTGTCAGTCTTTGCTGCTGGCGCTTGGCCATGTCCTGATGCCAGGCTGCTCTGCACACAGGCCTCATTAAAGAAATAATCCTGTCTCTTCACCGTGTGTCGTGTCTTTTCTTTGGCAAACCCAGCAGTAGAAAACGCAGGTTGTGAAGGGATTGGGGTCCCCCTCTTAGAGGAGTTGGGTACGCGCTCCCTGCAGCAGGCTGCAGCCAATAACCTGACCCCTTGCCACCCCTCGCAGCACTCAGCAAAGCCTCTCCCACCCCCCAGCTTTACCCTTACATAGAATCATAGAATGCTTAAGGTTGGAAGGGACCTCTAGAGGTCATCTAGTCCAACCCCTGCACATGCAGGGTCATCTAGAGCACGTGGCACAGGACTGCGTCCATGCAGGTTTTGAAGATCTCCAGAGAAGGAGGCTCCACAACCTCTCTGGGCAGCCTGTTCCAGGGCTCTGTCACCCTCACTGTCAACAATTTTTTCCTTAAGTTCCTGTGGAACTTTTGGCATTTCAGTTTCTGGCCATTACCTCTAGCTCTATCGGTGGCCACCAGGGAAAAGAGGCCAGCAGCATCCGCCTCACTGCCTCCCTTGAGGTACTTATAGACACTGGTTAGATCCCCTCTCAGCCTTCTCCAGGCTGAACAGCCCCAGCTCCCTCAGCCTCTCCTCACAGGGCAGATGTTCCAGGCCCCTGATCATCCTTCTAGCCCTGCGCTGGACTCTCTCCAGCAGCTCCACATCCCTCTTGTACTGTGAGGCTCAGAACAGGACACAATACTCTAGATGCTGCCTCACTAGGGCTGAGTAGAGGGGCAGGATCACCTCCCTCGACCTGCTGGAGACGCTCTTCTTAATGCACCCCAGGATCCCATTGGCCTTCTTGGCCACAAGGGCACACTCCTGCTTTGTGGTCAACTTTTCGTCTACCACGACACCCAGGTTCCTCTCTGCAGGGCTGTTCTCCAGAAGGTCAGTCCCCAGTCTGTCCTGATGCATGGGGTTATTCCTCCCCAGGTGCAGGACCTTGCACTTGGATTTGTTGAATTTCATGAGGTTTTTCATCTCCCAGTTGTCCAGTCTGTTCAGGTCCTTCTGGATGGCAGTGCAGTCCTTGTGGGTATCAGCTACTCTTCCCAGTTTGGTATCATCAGCAGACTTCCTGAGGGAGCACTCTGCCTTCATCCAGGTCATTGAGGAATAAATTGAATATATATAGGTTATATATAAAGAGAATATAGGTGAAGATCAAAGTACATAGAAACATAAACACTTAATTATGTAGGTTAAGATCAATAAACATAAAAGCACAGAATTGCAAACATCACTACTTCTATTCCCTGCTGCACCAAATGTTTATAAATGATTCATGATTCATTCCGACGGCTCAATGGTTTTTGTCTCTTGGACGTGGCTGAAATTGTCCTGTGGCTGTGACTGCTCTGTTGTCAATGAGACTTTACATCTTTTGCAGGTAACCACCGAGCACCTGTGGGAAGGAGAACACACACATATCCCCTTCCCCATGTTATTAGTTCTATGGAGCCTCTCCCTGGTGGTTCTCCAAATTCTTTATACCATCCCTTTGGTGGAGGCACAACTGCAGGGACCATCTTGAATTGTCAGTCAGCTGCTGGTGTAAATACCTGAGGATCAGAAGGATTCAAAAGATTAAGCACATATAATGCTTTGTCTGACTGTTCCTATGAGGTAACACTGTCCATAGGATTTCCTCTTTTTCTTTTTATTTAACATAGCCTTGAGAGTCCCATGGACACGTTCAGTAATGGCTTGTCCAGTGGGGGAATGCGGTATACCTGTAACGTGTTGTATACCCCAGTCTTGTAGGAAGACAGAAATTGTTTGTGAAACATAAGCAGGACCAGTATCAGTTTTAATTGCTTTCAGAATGCTCATAGTGGCAAAACATCTTAAGCAGAGGTGTTTCACATTCCGTGCCTTTTCTGCGATATGTGCAGTGGCTACCAGAAACCCTGGGAAGGTATCCACATTAACATGCACGTAACGCAGTTGGCCACATGTTGATATATGTGTGACATCACTCTGCCAAAATTCGTTAGTTCGTAAACCTCGAGGATTCACTCCTGTGTATGATGATATTGGTGTAATACATTGACAATCAGGGCATGCAGGGACAATTTCTGTGGCTTGTTCTCAGGGCAGAGCAAGTTGTTTATGTAAGGAAGAGGCATTTTGATGAAAGAAGTGGTGAGATAATCGGGCTTGTTCAAAACTGCACGGCAGTACTGCTGCCATCATCAATTTGTCTGCCATAATATTTCCTTCAGTTATTGGTTCTGGTAGAGTAGTATGTGACAATTTACATTTATAATGCATATACATATGCCAATGCATATGCGAGTACATAGATGACATCCTTAATTGGGGATGATTTTCCCAAGAAGGTTGGGAAAGTAGCCACAGCAGTATGGCAAATCCTACTTGAAGCTGACATTGAGGTACCACCTGAGGAATGCCAGGGACCAAGCAAAGAGGTAAAATTCCTAGGGACTTGGTGGATAGCTGGCAGTGCAGGGATTCCTGCAGATACCTTAAGAAAACTTGAAGAGCTGCAAATGCCCCGATCAAGGAAAGAATTACAACAATTGATGGGAACTTCAGGATATTGGAGAAAATACCTACCTGGATTTTCTATCACTGCCCCTCCTTTATATTTGCTCTTAAGGAAAAGCAAACCTTGGAAGTGGGAATTAGAACACAAAGAGTCAGCCAAAACTCTGACTGGAGAATTAGAAACATTTCAGTCACTGGGACCAGACCACCCCCACGACACTCTTACAGCTGAATGGGGTTTTGCTGATCATGCTACTTACTGTAAGTTACAACAAGTAACTTACTGCTATGAACTTACTGTAACTTTTTGTTACAGTAACTTACTGTTACTTAGTGTAACTTGCTTACAGGCTGTCCCTTATGGAACAAAAGTATATGGTTTATTCTTTATTGTTTAGCTTGACTGCATTTAAGAAAGGTAACTAACTACAATATTCTGAATGGGAGAAAAAAGACTTTTATCCTTAGTCTGAGCAGTTAAACAGGTTGAGAAAATACATCAAGGACAACCTTTGCAAACTAAAGGACCGTTTAATTTACTAGAAGCAATCCTAAAGGGGACTGCTCCCCCAGAAGGAATTGAACCAAACCCCACTACCACAAAATGATATTCCTACCTAACAGGAGTAGCAGAAAATATGCAGCTAACTGAAGGGCGCACTAAGGTTCCCAAATCACAGATGCCTGTAAAAACAGATCCATTAGCACTGGGACAAGCTCTTAAACCTTCATCAATTCTGAATGTACCATCTGTCATTGATGGAACACCAACAGAAAACATGTGATTTAGAGATGCTTCAGCAAAAAGGTTAAATGGTAAACAGCTATAGAAGGCTGTTGCATTAAATATTACCACTGGTGAAGAAGTAATAGAAGAAGGTGAAGGCAGTGCACAAGCAGGAGAGTTAAGAGCAGTAGTTTTAGCTACACAAAATGGAGCAAGTGTTGTCTATGTAGGCTCCTATGCTGTGTGGGCTGGTGCCACACAATGGCTTTGTGGATGGGAAGCTCTTAACTGGGAAGGAAATAGAACCCCAGGTTGGAGCCCAGGCCTGCAAGAGCAGGGAGCCTGGAGCCAGCAGGCCAGGACAGGGGCTGCAGGGGATGGGGGCAGAGCCCGTCCTCTTTCCCACAGCACATTTTGTGGCCTGGCTCATGGGCAAAGTAGCACAAGGCCTCAGTGTGCACAAAATGCGCTCACAGCTGAAGCGCAGCTGGGGCTGGAGCTTTGCAGAGCGTAGGGTCCTTTCCTTGCCCTGGGGTATCTCAAGAGAGCGCGCTTTGGGCCAAAGCTGCCCTCCTCCTCTCCTCTGTCTCCTTTCCCCACCTCCTTATTCCTGTGTTCCAGGCTGCTGGAAGGAGAGAACATCCTGCCCCTCATCAGGACAATGTGGCTCTTCGAGGATGTCAGGCTGCCCTCTGGGCCTGAATCCATAAGCAAGATACATGCACAGAGGCCGAAGAACCACAGCAGCTTCGTTGTGGGAAGCCGAAGAGAGGGCTGAATGAGTCCAGCAAGAACGGGGCCAGCTGCTTCCTGAGGGGTGGTCGCTGCAGCGTTGCCCGCAGTGACGCAGGCTGCTCCGCGTACGCAGTTGTTCTCTGTGTGCCACGTGCCGCTGGGCTGGCAGTGCTGCCTTAGAGCTCATCTACCCTCAGCCTCCCGGTCTCCTGCCTTGCTTGTGCCCTTTTTCCCTGCAGCACCCGCTCCCTCCCATCTCCCGACCCCAGCGAGTCCTTCTACTGCCCCTCTGTGCGATGGATCCACTTGGCTACAAAGGAAACCCTGGTGACGTTGTTGCTTTTCAGGCAGGGCCTTGGGAGCTCCCTTCCCATGCAGAGAGCAGTGTGTGCTCTACTGAGGATCAGCTTGTCCTCTCTTGCACTGCCTGAGCGCAGGCATTCAGCCGGGAGCGCCTCGGTGTGCAGCAGAGCTGAGGTCCTGCTGCCCTGGGGAATGCTCTCCAGCCCAAAGATACTGCACCCAGTGTAGGGATTAAATAGTTAATGTAGAGTGTACTAATGGGGATTAAATAGTTAATGTAGAGTGTACTAATAAGCTAGTCAATACTTAGTCTCAAAATGCAAGGACTCTTGATAAATGGCATGGCAGATGGCTCTGCATGGAAGGGTTGCCTATCTACAAGGACGACTCCTGAAAAATGGCAAGTCAGGAGGTTCCACATGGAGGGGTTGCCTGTCCAGATGTCCTAGTTAGCAATAAAATATAGATAACATTAACATGAAAGTAGAACAGAGAAACGGGAGGGGGGAATATTTTTGGGGTGAAAACGGTATAAAAGAGGGAAGACCGAAGTAGTCGGGGTCCGTGGTGTGACCCCTGCGTGGGAAAGCCCGGACCCCAGCTAGCTGGTAATACTTATTATCTTTCTCCTATTATTAAAAAGCACAATATATCGATGGTGTTTGGCCTCTTTCTCTGTCAATTCGAAAACCGTACCTAACATCAGCTTCTCTCCTTCTGTCCTAGGAGGCACCAAGGGCCTGGGGCCCTCGTTCTGCTCGAGGAGAGGCCGTTTCACCCCTCCTAGGCTCTCCAGAGCCAGCAGCACAGAGCGACAACTTCCATCTTGATGGTGAGCATTTGTGATTGAGGGACACATATATCCCTGTTATGAGGAAAGACTAAACAGGCCGGGCCTGTTTAGGGTGGAGAAGAGATTGATAGGAAGTTTTATCAACAGGCCCAAATAGCTGAGGGAGAATGTAAAGAGGATGTGGCCAAGCTCTTCCCTGTGGTGGTGGGGGCAGGACACCTTCCCCCAGCATGGGGACACCTCCCTGGCTGCTGCACGCAGGGCCCCGCTGCACCCTGGTGCCAAAGGTGCCTCTGCAAAGTGGTGCATTGCAGAGAGCAGCTGTGGCACCTGCTCTCCCAGCTGTGGCAGTGCCGGGCCCTGCTCTGGGCAGCTCCTGCCTTCTCCCCACGGCAGGGAGCTCGCAGCTTGCGCTGCTGCGCCCTGGGCCCTCCGCACAGGGGCGGCCCCTTGGCCAGCCCAGCTCCTCTGGGCCAGCGCTCACACGCAGCGCTAAGCTCTGCCTCGAGCTCCTGGCAGAGGGAATGGCGGGCAGCCCAGGATAGGGAAAGGCTGGGAAAGGCTGTTGGCAGCCCGAGGACTTGGGTGTCACACAAATGCAGCAGAGCAAATGGGCCCTCCACAGGAAAGCCCAGAGTGCCCACGGAGCAGGAGGACCTGCCTTGGTGATGTGGTCCCTGTCCGTGTGGCTGCAGAGGGACAGAGCAGCCTCCATGATGGTCCCCAGCACAGGGCTGTTCCTGACAGGAGGCAATTTCTGCAGCAGCTCCTGAGGGGAGACTGCACACACCCCCTTCCTGCCATCCCTGAGTGTGTCCCAGCCCTGATGGGCCCTGTGCTCACCCAGGGGCTGGGGCACTCAGCTCTGCATCTCACAGCCTCGTGTCCCTGACACCCAAGAGCTGCCCTTTGCCCATGGCCTGGGCACTGAGGGGACTTGTTGTCTCAGGCCTCTGAGAGCGTCAGGGCTGCCCCGCACTAGGGCTGTGGCCCCTTCCCCTTTGGGCATCCCCTGAGCCACGTTCCAAGGGAAATCCTAGAGGGAGCTTTTTGCTGGTGCTCCCCTGGAGCCTGAGAAGACGGCTCTGCACAGACATAGCTGCAGCGGGGATGCTTTTGTGCCTGAGCTCCCTGGGAAACAACACACAACACCCAAAGAATGGCACAGGAATATGTCCTTAAACAGCAACATCAACAATGAAAACAACAATAAAGACAGTAATATCAACAATATCAACAATAAAAGAAACAGCAACACTAATATCAACAATAACAACAGCACAAAGAGTAGGTAAGTGCTGAGAGCCCTGATGAACTGGGCCTTCCTTGCAGCCTCCAGCGTGAAGAGAGCCTTGGCTTGCAAGGGAAAGGAGGTGTTGGCCCTCACAGGGCTCTGCAGGCCCCCAGCAGCTCGACTGGGCTGTGCAGGGGCAGTCGGTAACTCGGGGGCTGCTCCAGCTGCTTCTCTCCAAGCTGCTGTTCCTGGGCAGGTCCCCGTGCCTCCTGCCTTCCCCTGGGCAGGGACTGCATGAAACGTGCAGCTCAGGAGAGCCTTGGAAACCTGATGGCCTCCACAGAGGCTTCCTGTGGCCCTGGGAAAAGAGAGGAAGGCAAGCGGTGAGAAACGCTGCGGGGCCTGTTGAGCAGGCTCATTTCAGGTTGCTTCCCTCTAGCTGGGCAAGCTGTGAGGGGCCCTGTAGGGCAAGGAGGTGACACCGTGGAGCCCAGGCCCCCAGAGGAGGCTGAGAGCTGCTGAGGCTCAGAGCAAGGCGGCTGCAAGGGGGACGCGTGCAGGGGCCACAGGAAGGCTGGCCGAGGGACCAGCAGTGCGTGAGGAAGGGCTGCCCTGCTGCAGCCCTGACAAGCCAGAGACAGCAGCGCTGCGGCTGCCTGAGCGGAGGTGCCGAGCTCCTGGAGCCCTTGGAGAGGCTGGCCAGAGCTTTGGGCCTTGTGGTCCCGCTGGAACGGAGGGAGGGCTGGCGCCTCTCCAGGGCAGCGGGGAAGCCCCCGCCGCAGGGGCTCGACCCGAGGGACCCGGCTCCCCCAGCAGCCCCAAGGGGAGGGCGGTTCTGCGCGGGCTCTTTGCAGTGGACACAACTTACCCGCCGGCCTCCTGAAGCGCTCCCTGGGGCTGGAGGTGCACGCCCACTGCCACCAGCGAGCCTGCCGAGGAAGAGAAGCGTCAGAAGGAGCTCGTGTGGCTTCCGTGGGGCAGGCAGCTTTGGGGGTGCAGGAGGCAGTGGCCCCTGGCCTGGATGGGAGGCCACTGAGCGCCCACTGCTTCTCCTTGCCCTTTGTGGCCTGCCCAGAGCTCTTGTTCCCCATGGCCCCTGCTTGCTCCCAGCCCCACAAGGCAGCACTTCCTACCTGCTCTTCCTTGGTGCCCTCTGTTTCCACTAGGAAAACGCACTGCGCGCCACCCTGCCCAATGGCTGGGATCCTCCGGATGTGGCGGGGATGGGGGCTGTTGCGCAGCTCGGGGAGCCTTTCTGGTGGCTTGGGGGTGCGTGTCTCTGCCTCCAGGTCATTTCGTGGCTCTCTCTCCCGATGGAAGATGCGGGAGAAGGTGTCCATGCTGCAAGAGAGCAGAGAGAGCCCCGAGGTTGTGCACTGGGCAGCAGTGTCCTTGCTGAGAGCTGCCCCGGGCACCTGGCAGGGCCCCAGAGGCCGCCAGGCCCTGGGCGGCAGCAGCAGCCTGGGCTGGCATTGGCCTCCCGGCTGCCTGCTGAGCTTGCCCCAGCTGGGCGTGCAAGTGCTCCCCGACGCAGCGTGCGGCTGGCCCTGGAGCAGGGCTGTGCGAGAGCTGCCAGGGGCTTTTTGCCCTCCACGGAAAGGGTCAGCATGGGGCAGGTGCACGTGGGCACGGGCAGCTCCCTTGGCAGGGCCCGGGACACTGCTCAAGGGCAGCTGGTGGCCAAGGGGTGGCCCAGGCAGCTCCTGGCTGCAGCTGCCCCTCCACAGAGGCTGAAGTGGCGGCTCAGCCCGGGGCGTCTGGGGCTCTGGGGGCCGGGAGGCTGCGCGAGGGCAGCGCCCTGTGCTGGGTGCGCAGCACGAGCAGCGCTCACCTGTCCTGGGGAGCCCCCAGCTTCCTCCTGCGCTGCCCGCACTGCTCCAGGCTCTGGTAGTCGGGCGCACGCAGCAGGGGAGGTGCCGGGCGCCGCGCAAGCGTGCGCGGCCCGTTTCTGGCGGGCTCGGGGAGCGCCTGGGACGCATCCCTGGCACTGCTGCCCGCAGCACGGCCTGGCCTCCGCACGTGCGCCATGCTGCCGCCGTGGCCAGGAGGCGCAGACTGGCGGGCGCCGCGAGCCAGGGCGACAGCACAGCAGCCCCTCCGTTGTAGTTGCCCCGTGCCCTCCTGTCTGGGCAGGCTCCAGCCCCTGCAGATGCAGCTGCCACACGAGGCCTGGAGCTGGTTGTGCTGGGCTTGCCTCAGCCACTGCCATGGGGCAGCTTTTGGGATGCCCTCTGTTTCCACCAGGAAAAGGCACTGCGCGCTGTCCTGCCCAATTAATGCAATGTAGTTCCTTTTTCACCACTGAAGTTGCTAGTAATGAAGCAACCAAAAATCCACTGCCTAAGATAGGATTTCAGTCCAAGAAGTCTTTCAGCTTCAGAAAAAAAAAAAAAAGAAAGAAAAAGGCTTTGTCTTGTACAGAGCGTCAGAGCCGAGACCAGTTCTCCGCGTTGCCACGGATTGTCGCCCTCTGCCTCCACATCCCAGCTTTTCCCAGGAATGTGGAAGGCTTCAGGAACGGGCGGCTCCTGTAGCAGGGAGGCAGAGCTTGGGACCGCAGCCCTGCACCCCGCGGCTCTCCCCATCCAGGTCCTGGCGCCCGGACACGCGATTGGGGACTCGCTCTGCCCAGGGGCTGCCCGGCCTCGGCGCCCGTCACCCGAAACGTTGACCGGCGCTGCCTGGTGCTCCCCCACCACCCCCAGCTACACAAAATCCAACTTCATGGCACAGAACAGCATTTTGAATCAGCACAGGTTCAAGAGGTTTAAACTGTTTAAAGTTATTTTGTATTCTTTGTAGGAATATCCATAAAAGATCTCAAAGGTATCTGTGTCTGTACATATACAAGAACCTTCAAAAATTATTCACAGAACAAAAATAAATCTTCTTTAGAACAAACCCAGGCAATGAAATGCAGAGATGGATCTCACAGACCACACAGTCCAGTGCTACTAGCATAAAAATACAGCTTAAAAAACAGGTTTGTTACTTCTTTAAGGTGTTCTTTGCTGAAACGTGTAATCCTCTTAAAAGATCATCTATTAAAAAATCATGCAGTTGGAGCGATTAAAAAGCCCAGCAACAGGAAAGGTGATCCCTAAACACAAAATTCGCCCACATTAACAGGCAGATATAAAATCAGCCTCAGGTTGTGTTGCCTAAGTTCTGCTCTCTGGAATCAGCAAGGGCACAGCAGACACATCACGACCCCACATGACACATTCACATGCATCACACCCGTTGGGTCCCACTTTCCACAAGTGACTTGTGTTGACCGGGTGTTGTCCTGGCCTGGTGGCCAAGCGGGCTGACACGGAGAGTCAGATGAGGTGAAATGCTACACAAGCGAGATGGGGCAAGCTCCATGGCAAGCGTGCCATTCCCTTGCCATTCCGAGCCATGGTTGAGCGTGCACAGCTGGGCTGCATGCACATGGCCACTGACCTATGCTGCTAAGAAGCACAGCTGCTCCAGAGCTGCCAGGCCCACGCTTGGAGCAGTGTCCACACAATGCCCCACTGCTCCTTCACCACTTGGGTTCTCCTCAAGTAGAAAAGTCCTGTGATTTTGACTTTTCAAAGCCTGCTCTCAGACAGTAGGGTGTTTATTGTACAAAACTCCCAATTCTCTCCTAGGAGGCAGTAAGTCATGTGTGCAACACCATGGCCAGTACTGCCTTGGGAGCTAGATCATAACATTGGGACAGGAAGATAGGGAAGAATGATGGGTTCTAGGCACAGGGCACTCAGCTCCGGGAAATCCTGAGCTCCTTACCTGCGCATCAGTGATTTTCTGCTTCGCATCAATGATTTTCTGCTTCACATCAATGATGGCTTGCATCTCAGCATGATCCTTTTTCAGCTCCTCTTCAACTGCCATGAGTCTGATGTGCAAAAAGAGAGAATTAGGACAGTTTAAAACTATTCCTGGGTGTTTTGGCTGCTCTGGGGATGTTGCTTTGACTTCTCCGGTTGTCCTCTTTTCTGCAAGAAGTCTGTTGCATTCAAGAAAGGTTATCGATCCTTCTCACAGCCCCAACTGCCTGAATTTATTATATTCAAAGTGGGCATTGCCAATAATCTAACTGTCCTGTAAAACCACCCCATGAGTACAGTTTTCAAACAAAGCAAATGGACCAGTTAGAGGTATAGCAGAGACTGGGGTTAGAAATTCCTAAATCTTTTTGTCTGCTCTCCTGACAATCTAAAGCAAGTCTCAACACTCATATCTCAGTTTTCTCATCTCTAAGGCAGGAGTGGTGTCAGTCCAGGAATATCAAGCCCACACAACTGCTCTCTTTATTGTCAAGGATAAATGTGACAAGGGGGAGCTTCCTGCTCTCCATGTTCTGCAGACTTTGCAGCCAAGTCTCACCTGCTGATGATGCTCTTCATCTGGCTGTCTTTCTCCTCTTGCTGCCGGTGTAGCCTCTCCTCCCTGTCTTCCAGCCTGGACTTGTACTCCACGAGCAGCTTCTGCATCTGCTCCTCCTGCACGAGGAGGCGCAGCTTGTACTTCTCCAGCCGGGGGCTGGACACCTTCAGGCGCTCCTTCAGCTTCGCTATCTCCTGCACGTACTGTGCAGAGCAGGAAAGAATCAGATGCAAAGGAGAAAGGAACCCATCGGATTATTATGTTCGGCTGCTGCTGAGAGAAAGCCACCGTTCACTTTCATTAAAACTAAATTGATGGGAGCAAAGGAAATGACAAGCAGACAACTGTGGGCAACCACAAAGGAGTACGGAGGCTCCCACTGAGCATTAGGTTATTCCCACACTGTGGAATGTCTTCCTGTAGCCCAGTTTAAGCCCTCAAATAGCTCTGACATGGCTCCTCAGTCCTGCCTGGTAACAATCCCACTTACTCCAGACCCAAGGAGTTCCCAGCCACAAGCTGCTAATGGTGCTCAGCTGTAAACAGATGTCCTAGGGTGACCAAACTTGTGAAAGGGACCCAAATAACTCATTTCTCAGGACCTGAGGAACATGAAACCAATTGTTCCAGGCTGAAGGCAGGGCCCATCACTCACTACATATAGTCTGCAAATTTACTTGGCTGAGGTTTGTTTTTTCCACCTACCACCTCTGGATAAGCACTTGTGCAATAGTACAATGAATCTCAGCACATTCCACTTCAGGTTTGGTTCATTCACCTTTCCTAAATTGTTTCTGTTGCCACTTCTTGTCCACCAAATATTCTCCTCTTTTCATCCCACCCTCTCAGAATACAAAACCTCTTATTTGGAAAAAAAATCTTTATTTGGGAAAAAAGTCAAAAAGTCACATCTACTTTGGGAAATAAACACACTTTAAAAAGTGCTTCTCAGGAGATGACGGACATTTCTGGCTAGCCTTGAAATACTCCACCATCTAGATGACAGACATTTGCCTTAGGTGAAGTCCAAGAAAAAATCCAAATGCAGCTGCTGATCAAGATTGAGCTGTGGATTGAACACTGTGGAGTAAAAAGGAATTTGGTTATTTTTTAACTGAGCCGCATCCCTACGAGATCTGTCCCAGAGAAGCTTCTCTACCTCATTTAACCCCCCCGCCAACTTCCTCGCTCTGAAAGACTCAAGGAACCAGACTTCCTTTTATGAGCTCTTAGTGTTTCAAGTTGCAACACACTCTTCCTTAATTACCACTTACCTCTGAACATTAGGCTTGATTCAAGAAGTGCTTCACAGTTATTTTTCACAGGTGAAATGCAAACCATTCCCACCAATTCCCCCATCTCTCACACCCTTCTCTTCCCAGCAAGATTTTGGAACATTTCAGACCCCATTTAACCCTTCCCCAGCTCTATATTATTGCATATGTCTAAAAATTCAACAGGAGCTATCTGAAAGCTCCTGTAAGTCGAGGCAGCTTGGAGGGACGGCATTTCCAATGGGAGCTACACCTGACGGTGCAGAAGCTTGGCACAGGCCACCCTGTGCAAGATCTCTGGTGTTTCTGCCACCTACCAGCTTTTTGCTTCACATGAATCACTCCTACGATGTGGGAAGGTTCAAGCAACAAGGCATTCACCACTGCCTGGGCGCTCTGAAGTGAACCCTCCTCATCCCCCATCTCCCCTCCAGCTCCGGCCGTGACCAACCTGTCAGTGGGGTCCTCAAATATCTTCTGAAGCCCTGAGGAGAGACTGCCACTGATGCTGGGACTAGAACTGTGCTCAGGGAAATGTCTCAGCTGCTGTTGAATGGGCGTAGGGTTGGTCAGGGACTTGGTGATGTCCGCAAGAATGCGAGGCAGAGGTCCCAGCTTTGCCACGGTCGCCTGTAGGAAGGAATTTTCACCCTAATTGGACAACAAGCACCGCGACACCCGCCAGGTTTTGGATAACGATGCCCAGAGGCGGAGGGGTGGAGGTGGAAGGAAGGAGGGTGGGTGGTTGTGTGCGGGTGTGCCCGGACCGGGAGGCAGTGTTACGGAGCAGCGTAATCACGGTGACAATAGGGATGGAGGAGACCAACGGGGTGCAGCAGACATTGAGGAAAGAAAAGGAAATAGAAAAGAAATTAGGATTGATCCCCCAAAACAAAACAAAAACAAAAAATCATGCTCAACAAAACCAAACTGTGGCCATTCCAATGCAAAACTATCATGCAAAGCAAAATAAAGCCAGGCTGGGTGAGGTCAAAGTGAAAACTACAGTTCTACTCATTAAGGGGGGTTTAGAGGCTACAGATTCAGCTAGCGGGAGGGAACTTTCCAGGCAAAGGGAGTCATGTGGTAAAAGAAATGCATGCCAACAGACAAGGGATGCGGCATTTGAGGGTCATGAGAGACTTGAGAGGGTTGAGGGAGGTGGGGAAAGGAAGGTTTTCATTTCAGAAGCCTTTGGGCTTGGCATGCTACGCTGATGCCGTCTCCTGCAGCAAACGGTTATCAAAATCTAAGGCGCTCCTCCCTTCTTAAAAGCAACTGCATGAAAACACCAGTGACCCTCATTCCAACACTGCCATGGAAGGTGGGATTAAATGCTTGGCTTCAGGTTTACTCCTGCCCTAGCCTGGTGCTGGCCAGGCTGAGCACGGCAGCAGCCCGAAGGGGAAGCTGCTCCTTTGGATTCTTTATTTTTCCCCTCTCTGGGTCAAGACTGGTTGTAGCAGCTACACGGTGCTGCTTGCTCCCGTGCCCGAAGCAGGAGACAAAAGCGGTACAGACTTAATGCTGAAGTAAAACTCCCTCAAAGACATTCCTCTTTTCAAAGATGTCCTTATTTTCCCCTTGAGCAAGGATCCGGTCACTCCAGAGAGAGGTCTCTTTACAGAAGCTTTCTTACAGAGCATCTCCTGCTCTATTAAGATCTGTGAGGTTACTTGTCTCCTCAATTCCCACTCACTACCCACAGTAGAACAGCACTGCAGTGTAACTTTATCCCTTAGTTCTCTTTATAGCAATCCACTATGCCAGCTCCCAGGGGCCTGCTAGGATAGATCCATACATCTAACCTACAGAAAGGACAAAGCACATCTGCTTTAAAGCTTTACATCTGGCTCCTTCCCCTCCCAGCTGCCCGAGACATTTAGGACGTTTTCGTTTGGAGAGCAGTACCCATTTGCCCTGCAGAAACTGGATTTCCCTTGACCTGATGGCCTGAGCAGCTGGAGGAAGGTGGCACAGTTTGTGGCACTGACGGATTTACCCCAACTTATGGAAATGGTGGAACTGGTCTTTTACATGCTCCCTTTGCCTGTTTTTCCGCGCTTGCTGAGCTGTCTTTATAACAAAGATTTTATTGTCTGTGACACCAGGAGTGCAAACTCTGCGCATGTGTATGACGGAAACAGATAAACAAGACCACAAACTGAGATTAATATACATTATCCTTCTGAGTCAAGGAAATTTAGATTTACTCTGATGCACAAAGCTCAGCGCCTTCTTTTAGATAATGTGCTGTGAGAAAACAAATATCCAACAAATCATGATCTTGACAGACCCTTCTAGCAACAAAAATCATTAGCAGCACATTGCAAGTCACCTCAGCTCTCCAGTTGCAAAAGACACGAAATACAAACAAAATAATGCAGCTCCAGAAGTGCAAATATGGAACAGTTTTAAGTACTTTCAGGAAAAAAAAAATGCTGACATGGAGCTCAGCTTCTCTGAGTCTTGTCAGCTTTACTTTTTAACAAACAAGGTTTTAATGATTTGGGGTCTTGCAGGGAATGTAGCTGGGGAAGAACAACCCAGACTCTGCTCTTGTGCAGTTCAATGGTCCCAGTGCTCAGAGCTGCAGCCGAGTGTCTCCCATGGCAAGCAGGGAGTGCAGCTCTGGCAAGGGCCCCTCTAAGCTAAAAGCTAATGCAAACATCACAGAAATGGACGAATCTCAGCGGGTTTGGTCCTGGTCTTCCAGGAGAGCAGTTCTGCCTGGCCAGGACGTGACTTCAGCCCAAGCTGGGCAGGGGAGGGTCCAGCCAGGTGCCTCAACTTGCATCCAAAAGAGCCTCCCCCCAACATTTCCATTTCCCAGCCAAGCACTCGAGTGCTGCCCTCTCTACCTGATTTGGGTGTCTGCACCAGGAATGGGGCCCAGCCGCCCCCAGCAGCCGCCCCGGGGCCTCCTGGAGCCGGCGGGGCCGCAGCGGGAGCGCGAGGGGACCGTTGGGCAACGGCCCTATCGCACATTCCTCTCCCAAGCTGCTGGGCACTCTCTCCCCAGCGCGGCTCCGGCTGCTCCCCTGATGTCTCCTCGTGTTTACGGTCGCTACGCTACAATCGCCGCGTTCGCCCTCCCAGGCCTCCGCTCCGCTTTACCTCATCAAGCTGGGAAACAACCTCGCACAAGAGGGAATGCAGAACAGAGAGCTCTCTGCCCGCGTCGATGTAGCCCTCAAATCCGGGCATGTTGGAGAAGCTCTCTGGATTAGAAATCTCGAGGAGAAAACGCTTCATTCCTCCCCACTCATGTTCCAGAAAGCCATTCATGAAGGCCATGTACTCTTCCTTGTTACCAAACCTGCAAGAAAGGGGAGGGAAAACTCAGTCAACAACCACCACAAAAAAGCACAAGGGTAAAATAACTGTCTGAAAACACTTCGTGGTTATCTTTTGACTTGCCTTTCTGAAAAGGTGTCTGGGAAGGGGAGAAAACGGGCAATTTAAGAGATTCCCTGCTTTCTCGGCTTGGTTAAATACGAGTAACTCGCCACTCATACTGTCAACAAGGGGGTTGGTAACATCTCTTCCCTCCCACAGACTTGGTTTCTCTTCAGCACCTTCCCTGCACCCCTTTCCCTAACGGAGAAGTGCCCCTGGACCTACATTCAGCTGGGAACCTGGGAGGTGGAAGGGGGAAAAAAAAAAACATGATCCTTGGCAGGAATAGCACTTTTTTTTTTTTTTTTTAATAGCATAAAACAGGCACACACAGGCATGCTAAACCATTAACCTCTTCTTGCTTTTCTCCTGTGTCCCTCTACTGAATTCAGTGCAGCTCCAGTCTGTATTCAAATTGACTCTGCCTAACTCAGCTCTGGGCTGTTCCAAAGAGAACGGAGGAAATTTCTTCCTTTCTAAAGTCTGTTCCAATTTGCCCAAGAATCAGCAGTCTGCAAAAGTGACCACTAGGCAGGGCTCTCCTTACTTGACCTCATTTGCACCCCTAGAAGCAGAGATTTCGAGGTCATCACCACCACCTACTTAGCAAAATTGGCCAGATTCTGAACCACTTTAGCAGTAAGCGTGAGGGTGCGGGATGTCCGGTCGTCAGGATACTCCTGCATGAGGTTGAAGAGGCTGGGGGACATGATAGCAGGACTCAGGAAGCGCAGGAAGAGTGAGGCGCTGATCAGGCGCTCGCTGATGTCCTCCTTGCCCCTGCTCAGGCACTGCTGCTTCCACGATGCAAACACCTCCTTCAGCTCCCGAGGGAACACGCTGAAAAACAGCAAGCAGAGACACAAAACCGTGTGGGCAATGACAGGCAGAAAGTCAAAATGGTGACCAATCGCTTGAAATAATTAACTGTGAGAAATCATCCTTGACTTATATTTTCACTCCACCTCTTTAGGCCAGAAAATATCATTAGACATCTATTCTTAGATCACCATTTAATCTGGTGATTCTTAAGTACTAGTTAAATCATCCCTTGTTCAAACATGTGAAATGAAGCTGTTTTCAGACTCACCGATGTGCAGACTAAAAACCACCACGACCACGCTGGAACAGAGTGCTCCAGATATTTAAAACAAACTGGATCAAAATGAACTATATAACTCTATATGAACTATAATTGAAATTTGTATTTTGCTTGTAAAGCTCTTCCACGGCTTTGCATATACTTTGCCCTGAAGCAGAAAGGACATTTTTTTTCCAAGGACACTCAGTAGCAGAGATTAATAAAAATCTTTCGGCCAGTGTGATTTCCCACACTTTTTGGTTTTACCATTCTAAGGGGGCTGAGACAGAGTTGTCTCTACATACCAAACCCACTTTTTATTCTGAGCTCCCGCTGTCTTTTCCCTTAACTCCCTCCTTGTTCAGGCACAACTCACTATCTGTCCCCTGCAGTGGATTTCAGCAGAAGCTCCCGCTGGAACCCCCTGGTTTAGGCAGAAAAGTCACCCACGATATTGCACCCCAGGTAATAAGGCAGTGAGAAAAGGAAACAAGGCAGTCTCAGAAGATAGATGGCTACTTCCTAGCATGACTGCTGGCTTCACATCCTCAGAAGAGGAATTCACACCTTCCACTCAAAAGAGCTGTGAGGGAGAAGGAGGAGAGAGCGCCTCACCAGTAGGAATTGATGATCTTGCAGAAGGCCAGCTCGCAGCACTTTCTCAGGTTGCTCTGATGGTCTGCTAATTCACTGGGTGAGCACTTGCTGGGATCCACTTCACAGTTTTCATCTGACTCATACAGAGCTTTGATGAACTCTCCTGGACACAGGGAAGAGGATGACAGACCACAGTCACTAGAGGAACAGCCTCCCTGACGCACCTTTCAATCCTGCTTGTGCCTTTCCGGAGCAACCTTGCTGCCTTGCGACATGGCCTCCAGACACCAGACCTTGGTGGCCTGGCTCCTCTGGCTCTCCCAGAGGAATGAGGCTTTGCTACTCATCCTCAGGCCTTCCCCAGGAAATGCACTTGACAGTGACGTTTATTTTTATTATCTCTAAACTCGTCCTCCTTACATTTCAAATCTGGCTCAGGAATAAGACTAATACTCCAGCATGGGATAAATCCTGCTTGTTTTCTCAGTTTCTTACAGGAACATCTCACAATACCTCTGTCGTCTGCATCTTCCAAAGCCCTTTGCGTTTCTGTAGTCCTTGGACACACATTCCAAAAAGGATGAGGTTTCTTTTGCTTAATATATTTAAATGCACCATTCACCTTTTTTTTTTTTTTTGTACATATGCTAAGAAATGTTTTTTAAACTGCTGCTGTTCACCAGACAAAACCTTCATTCATTTGTTTAATGCTTCAGTGTCTTCCGAGTTCACCTCCTGCCATGACCTTGCCAGCTCCGAGCTAACACCCCAAGGCTTGTTCGTGCAAAGGGGTTTTGCTTTTCGACCTCTGTTTTCTTCAAAAGCCTTAACCAACCATCAAGCCCATCCAAGCTAAAGCCAGCAGTGTTCTTGCAAGCAAATCAGCTGCCACATTTTCTTAAACTGCTTTGCTTGGGTCCAAAAACTTCCTGCTGAGGCCATCTAGATCACTTACTTGCTAAACCATCAGCATCACTTCTGTGGGTGAGCTCTGTTTTAACTGTTGCTTCCTGGGTTATGTTTTTCCCTTAAATGTCTTTGAAAGACATTCTTTGTGGTCCACGAGGCTCTTTATTAATCGTGTATTGAGACGCTCTCGCAGATAAAATAAACAGCTCACACCAACGTAATGTCACTAACTCTTGCAAAGAGCACGGCATAGGAGTGAACTGCCTAGCGACACTCAGCACGTGATGAAGAATGAGAGGGATATATTGTCACGAGCAGCCTTGCCCTGGGCACCAGACAGGCTGCACGACTGATGGCGTATCTCCATCTCCAACACTTGTGATTTACAGTCTTATCACTCAGCACCAATGTTCCAGACCACGGGATAAAAGCCATTAATTTTCATTCCTGCTTCACCACTACAGCCGTGGTCCTTGGATGGGTCATCTCCCAGATCCCAGCACACAGAGTCCAGTCCAGTTCCTTGACTTATTGTTCTCTGCAACTGGATTAGCCCTTGCAATACCAAAAAAAAAAAAAAAAAAAAAAAGAGACAGGATGGCACTTTCTTACCTAGTGCATCGTGAAGATACTTTTGCCCTACCAATTTTAGGTATTCCTCAACAGCTTTGGTAGCAAGTGTGTTCTCCCTGAAGATCAAGATATCGTGCTCCCCACAACGATCTATCTCAGACATCACCAAATCTGTCAAGAAGTCCTGAAGAAAAAAGTAACATGGGCAGAGGTTATTCTAACTGGACTCGGTCACGCTAGGCAGAAGCCAAGGAGGAAGGATAAACACAGGAGCAAGAAGATCACTGAAATACCTGTCTAGCTTTGGACATGGGGTGCCAAGGACTGCTTTTCACGCTGAACACAGACAAACTATACATTTAAAAACCCAAGATGGAAGTTAGGAATCAATTCTTGCAGCTCAGCAAAATTTAATTAAGAAGAACGGCTTACAACAACTTAATTCACAAAATGAAAACAGCTCTGGACTTGGAACAAAACGTTGGCATACTTGCTGTGGATCTACATGGCATGGAAGTAACAATCGAGTTTCATCACTGTGAAAAACCACTTAATACAGGGCTTAGTCCTATAGTAATATCTCTTTCCTCAGGTGATAAGTGCTTATGAGCCAAAGACACTCGGCACATCACAAGAAACACTCAGTACTTAACGAATCTCCAGGACAGGAGCTGTATTTTTGTCCGAGGTTTTTTACTTTTCCAAAGAAAAAAATACCCACGATCCTAAATTACGACTAAATGATAACTGTGACTTGCTAGTGCTGCTCCAAACATTAATGTCCTCCAAAGAGCACTGCAGCGAGGCATCCTAGCCCTACTGATTATACAAAACTAGTGTATCAGTACAAAATATTCAGAACAAACTAGGGCAAATATTCAGAACAAATTAGCTATTGCTTTCTGATGAAATTTGACAAAAATATTTTCACATGGTGCAGGCTGGGGCCATGCAGCTCTATCAGCACCACCACAGTGTGAGCTGCAAAGGTTCCTTGGTAGCTGTAGGCTGTGGCAGCCCAAACTGCTCAACGTGTCTAGAAAAGAGACCTTCAAAAATACTGTGGCACTGCAAAGACAAACTGATCACATTAACGTGCCTACTCCTTGCAGCTAGCACTGCAGGAATCCAAGGGCTGCTTTCCAAAAGCATTTTAGTACCATCCTAGAGCAGTTATCCCAGCTAGCAACTTCCCTGGATTCGAGAAACAGCGCGGTGAGGAACAAGCTCTTATCGAGAGAGCCCCCCTTCAGAGGGACACGTCAGGGCGGGCAGGGTACACGACTACGGGCACACGAGAGGCTGTTTCACAGCAGCTGAGTGGGGCTGTCACCTGGATGCTGCCGACGGCTGCTCTTCCACATCTCAAACCCTCACACTTGTGTTTGGGGGTGCGTAACTCACTCCGCCGGCTACAGCTGGGCACCCCTCTCACACACCCAGCTTGGCAGGAGCAGCCAGGTAAATCGATGCCTTTTAATACTTCTAAAAATTGTCTAAGCCCTACAGGACATTTTCACGCACTTTTTTCCAGTGTGCACAGAGAATTCCTGATAACATCCCTGGGGCAGCTGGGATCAACACTAACTGAGCACAGCTTCTGTAAAAGCTGTTCAAACCCTGACCAAATCAAGGCTGGAAGTGATTAACTGATTCAGCCTGAGCCAACAATGGCAGTTCAGCCCATCACAGGCATTTCTGGAAGTTACTTTCTAGCTTATTTCTCTCTTAAGATTCCTAAACACTCAAGCACTCAGAACAGTCCCCAATGCTCAGAGCAACATAAGGTTGGATGGTCCCTCCTACTTCCTCCTCTTCACTTGGCACAGAGTATCTTCAATCTTGGCATCAACCAGGGCACTTGCTTGTTGGTAAGACACCCATCCACATGCATTTGCCCTCAAATTGTCCTCAAAGGTATTTTCTAGACCCTTTTCCTAGCTTTCTATCCCGTATCCAGAAATGCCACAGGCACCTTCTGCTGCTGCGTGCGGTCAGGCCAGCCCAGGCTTCCTACTTTCTGCAGCCCCAGAGACACCCGCTGTGAGCAGCAAGAGGGAGTCACTTGGACAGGGGCCGCCTGCTCTCACCTTTGCTCTCCCTGTGCTCTGCAGGATGTGCACCAAAGCACCAGCCATCTCCTCCTTTTTCCTGATGCTGATCACTGGTTCGAGCACGGAGCACAGCGTAGTGTAGTTGCTGGTAACAAACTCTGCAAATTCTTTGTATTGCTCCATGGGCAAGATGGTTATGGTCTGGTAATGGGACTTGATCCGAATGGAAGGTCCCCCTGCTTTCCCTTTCTTGGGTGTAGGTGTGCTCACTGGGTACCATTTTTCCATAAACGGGTGACCAGTTACGCTGGCCACGGGAATGTTGACCAAGCCCACATAGTTGTTCTTGTCCTTTTTCTTGTTCTTCTCTACATCCTTGTAGAGGTGAACTGTGATGCTTTGAAGAGGCGGGAGGCTGTAGAACTCAAAGTGCTCTCCCCAGAAAATGTTGTCAGCTTTTGTTTTGCTGGTGGTGCGGGCGAAGAGAGTGTCATCAAGGCACAGCTCACAGAAGTACTTTTTCTTAGGGGTCAGGTCCTTTGCCTCCATGATCCAAAGACGAAGCACATTCTCAGCTCGACGGCAGTTGTCCTGCATGGAAGAAAGATCTCAGCTTTGATTCAGAATCTCTAGGAAATTGAACATTTTCTGTCCTAAAGCAGAAGCAAATTGCTGTCTACTGCATGTCAAAGGTAGGGACTAGAACATTTTTCTTCTCAGAAAGCTCCCAGGGAGGCAGCATGCCAACTCCAGAGCTGACCTACCATATGTTTACCCACAAAAAATTCGACTTCCTTTCACTCAGCTCTGAAATCCTTTTTCCTTTTGCCAGCGCTGTACTGCCCATTAAGCCATGGAGCTCCATGTCCATTGCTTCCTTATTTCTGCAATTTCCATTACCTTATTTGGCTGCACTGCTCTGCGTACATTTTCCATCCACTTGTCTCTCTCTGCTGCTGAGGAACAGCTGAAACATTTACTGCCAGTGGAGCAGGTTACCTGCAATACATAAGTGATAACCTGAGATCAAGAAAGTCCAGAAGATGTGGACAATCCTGCAAAAAGTAAAGATGACAGCTAGGAATGTTTGAGAAACAGGGAGTAAATATGAAAAAGGCAGGAAAGCATTAGAAGATCCCAGAAAGCAGAGATGGAGAGGCCTACAGAAAGCAGAGAAAAAAAAAGTCAGTTCAAATTAATATCAAACTAAAAGGAAACATATGAAGGGCCAAAGGTTCATCTTAAAAGACTCTTAAGCATCTTACAATACATCTGGCTATAATCAGCCAGTCAATTATTTTTTACACTTGTTAATTGATCCATAGCTATGAAATGCTTGCAGTTTTCCCCAGAAAATCCCAGGGACCGGATGATTTGGTCACGAACAGCGGAAGGACAGAACTAGCAGTGTATTGACACAATGCAAAACTCCCTGGAAATGGTGACTTCAGGGAGCTAATGCCAAGTGAGCAGGAAGAGCTCCTGGCCAAGGCTCAGAGAAGAGCCTGCTACCCGCTGGCTTTCTGCAGAGCTTTAGACACAGGCAAAGGACTCAGCTGAAGCCACATTGACTCTCCCCTGCCACAGCCGCTCGCGACGGCCTTGGGCGCATCCAGCACACGTTCAGTCAGTGCTGCCCTTGCAGGGAAATGACTGTGCGAGCACAAACAGCCTGTTCTGGAGGCAGCCCGGCTTGAAAAGCAAAGAAGAGCTTTGCTCCCCGCTGCCCGGTGCAATGGAAATGTGCTCAGCTGCCAAAGCTTCTCCTCAAGCAACCTGGGAAGGGGCTGAGCTGCTGCAAGATGCTTCACACTGGAAATGACATTTCTCAGTTATGGTATATTTTCAAGTGAATTTAGGTGACAGGAGGAAAATCCAGCTTACTAGCTATAGCTACGCTTAGGGTGTACATACACGTGCTGACTACAAATGCCTAGAGACTTCCCAAGGTAAGAGATGTTCAATTAGAAGATGCAGTAATTGAGAATGTTTTCTCTTTGCTGACTGGCTGAAGCCATCAGGACTTGGGGATCTCATGCCAATTCGGCAGACCTCAGGAGAACATGTGTTCCCGGTTTGCTCTCCAGCTGCCTCATCACAGGCCAGCATGCTCTAATACATAAGTACTCAAACTGACTGACAGCATATAATCTGCTGGGTGTATGGAAAGTGCTCACCTCAAAGCAGAAGTCTTGTCCAAGGATGCTGCTGTGAAGCGGTTTGACAAAGACTTTTTCTTCTGCCCCAAGATCCAAGGTCTCCACCGCGCTGCCCGGGCTCAGTAAAGACGCATGGGAACGGGACTCTTTCAGCTTTGGCAATCCACGTGACCTGAAGAACAACAATGGGAAAAGGAAACGTTATTTTTCTGACCATTTCTAAGAGATGTGGCAACATCCCGCAGAAAGCTACTACTTGTTGGTGTTTCTTCAACTAGGGAAATGTTTGCTAACAGCAAAAAGCACACTTATATCTCTAAATCTCTAAACCAACGCAAAATGGTAGCTGCTCTTGTTAGAGCAACAATACCCCCTGCAAGATACAATTTTTTTTCTTAAGTTATAGAGTCTTTGACCTAAAATCAAACACAATAATTTCTGCTTTATGGCGCTCAAGTCATTTAGCTATACTGAAGTTTTGCAATTAATGCTTCCCCTTTTCTTCCTCCCCATGTCTCCACTACTCACTCTTAGCCCCCAGCCCGACACCTGCAGCTCTTCTCTCTTTTAGCTGACCAGCCCCTACGTCCCTTGGCTTGGGCAGGGTCACCTCCACAACACCCTTGTGGACTAGCGTGGGCTCCTCTTTGTCCCTAGAAATACCCCTCCCTCCTCTATGCATTTTGGAACCAACTACCCAAGGCACTGAAAATTTTTCTGTATTCTCCCAATTCGATTTTATGGTGACATTTGTGTGCAGTAGGAAGCTCTGCTGTCAACAGCCCAGTAAACAGGTGATGGCATCTTTACCTTGGGCCCTTCTTCCCCAGGGCCAACACCGAGCTGATAAGCTACACTAAAGACACAATACTTTTAGGCCTAAACTAATGCTTTCATTTCTGAAAACAAACTACAGGTGAACTGAATTTTGCCCCAGCAGCATGCGAAAAACAACATGAGGACAGCCTCGATTTCCTTCTCAACCTCACAGGGCTTTGCTTTATAGAGCTACACAATAGTTTCTTTGAAGGCAGGGCTCCATGTTTGTCAGAGCAAGAAAAGGTAGATGTTATCAGTCACCCTGGCCCTGGAAGCCTGAACAGAACTCCATGAAGCCTCAGGCTTTCCAACAGAAGGTACCTATGAGGTTGAGCAGTGACTAGACACTTCCCTTCTCCAAGCAGGACCCATCAGTGCTCTTGACCCTCATGATCCTGCAGCACGAGGTTTCACCAACCCAGCAGTCAAGCCTGGCACAAGGCTCATGCTTTTGAGCTGTGCTGCTCATTCGCACAAAAGTTTCTCTCCAAAGAAAGCTCCTCTCGGCTTCTTCCTGCTCTGCTGCTCTCCAAGGATGTTCCTTTTCCGCGCTGCGTGCCCTCCGCTTGCTTCGGCGGACACACGGCCGAAAGCAGGAGGATCACGTGGACACTAGTCCTTATCCAGGGTTCTCTGCACCGCTGGCTTTCCAGGTCGCTCCTTTCCAAATCCCAGGGTGGGCCCTGCCACCCTGTTCATTTGCCTCCTGGATCCTTGTTTTTAAATCTGCACACAGGAGACTTGGAGGACAAAGGGAACAGAGCAGTGCCGTGCCGTGCCAGCCCCCGTGGATGGAGTTTTATGCTTCACACACAACTGGAGAAAACCCACGTGCCACTCAGGTCTAGCTGACAATTCATGCCCACGCTGGCAGGCAGTAGAGGAAGATCCATTTTTGAAGAGAGGAGAGGGCTTTGTCGTGGAGCAGATCATGCATCAAAGCAAAGTAATAGTGACTCATTGTAAATGTGCTTATTGACCTTCCTAAAACAGTATCCTTTCCACTGGAAAAGGATGCCTCATCAGCCCACATTTACCAGGAGTGCCATGTTATGGAAACACTTATGTCTTTACATTATTTATGGCAGAGATTTTTGCATCACAAAACTTGAAAGAAAGCTGGCGACAGAAGTCACTAAAAGCAAAAAGTACTTTACCACAGGGTAACCTTATTTAATATGGTTATGCTCACTGCACTGTTTCGTACAGCCAAGTTGCAGCTTCCTGAAAATAGGGATTTATAACAAAACTTCACTCCAAACGGACCGCATGACATTGCCACGACTAAAGGAACAGCATCAGCCACCATCGGCGAGCAGCAGCCGTCCGCTCCCTAGCTCCTCACGTCAACAAGACCTCCAACACCCACAGCCATCTCCACAATTTTATGGCACTGCTTTCAGATGGAGAAGACAGAATCATCGATTGAAACGGCACAGCATGACAGGCTCAGCTAATGAATTCTGCTCAGCTAAGGGAGAAGCAAAAATGCACTAAGCAGCAGAAGGGCAGAGAGCTCTTAAGTACAGGGCAACCTATTTTTCACTCTGTCTGATACTCCTGCTGAGCTACTGCGGAATAAAATGCACTGTAAGGCTTAATGAAGACAATTAAGACACTTTACAAATAGTTAGGAAAAAGCAGCTTTTACCTGCCTCTTATATAATCCATTTCCAGCCCAAAGTTCCAGCAAAAGAGACACAAGCAAGAATTTACCACAAGGAGCTCTTAGATGGATAGAATTAAGTTCCTTATTGAGTTCTCTCATTTTCTGAGAAATAGATGCTCTGTTCACTGTAGGACTCCACCCTGTAGCAGCTACACAACTACGGCCTTAGCCAGGCCCCTTCGCGTGCCGGAGCGGCACCGCGTGTCCTCGGGGCTGGCCAGGGCTGCGCACTCCGACCTGCCTGCACCAGCAGCCCCGGGGCAACTGCGTGCAGGCAAAGGGCACTAAAACCACCCAATCCAGTGGTTTTCTATCATGAAATCTAAGGCCCAGTGTTTACTTGCAGGGATGCTGAAGATGAAAAAGGTATTTGACTGCAGATGCTTAACCTGACCTTTTTTGTCAACTGTTAAGAGTAGTTAAAGGTTTCAGCCTTGTGTTGGTGCTGCCTCGCATATTCTAACATATCAGTCAGTCCCAAACACACCCATCTGACAGCTGGCAATAAAATCCTTCCCTCACTTACCTCTCTGGGCTTGTGCTCAGCAATACTCACGCTGTAGGTGCACTCTGTGGGTGACATCACCTGGGAGATGCTCTGACTCTTACCTGTCATCGGCGTTGTGCAGAGTAGGGAGACGGAAACTCATGTTCCTGTCCAGTTTTGACTGGCTCTTTGTCCTCTTCACGGAGCCTTTCAGACGTTTACTGAAGAGGCCCTAAAACGAGAAGTCACAGCAGTGAAGCAGGGAACCTCTTGCACCAGGAACAAATCAATCAGGGCAGTGTCACTGTATCCACACTCAGTGATTCCCACTGGCCGCCGTGAGGGATCTGCTGAATTGGGATTCCCCGGAGCAGAAAGAGGGGCAGGACAGGATTGTTGATGACCGTTCCCCTGCATGACAGCTCTGAATTGCAACAAGCGGCACTGCTCATGTTACAGGTGAACTTCAGTGAACTCCAATTACTACTCAAAAGACTCAAAAATTAAACAAACAACCCCCCTCCGCTATTAGCAAGCAGTAGTCTTGGGTACTCAGTATTTGACCCTATGCTCCCCTCCACACACCATGTTTTTAGTTTTTGGATTAAGACTAGAAGATGCCTTGTGTCCATTGCATCCAAGCTCTCTTTTTGGACTGGGATACAACCAGCCGTACCAAAAAACAGGCAGTTTCAAAACTCTCACTATCCAGACTTGAAAATCTCTGAAGATTTCAGTATAGTGACTTCAGATACTTGTCCAGGTGCTGTTTTGAAGCAAAACTCAACCCAAAATCTACCCAGGACCTAAACATATTACATGTCCAGCTAACCTGCCTTCTAAACAACTGCTGCTGGGCTGCTGGTACCACCGCCTGCACCTCCTCCTCCGAGCCCGCGCTCCGCAGGCCACGAGGACAGGGAGCCACGTGTTCCCCTGGCAGCGCCGCTGCAGCTCCAGCTGCTGACGGGCAGCGCCAGGCACCTCCGCGCGCGGGGAAGTCACGGCTGTTTCCAGCAGGCATCGCTCCACCCTGCGCCACAGCCCCGCGCGGGGCTTGGAAGACAACACGCATTTTAAACCATATTGCATCAGCTCCTTCCAGGGCTTGCAGGCACACGCGTTTGCGCCTTCCTCAGCACGATCCGAGCAAACAGAGAGCTCCTTAATCCAGTAGGATTCAGCAGCACTTGAGGGGTGGAATCAGCTCTCCCCCTCCGCAGAGCAGCTCCACGGAGCCACCATGGGTGCCCCTTCCTTTACCCCCTTCATTAAGAACATTACAGGCTCAGCAAAAATAACATGCCATCACCAACCTAGAGGAACTATTCTCCTAGCCAAAAATTGAATATAGAATGCAAACCCCGGCAGCAACTTCAGAAGTATTTATATAGGTTGCTGCCCATGTTAATGCTGATGTGTCACTATTTGCAGCCTTAGATCCATCCAGGAGAAAAAAGCAAACTACAGATCTCCCAGAAATATTACCCGTAATATACAGCAGCAGGTACCAAAAACACCTGAAAAAATGGAAATACTAACTAAATACTCTTTCCTCCTCAGAGCCTGTTTATACATTATGGTATTTCAACCTCCACCTCCAGTTCGATGGGAAAATTTGCTCCCCTGCAGGAAAGCCGGACTCACCGGCACTTTGAAAGGAGACGTGTTCGCTGCATCCACGGAGTTGGTCTTCTCTGACGTGCTGGTCCCCGAGATGCTCTGTCTGCAAGGAGACCTCTCTGCCGGGACCTCTGAGAGAGAAGAGGAGGGAGGTGAGTGGGCGCAGGAGGGCTCTGCGCCGCACCGCGCGGGCGCCCCGACATAGTTTCGAGTGCATTAAAACACTGCCCAATTCCTCCATCTCTGATTTACTCACTAAATTACAACGACATTTCCACCTGCAGCCTCAAGGTTATGAATCCCACTTGCTCATGGGCGGTAAGCAGTTAAAATAAAAAAACACTGGTGCAGATCAATACCTGGTGGTATTTATGATTCAATTGCTGTTTGTTCGCTACTATTCCAAAAACTTTATATTATTATGAGCTTTCTTCAGGGATGGCGTTACCCGCGATGCCCTGGCACGTGGGGTTTGGATGGTGCCGGAGCCAGGACACGCAGCCCCCGCGGGCGCCGGAGGACAAGATGGAGCATCGCGGCGGGTAAGCAAGCCGGCCCTGCAGCGCGGCGCTGCGGCTCCAGGCTGCCTGTTAATTAGGGAAATAAGGAGCAAAAGAAACCACAAGTCTTCAAGTCTTATGAGTAGTTGACCTAGCAGATGCTGAGCGTGCCGACAGTTTTTGAGCTTTCCTACAAGCTTTGAGAATGAACGCTAAGGAGCTGGGGGCAACTGCAGTATTAGGCCTGGAGTTGAAACCAGTCTGGGGCAGCGTGACAGATTTGGGCTGAAGAGCCCCCGTGGTGCCCCGCAGCAGCTCACCCCCATAACGGTGCTGTGGGGCTGCCCGCTGCGGGGACGCCGCCGAGCCCGGGGAGCCGCTGCCCGCACAGGGGTACCCGAGCCCCGCTCCCCCGCCGCGGGCGCGCAGGACGCAGCGCGAGCAGCACCTCTGGATGCAGAGCTGGCATAAAGCTCCGGTCGCACCCTCCTGCGCCGCGAGACACGGCCCCGGCGCAGGGGACGCAGTGTGAACAGCAAGCAGCAGCACACGATGCAGCGCTGCAGGGAAGCTCCCATCGCGCCCTCGGCGTCGCGCTCCTCAGCGCAGCGGGTGGGAGCATGAAGACAAGCGCCCGGTCGCGCTGGGAACCCGCGGGACACGCAGGTGCGCGGCGCTGCGGACTGGCGGCGCCTTGTGACATCACGACAACAACGGTTCCGAGCTGCACAAAACGCAGGGCCATTCCCTGGTTCCCAGGGTTCCAAACAACAGGCTGAAACTACAGCTCCTCAAAGGCAGCCCTAGGACCCGCGACAGCGCTCAGCGGCTTCACTCCCCTCCCATCACCATCCTCTGCCCCGACCACTCATCTCTGCTCCTGAACATTCAAGTTATGTTTTTCGCTCACAGTTAAATTCCCATTTGACCCACAACACGCATTGGATTCCCAGAAGAGAAATGGATCTTATAAACCAGTAGAAAGGATTATAAAGGATTACATGCCCTTATTACCCTGCTGCCAGTTGTAGGAAGAGTCTCGAGTGCCCCTTCTCCCTACAGCAAGTGCAGACTTTCATTAGAGGTCTAGGAAGAGGAAAAAATGGAGAGCAGGAGAAATGTTAATTATTCTCAGGAGAAAATCTGCACTTCTTTTGTTCATTTCTGCACAATCCTTCTCTTGCACAGCTCTACACCCTTCCCTGCTCTAAAACTCACTTTTCCTGCCTAGCCGCTAGGACATACTCAGATTTCAGGTCACACACCCTATTTAATACGTTGTGGTGGTTTGGATGGCACAAGTATGGATGTGTATGTTTGGAGGGCACAAGTTTGCAAAGCTGCAACAGGCGCCCCGTACTTGGTTTGCACCCGGGATGACAACACGAGCACATTCAAAACACTTGAGCCACGTGAGACAACAGTGTTACTCTGCAGCAGCTCTGCTTAGAAGGGCGTTGTGTGGGAGTGTTTGGCCATCCTGCTTTTTTTTTTTTTTTTTTTTTTTTAAATAAAGCTTTCACTTCGGTTTGCCATGTGGCTTCATGGGTGAATAATTCCTTAAATGGGTTTTGCTACTGAAATCAGGCTTCCAGGGAATGGCAAGCCTGGAGGTTTTCCAGAAAGAGTGTCAAGATATAGACAGAGGATGACTGCACACCAATTCCTTACCCAGCACCTTATTGTTACATTCAAGAAATAGCCCAGCCTTCATTTCTCAGCCTTCCGATTTTTATCTTTTCCATCAGATCTCCCTTGTGCTCTTCTTTCCACGTAAGAACTTGATTTGTATCAAACAAATCAATCAAGGGATTAAATGATACAACCTTTCCCATTGTATTTGCTCTTTTACTACAGTAGACTAGACCATCCCCATTCCATTCCATGCAGACACCAGGACATCTAAGACGTTCATTTACACTTAGTCCATATTTGAAAGATCTTCTTCTAATCTCAACTGCAAACCATTAAGGGAACTACAATTCAGCTGATTCACCAATTTCTGCTTCTGCTTTTTTCTCCATGCTTTTCAAAATCAGCAATGAAAGGAATTTCTCTTCTGAACAAAGAGAATTTCTGAAGGAATAACTTCCAATCCCAAAGCAACTTTCAGTGCTAACTGCATGCAAACTTCAAATTTGCTCAGCCTTCTTCCTACGCTCTTGCCTGATTTGGTATCTCCCTGCAGGCCCCTTTAAGCCTGGAAATCTCTTTCCAAAGTTAATTTTATCTTCCTTTTATCTGATAACAGCCCTCAGGATTGCACATTCAATCGTGCTACCAGCAAAAATGAACAAGGGAATCTGAATGCTTTGTGCGTCTGCAACATCAGGAGTAATTAGGGTTTATTTACTCAGTGGCAGTAGCAGAGAGCTGGTTGGTGAATGCAAACTGGGTTCACAACACACCTGATGTTACAACCAGTCTCTGAGAATTTCAGGTGAATTAATAATTCAGCGATTAATAATTTAACACAGACAGTGCAACACAAAAAAAAGCACCAAGCTTTTCACAAGTGTGCCACTATTCAGAAATAATGTGCCTTTCCTCCAACAAAGCTTGACTCCGCTTGTAACTGAACGGAGAAAAATTCAGTCCATCCCTAACAAACCTGCTTGAAACAACAGAGACATCCACAGGAAACACAGAAAATCCCTCAACCCTTTGCTCGGGCTGTTAAGACTCTCCAAGTGCAAACACGGACAGGACACTAAGAATCACTACTCTTAGTCCAGTTTTAAAGCCAGTGTAGAAGGTGGAACATTTCGCTAACTCCTGAAGCAGCTGAATGTTAAATCCATCGCTCATCTGGGAAGGAGAGTCTAATCCGCTCTCCGGCCGGGAATGCAGCCTGCGCGCAGGGAACGGCGGCGGAGCCGTCGCCGCACCGAGCCGGGCGACAGAATTCCCGCCGGAGCTCGTTCAGCTGCGGAGCTGGGAACGGCACGGAGGCACGGCCGCTTCCTCTTGTACATCACCTTTACAGTCGGCTTAAAAGACCACGCGATTTCATGCATGGTCCCTTCCTGAAAAGGTCCCCACAGTACTAGCTTGGGCATTCTCAAATGGAAGATATTCCTTATTGTGCTTAAAAACCCTCTATGCTGGTGGAGATTCCTGTTACACTGGCACTACCGACCCACCAAGAGAGCAACGGAAGATGGTGAAACCATAAACCTGCGGCTTTTTGCTACTTGGGAGCTTTGAGGGGACCACTTCAGCTTTCACTTAGCAGCTTTTTGTAGCCAGCACCATCCTGCCTCCCGACGATACAGCAGGATCCTTCCCGCAGCTGAAATAAGGGGCATCCTCATTCCCAGCATTAACTGGAAGAAAATGAAGTAGAAAGTTAGCCAAATCCTTCTTTACTGCCACAGTTCTTTCATGTGGTAAGTTTTCCATACAGTCTGCCTTTTTTTTATTATTATTTTACAAGCCAAACACTCATAATGTTTAAAAGCAGCCAACTTCAGCTGACTTAAACAACTCTTCAGCTAGGGTAGGACTCAAACTATTTTCAAATATTCCAAACTCAAATTATTTCCTGCAAACTGCTTTCTGGATTTGCATTTTCTCCTGCAGTTGAGGACCAGCAGACAGCCAAATTAAATCACGTTTAAGAAGTGACAGGATGTCAAGAGAAGAGAGTGAAACACAGCTTCATTCTTACAGCTGGCAGGATGCCATTTACCCTTGACTTTCTTTCTGTGTTTTTCTTTTTTGTTTGGTTGCTTTTGTTTTCTGCTTTAAAATAAAGACCTAAACCTTAATATATCCAGTTTAATCAGCAATTCTCAAGTTATTCCGAAATTCACTTCTGTAACCACCCTTAACCATATAGGTTAACAGAGGAGTCATTAAAAAACATAGTGGCTGGGAGTAAATGGCAGGTAAGAGCTGCTGAAAGACCTGTGACCATTCCTGCTCTCGTGAGGAAGACCACCTTCCTGAAGGGACAGAACGAGACTCTTCCATGCTGTTCATCAAAACCTCTGGAAAAGAGCTGCTGCCTGGGTCTGTGGTTGAACAAATGCATAAATTGGAACTAGACAAGCCCCAAAATGCAGAAGTAAGCGTCAAGTAAAGTAACTACAGGAAAAAACAAGGTAGATTAGTCAGTCAAATTAAAGGAATGTTCTTACATTTCGAGCTGCCCATTACATCTGCATTTTCATGAGGATCAACATCTCTCAAATTGTGTAATATACAGTTAAGAGATTCTGATTTCCAAGAGAATATTAATCCTCTGTAAGAAGCAGCTGGAAGATGAGAAGTACACGGCTAACTGAATCTGGGGTTTCATGCAAACGCTGACTCTCCAGCCAGGGCACGGGCTCTCGTAACAAGCTATAACAAAAGGAGCTTCAGGCTTTGTCTCTGAGTGCAAGAAGCATGAAGTGACCTCAGCACAAATTGCTGTGCCTTATGGACTATACATGCTCCAGGCCTAAAACATGTTAGCCAATAGAGGTACCCAGTCAGCTACACCAGTAATAGTCAAAACAATTACTCACTGCAAAGAGTTTAAGAGTTTGCTACATAGCTTCACGAGAAACCAAAGCACCAGAAAACAAAAAAGCACCAAAACATCACGGCACCCCCTGACAATTAAATCACATTTCCCTAAGGAGAACGAATTGGGAAAGAAAACGGATTTGTCATTAGTCTGTTAGCACAAATACTCATTCTCTGGCAGTATTTCTTACCATTCATTTCATTTTATATTTCATAAGGATTCGACAGTTTGATACATAAACTCCTGTTGGTGCAAGGTGCAACATACACAGAATCATAGAATAGTTGAGGTTGGAAGAGACCTCTAGAGATCACCTAGTCCAACTCCCCTGCTCAAGCACTTTCATCTTGTACTAATACTTTCTTACCTTATCTTACACTAATTTCATACTAATATTTTCATCTACCCCTGTGAGCACCTCACTAGGAACTGAGGTGCAAAGAAAACAGTTTAATAGGGTGAGGAAAGTTAAATAAATGAGATAAATAAATTTACAAAACCTCTAAATTGTAGCAATATTTAATCGTATCTAAGGAACTGGTGATTGTCACTCAGCACTCTCGAGCTGTATTTTTAGATTGATTCTTTCTAAGCAGCTGCACTGGTGGGAGCTCACCTAATTTCTTAAATGTAAAATTCCACCTTTCTTTTGCTTTACAGTAGCTTATTTAGAAAGAAACCGACTCTAGCAGGAAGTTTAAAACAGAGAAAAAGCATTTTTGCTACTTAATATCTTTTAATATCTTTTGTTGTATTAAGTATTTAACAGTTATGCTTGCAGGTGATCTGGTTTTAATGTACTTTGTTACTGCACTATAACATTTAAGCTTTTACAACAGATGGACACGTAAGTACAGATGTTCTGGTGAGTCGTGAGGCTCTTTAGAAGTTAACTTACATCTAAGCAGTTTTGTCTTAGATATCAGGTCTTCTCTCAGCCTTCTCTTCTCCAGGCTGAACAGAATGGATGTCATCTATCTCCACTTCACCAAGGCTTTTGACACCATCCCTCACACCATCCTCCTGGGCAGGCTCCGGCAGTGTGGGATAGATGAGTGCACAGTGAGGTGGGTTAGGAACTGGCTGGATGGCAGAGCTCAGGGTGGTGATCAGTGGTGCAGAGTCTAGTTGAAGGCCTGTAGCTAGCGGGGTCCCCCAGGGGTCAGTCCTTGGCCCAGTCCTGATCAATTTATTCATCAGTGACCTGTATGAAGGCACAGAGTGCTCCCTCAGCAAGTTTGCTGATGATACCAAACTGGGAGGAGTATCCGATAGCCCAGAGGGCTGCGCTGCCACAAAGAGGGACCTGGACAGACTGGACAACTGGGCAGTAAGAAACCTCATGTTTTCATTCCAGAAACTTACATGCGTTGTGAGAGTCCGGCAGGATGTTCTCAGGCAGAACAGCAGCAACGGATAAACATGGAGAAAGCCGTGGGAATTCCTGAAGAGCCAGATGCCCCAGTTGTGAGGGATTACAGCAAGCTTGTGGTATGTCTGTTTTCAGTGTTCTTTAGAACAAAGTGGGGAACTCTCTCCCCTCGCTGCTGTGAGGGAAGCAGAGGTTGATGGGCAGTTGTGGGCACTATTTCCACTTGCCCGGTTGCTGTCTGTGGGTCCGACAGCCTCACTCCACGCACAGCTCCTGAACAGTGTTGGCAGTCAGTTGTGCTGTGATGTGATTGTTTAGCTCCTGAAGACTTAAAGAGCTTTTCCAGAAGGTCTTATGCTATTTTAAACTTGTGTTGTCTCCATTTTGTTTTCAGCATCTGCTGGATGGTGTCACTAAGCTAGCAAGGAACTTCAACATCTTTTACCTGGAAAAAATATATGCTCTCTTCAGCCAGTGCATTTACCAGCAATGAAACAATTATGACAAAACTAAACTCTTTATGGTCAATTTTATATATATTTTCTAATGCTTATATACAGTATTTTATCACTGTTACACAGTCTGCATGCACTCTGGATATCATGCTTATTTCATATTAATTGCTTTAGTGCTTAGTTGTCATAAGACTTAGTCATTTTCGTATGGAAGACATTTATCCATATTGCAAAACCATTGTTAAAATTGGCATCATTATTTGCAGTTTCAGCAGGAGAAAAAAAAGATTGGACTTGAAGACAATGGTTCCACCCACACAACTCCTTCAAAGCAATTAACCTTGGAGGCTGTGGAAAGCTTTTCTTGCTCTTTTTTTTTTCTCTCTTTCTCTCTTTCTTTCTCTCCTTAGGAATGGGGGGATCATGAAAGGAGGGTGCTCTTCTCAGTCTCTTACTTCCTCTTTCTTCCCCTACAAGTAGGCAAACACGGGAATACTTAAGTCCTTCCTTTCTTCAACAGCTTTAAAATAATTATAAAGCATAAGAAGAGTTGGAGATTTTTCTCTAGTCCCCCAATCATCTCTTCTGAACTTCGAAGTTCAAGTGTCTCCAACTTGATATAAAGGGAGGTTTCTGCCTGGGCAGGTTTCACAGGAATTATTCAGGTTCTCTGTTCTCTCCCTGTAAAGGAGGATTTAGGAGTTGTCAGCAGTCAGCAAATGTCTTCAGGAGGCACCCACCACCCAAGCCAGGCAATCCCAGTGTTGATTTGATTTAGGCATGTTGGAAACAGAGTCTCCAGATTCCTTCCAGAAAAATGTTCCCCCCTAATGTCTCCTTTCCATTTTTTCCTTCCAAATATTTTATCCTCTCAAAAAATTATCCACTCACCTCTATTTCTTTTTTCCTCTGCCAAAATCATTTCCCTTCCAAATAATTTTTCCCCTCCAAAAGTCTTACACCACCAAAGCCGTTACAGGTTTTCCCAGTTTGTACCAGGAAAACACAGCCCTGTTGACCACGGAGCTGCTGCTCGGATCTGTGTCAGCCCCGTTCTCTGCTGGAGCAAACTTACTTTGGTGGCCACTTTTGTGGCCCCACGGCCGAGCTCACTCCGCTCCACTGGGGCTGCCCACAGGTCGGCCCTGAGCCCGCACTGAGCCCAGGGCAACGGCAATGGCAGAAACGCTCCCACCCGCTGCACACAGGACATCCTCTTCGGACACGCTTCCGTCCTCTGCATTTGGGGATCACAAATGAACATGAACACGTCCACGAAAGACACTTTACCAGCTAATACATTGCTCCGTTTCCAATGTCTGCTCAATCAACACCTCTACAAAGGCAGCAGCTCCCAGATCCCGACACTGCGCACGCGCCCCGCTCCTGCAGCGCCTCCGCCCCGACACGCGGGGGCAGCAGCGAGCGCGGCAGAGCGCACTGCGCATGCGCGCACCCCCCCACCACGTGGTGGCGCCGCTCCTGGGGCGCGGGGGGCGGCGGGGGGAGGGGGCGGCCTCTGCCCAGCGGTGGCACCGACAGAGCGAGAGGAAACGGCCGCAACCTGAAACAGCGAAAGTTCCGCAGGAACTTAAGGAAAAACGTATTAGCAGTGAGGGTGACGGAGCACGGGAACAGGCTGCCCGGAGAGGCTGTGGAGTCTCCGTCTCTGGAGATCTCCAGGGGCCGCCTGGACGCAGCCCTGTGCCACGTGCTCTGGGTGACCCTGCGTGTGCAGGGCTTGGACTAGATGATCCCTGGAGGTCCCGTCCAACCTTAAGGATTCTGTGATTCTGTGAAGGAAAGAGTTAACAGCTGGAAGTGCCCCTGGCAGCAGCTGTGCCCGTGCGGAAACGCTGGGGGCTGCTCCCAAGGCCGAGACGGGGAAGCGGGAGGTCTTGCGGGGAGGGCCGGTCTCGCTGCGCTGGAATTGGCAGCGGTGCCCGGCTGGCCAGAGAGCCGATAGCCCCTGCGGAGGGATCCCAGAGCCGTGTCGCTGGCGCTGCCGGGAGCAGACACCCTCCTGGGAGTCGTCCGCAGCGTGAACCTGGCCTGAGCCTGTCCTGGGGCCGGGTCCCGGCCCTCCTGGGGACGCTGCCTGCGGCCCCTCGTCCCCCGCCGCCCTGGGCCTTTTCCGTGCGCGCGGCGGGCGCGGGAGGCAGGGCCGTGGCCGTGGCCGTGGCGCGGGTGCCGCGGGCAGCGAGGGCAGCGCGAGCCCGGGCGCCGCTGCCCGCGGGACGGGACGGGACGGGACGGGACGGGACGGGCTGCGTGAGGGCGGCGGCTGCGGGGGGACCCCGTCCTGTCCTGTCCTGTCCTGTCCCGGTCCAGCCCATCCTGTTCCGTCCCATCCTATCCCACCCTATCCCGTCCAATGCCATCCCATCCCATCCCCTCATTTGTTTTTCTCTTTTTTCTCCCCCCCTTTTTTTTTTTTGCATTTTTATCTTTTCATTCTCTCCTTTTTAAGCTTTCTTCTTTCATTGTCCCCCTTTAATCTTTTGTTTGTTTTCATACATTTTATCCTTTTTTTCCTATATTTCCCCTTTTACATTTTCTCCTTTGCTTTTACCCCTTTTAACTGTTTTCATTATTTTTTTCCCTCTTTAACTTATGTTTTCCTTCATTCTTTGCCCCCTTTCAGCATTCTTTCTTTCCTTTCTCTCTCTCTCTTAGTTTTGTCTTTGGCTCTCCCTTTTTTCTTTTTTCATGTTTTTTTCCCCTTTTATATTTTTTCGTTGTTTTAGCTTTTTCCTTCATTTTCTCCTTCTTTCAGCTTTTCTCTTTCCTTCCCCCTCTATTTTTCAGCCTCCAATTACTCTTTATTCGCTCAGCAACCCAGCTGCTGGTTTGCACTTCAGGGAGTTTAAAGCTTGCTCTGCTTTCCAGGAGCCTGTCCCCCACGTTCTGCTTATATCCAGCCTTTCCCATCTCTCTCTTTTTATTCCATTTCCCAGTCATCTTTAGCTGTTTTTTCCCCTTTTTTCCCCTCAAAGCCCCATTATTTCGCTGAAGTCACTTTTCCAGGTTTATGTTCCTGTTCGGCATTGGGGAACTCGAGGCGTTTTTAAGCCGTCGGGGGCTTGGCAGGAGGCTCGGGAGGGCCTCGTGGGGCCGGGAGGCTCAGGAAAAGTCCCCGTCGTCGGGGCCGTCGTGTGTAATTTGTGGGGCGCCGAGGCGGGACGTGGAGGTGCAGAGGGGGCAGGAGGCAGCGGTGCAGGCGGGACGTGTCGCTCGCGGCGCCTCCCGGAGCGGGGGGATGTTGAGCAGGAAAGGGGAAGGCAGCGCTGCCTGGGCCCCCTGCGGAATGTTGGTTTTCAAAAGTGCCCTCGGAATGGGAAGGGGGCCCTGTGCCCTGCAGCCCGTTGGGGAAAACGGACGTGCTCTCCCTGGAGAGGGTGACGGCGCCCACAGGCTTTGCAGGAGAGTGTTGCTGGCCAAAAGCCCTGCTCCCCGCTCGGGAATCGGGACCGGGAGCTCCTCAGGTGAAGTCCTTCTGTCCAGGTTGCTCTTGGTTCTTGCTGTTCTCCTCAGCGTGGTGCTGAGCCAGGATGTGGCTGTCTAAACTGTGGGTTGTTTGTCTCCCTCTTGCCGCAGACCATGGCAGCCCCAGGGCTTTCGGCAGGTGCCCTCCTTGACAGGAGCATGAGGATGAGGAGAGAGGCTGGAGAGCGGAAGGTGCTCTGGGCCTGGGGGCTCCTGAATATCTGCACTGCCGGCATGATCTGCGTGGACATGTATGTTGGCTGCGAATGTGACTGCGTTACAGAAAACATCCTGCCTTGTGCAGGCCTCGGTACTTCCCAGAACCCCATTACTGCCCGCTGGTAACTTTTCCTGTTTTATTGTATTTCCTTACCAGGACTGGAAAACTTCTCAGCACATACTACAATATCCCCTTCTGGCCTCTCTGCTTCATTGGTGAGTTGTCGCTGCCCGTCAATGTGTTTTGGGAGGAGGGAATATTTCACACTTCTGTTTTCTTCCTGGGGAAGTTGTTTTAAAGACAGCTTTAAAAAAAAAAAAAAAAAAAAAGGCAGAACTTCATTTTACTTTCTTTTACTCCTGTTGGAGCTATGGGAATTTCCTCACTGTAGTGACATGGAAGAGTCTCTTGGCGGCCCTGTTGTGGGGCTGTGTGACATTTCCAGGTAATGAAAGATCCTTTCAAAGGAGTAAACTCCAAAAGAGCTGTATCAAATCCCCTTGGAGGATGGAAAGGAGGAGGAGTGAGGCAAATGCAGATATGAGAGACAGAAGGTTTGATGGAAGAGCCTTGCTAAAGAGCGTGAAACTTCCTTGTAGAGATTTGTGTTCTCCCTGGAAAATACCTTGCACTTTTGCAAATAAGCATTAAAGCCCCATAAATGAATTTTAGCGACATAAATGAATTTTAATGTAGAAAGGAGATTTGTCTCAACTGGTTCTTGAATAAAAAGAACCCATGAAGAAGCCTTATCTCTGTCCTCAGACTAGCACTTACAGGAGCAGTTTTTTATGCATTTTTAACCTGTTTTTTAATATTAACAATAAGTTATTACTCATGGTCATGCCATCTAGCATGATAAAACCTTTTTTTCTTTATTCTAGAACTTGCACTGGTGTCTCTGTTCAGCCTGAATGCCGTGTTTGATCTCTGGCTGTATTTCAAATACACGAGGGCACCAACTCACCTGGTTATGACTCACAGGCAGCAGGTCCTTCTGGGGATGCAGAACTCAGGTAGGTAGTATAAACGCGTGTTTATCTGTGTTCTTTGCAGTTGGTGTCTTGGTCAAGTACAATTCTCAGCTTCTTTGTCTGAACACAGCAGTCAGACAAATTCCCTGCAGCATGTTAAAATTTAAAGTAGTAGTGCAAAATTGGTGAAGGATTGAGGGGAGAACTGAAGAGGGAAGAAGCCCTAACAAAGGAGGGGACAGCAGCCTGTTAAAGGGCAGCTGGAGAGACTCTCTGTGAAACTGGAGAAGGAATTTGTGGCCTCCCCGTGGAGCTGGGAAGAGGGCTTTTTAGCACCGTTGAATTTCCTTCAGGGCAAGCTGCGTGTCTGTGTTTTGCAGTGTGGATTCAGAGGAAGCAGGGGAGTTGGAGGCTGCTGCATGTGCAGGGCTCACTGTGTTTTTGTGCTTCTTGCAGCGGTGCCGATAGCTCCAGTGCAGGAGCTGTCAGCGAGGAGAGTCCCTTGGTGTGGGGCTGCGATGCAGGGCCAGAACGTGCTGAGCTACAGCCCAGGCCGCCCCCGCGGGGCCCGTCCCAGCTTGGCCTCGGCTCCTGCCCCAGACTGTGACCCTCAGCTGCTGGCTCTGCCCGCCAGCAGAGCCTCTTCCAGCAGTTCTCTGAGCTCCCGTCCCAGCTTGGCCTCGGCTCCTGCCCCAGACTGTGACCCTCAGCTGCCGGCTCTGCCCGCCAGCAGAGCCTCTTCCAGCAGTTCTCTGAGCTCCCGGCCCAGCAGCAGCTGCATCCAGGTAAGGACGGCGCTGGCTGCGAGGGAGCGCCTTGGCTTGGCTCCTCGTGTGCTCGTGCTGGGCCCTGAGCTGCTGGAGGTGCCCGGCAGCTGTCTGCTCCCTTTGCACATTCGCCCTTCCAGGATTCGTCCTTTCCCTAGAGTTAATTTATTTGTTTTGGAGGAGTTGGTGGGTTTCAGACAAAAAGCCTGAATGGGGAATGCAAATGTAAATGCTGAGGAGTAGAAAACCAATTCCCCTGATTCAGACTAGGCTTAATAGCAGCAAACTCCAGAGCCATAAATTCATCTGTTGAGTCAATTGATTCCTGCAGTTTGTAAAATCAAAGTGGAAGTCTTATCTTCCTCATATGACACAAGTGTCTGCTTCTGTTTGCCCAAGCTTCCCAGCTTCAGCCCTTCTCCTGCGGCTTCTTCACATGATATGAGTATTGAAGCAGTGAGAAGTGAGCTCAGGAGCCGTCACTGCCCTTCACCAGTTCGGCCTCGTTTCCTCCGGAGCCAAGAGGAGGAGATCACAGACCAGAAGTCCCTGCAAAGATACCTGCAAAGGGAAGAGGAGAAAGAGCGCAGCCGTCAGATGGGTAAAGAAATCCCTTTGCTTGGCCTGAAAGGATGGGTGAGGAGAGGATGTAGGTTTTATTAGTCGTTAGTGGAGAGAGTCGTGGGTGAGAATAGCTGGAAGGGATTTTGGGAAAGGGAGAGAGCTCCTGAAGTGCTAGTAAATAAAATGACGTCCCTGCTCTGGTATTCCCCCTGGATGTGGTCAAGGTGGCTGCTGACCACTTTAGTCTTCTAGGCAGTAATTGAGACAGGAGGCAGAATTTTGTAAATTCTCCACATCTCTGTGCCTCAGGGACTTCAGAAAATTCTCCTCCCTTACCATAATTCGTGAGCTCATCTTTCCAGTCAGAGTTGAATCTGTGCAGTTATTGCCTGCCTTATTGCGTGATTCCTGTCCTCCTGCTTGTACTAATTGTGCGTGCCTTGAATGTCATTTCAGCAAATTCAGTTTACAGCAGCTCCCCATTCGGCTGCCCAGCGTTTTGCAACCTGACACGTTTGCTGGTGGAGCAGGCCAAGGTGCTGCGGAAGTTCCAGTACCAGGTGTCATGGTGTCCCCTGGGCCGCAGGGAGGAAGGTTGTCTGGACGTGCCACAGGCTGGCGGAGAGGTAAGTTCAGCACCAGAGGAGCCCAGAAGCATAGAGCTCCTCCAAAGGGTTGGCCATGATCTCCATCACACTCCTTTACACTTGTGTCTGGACAAAGTCTCATTCAAAGGGGTAGGGTTAAGGGAGCTTTAATTAAATTGGATCCATGTCTTGATCTCATCCCTTAATCTAAGAAAGCTTCTTCTTCAAGTACCTCTTTCATGTGTCCTGCACCTCTGCCCCAGTTTTGTTCTGCGAGATCCGGGAGCTCCAGGCAGTGACTGTGGCCTCGGGTGACATGTGGTGTCCTGTGAGGAGAGAGTAGGAGTGCAGTATGGCCAGGTGCTGAGGGCTCCCCATGCTGCAGCCAGGAGATGTGTGAGGGCTCTGGAACATCTGCAGTTTGCCCTGTGGGCTGTGGTTGAGCTCCGAAAACATTGTAGGCCCTAAAAGCTCCTTTGTTTTTCTCTCAGGTTTCTCTCTGTAGGTGGATAATGACTGTGTTGTTTGTGTAGGTTTGGTCAAGGGTGCTGGCGCATGGGTGGCAGCTGGATGCCCTGGATTTCTGGACCGATCGGCTCCGAAGGGTAAGTCCTGTGCCCATAGACGGCCTGTTCGTGCTGCTCAAAGAGGTGCGGCCGGGTGGAGAAGGGCCTCATCTCTAAGAGACTTTGATCTTTGGGACTGTTGGGGATGAGGGTGGGCTTGGCCACGGAGATTCAAAGAGCATGCTAGTACCAAAGGAGGAGTAAAACAAATTTCCCACCTCAACTTATGCCCTGGCTGACCTGGGTGTTGCATATTCTGCAAACCTTCCAGTTGTAAAGTTCACCCACCTTTGAATGGAGACAAATATATCTTAATGCACACTGCATGTGATAAGACTGCTTTTTTTTTCTTTCTAAAATCCAGATTTCCAAACTGCTTTTTTCCCTCCTGACTTTCAACCTCCTTCTCCTGGGCTCAAGTAAAGCATGGAAAATGCCAGCGCAGTGGCTTTTCCTGACAGTCTCAAGGAGCATAATAAAGAAAGAAATGAAAACAAACAAAAAAAAAGAACGTTTTAGTCTTGGGAGCAGGAGTCATTGTAGCAAAGGAAATACAATTGCATGTTTGTTTGTTTGTTTGTTTGTTTTAAAAGGAGTGGGGGGGTTGAACAGTAAAGATTCTTGAGATCTGAGATGGTGTCCTTTAGCAGCTTCCTGAGCACCTTGTTGCTTCTAACCTTTTTACTGCTTGCATTTCTTTTTGCTAGTGGATTTTGCAGACAATTCTAGAGCCCCTTGTCCAAGAGATGGAGTCTGTGAGCGCTCAGCTGAGAAGAATGGGGTACCCCGCAATGCCGAGCGGAGGTAGGATGATAGGAGGAGCCGTGGGGTTGCATTGTGTTTTCCTGGAAGGGTTATTCCTAAGATATGTGGAAATTCAAGTGTCCAAAAATGATTCTGTGTTATTAGGAGAGCTGTCTCTGAGCTCTTCCTGTCTGTTATGTAGCATCTTTAAGGTCTTGGTAGTAGATTTTTGTCATGCTGATGGGGTTGAGCAGGGCAATCTGAGGTGGATTTGAGAGAGCTCTGAGCATTAGAAGAAATGGTCTTGGTCGGGGGTAGGAAGAAATGGTGTTTTTGTTGGGGATAATTTTGTTTTTTGTTGGTGGTGGCTTTGTTTTTTTGGGTTTGTTCTGGGTGTTTTTAGGTTTAGGGCGTATTTTGTTTGTTTGTTTTTCCATTTCCCTGAGTTGAAATTGCAGCTGCAGTTTCCTAGGCCAAGTCTGAAGGGGCCCCTTCCATGGGCAGCTCACACAGACGTCCCTTTCCCCGAGAGCAGGGTTCGATTCGCTGCATTTCAACACGGGCTGCTTTTTTGTGCTCCGGTTTGTAGTCTCTGCCGAGACCCGCATCCCTTGTGATGCCTGTGAAGAACTGCCCCGTTGCTGGCCTCTTGTGCACCTCCCTGTTCCTCTGCTGCTGTCTGTTAAAAATTCCTTTTGATTCTTCTCTTTCCAGCCCCTCTCTGTTTCTCCTTCCTTACGCCAGGCAGCCTTCAAGGGAGGGTTTTGTGCCTGCCCAGCCCTGCACAGGGTTTCTGCTCTGTGCTGGGAGGGAGGCAGCGAGTGCTCCATGGGGCCGGGCAGGCAGCGTGTGGGGCACTGCCTAAGGTGTGAGCTTGAGCTCTGAGCTTAGCAAGTAGTTAGAGCAGAGGAGGCAGTTCCTCTTTGTAACAGTGCGTTTGTTGACCCCTTGGCAGGGCGGCTGATCCCGTTCGAGTCGTGGGTGCAGGTGACGCGCTGGCTCTTCTTCCGCGCACAAGTCAGCGCGAGCAGCATGAAACAGGCAGCGCTGGCTGAAGCCACAGCCATTCAGCAGAGCCTGCTCACCATCACACGGTACCTGGGCGTCACGGCCAACCAGGAGTACCTGGTTCAACGGATCAAAGGTACGTGCTCCCTTGGAGACTCGGGAGCGTTTCGCTGAGCTGGGTCAAGCACTGGTGGTGCCAGATGCCCCGTCAGTGGAGACGCTCGGGCTGCAGTCCCAGCAGGGCAGAGAGCTGCTTTGCAAGGAGCAGCGCTGGGTGTTTTGACAGCTTTCTCTGCTCGTAGCAATGTGGTGGTGTGGGCCCGGGACTGGTTTTAGAAGGTTTTATTTCTCATTTCAATCAGAGCCGGGCAAGAAGTGTCCTATTCAATCTCTTTGTTAATTAGGAATAAAACTTCCCTTGTAAACTCAACTGCCTTGAGTATATATAATATATACAAGCATTTAATGAGTTCAGTTGTTCCTTCCAGTGATTGTGGTGCCCTGGCCATGCACACGGAGGTGTGGGGTTCCCAAAGCTAGTGCAAAATAGATCTTTCTTGCACCTTCCACTGCCAGTATCTGAATAGGTGTTGTTGTTTCCAGAGCTGTCCCAGGGAAGCTTCCGCTGGGGCAGAGGAGGGGATTTCAGAGGCCGGCAGTGGGGAGCTGACTTGCCCACCGACTCCGCTGTAAGTTTTCAAAGATGCTTTGGTAAAACTTCCTAAAGCTGCTCGTCTTTCAGGATGAAGCATTTGTGGGTGGCTGCAAGAAGTCCAAATCCTCTTTGCCTCGCTTATCCTCAGAATCGCAGTTTTGAATAATGCAAAGGGGCCTGGACGTGGTGCAGATCACAAAAATGCACTTGTGTGTGTTAGTCTGGGGGCGGCCTCTTCTTTAGACTCCTGTGGGATGTCCCACAGGTAACTGTGAGGGCAGCAGCCTGAGATAATTCACCTGAAATAGTTAAAAGAGAGACTGCAGAATAAGCCAGGGAGTGGAAAACAATCGTTACACTGTCCCCCTTAGCCTGTATTTGAAGGAAAACCAGCACTGAAAAAAAAAAAAAAGAAAGAAAGAAAGAAGGCATTAAACCAATTAAACTAGCATGAAATCAGTCATGTGATTGACTGTGTCCTGTATTTGTTCTCATGCCTGAGATTATGGCAAGAGAGTTGCTGCTGCATTGTAGCCTTTGGTTCCTCGGTCTTTCTGATGGCATTCAAGTGAATTTTGGGTTTTTTTGCACAGATCCTTATGCACATCTTCTGCACCTATCTGGACTCCAGGCTGCCATGGAACATCCAATATCCCGATGGCAAAACCTTCACTGCCCAGCACTTCATCCAGACACCCCATGAACCAGGTACTGGCATTCTTGGGCTGCTGCTTTAGCTGCTGTTTGCCCCTTGCATCCCATGGGCACCCTTAAAATCCAGCTTTTCTTTTCTGACCTTCATTCCCAGACCTGACGGATGAGAAGCTCTTCTGCATCTACCAGAGCAGCATCAACCCACCACACTACCAGGTCATCTACCACGGCCACATCTACAACGTACAGGAGGTAGGAGCATGTTAGGTGTTAGCTGCTGACAGGAAATGTTCAGCAGAACTGATTTGGGTTTGTTTTTTGTTCTATTTATTTATTTATTTATTGTAACTAGCCACATCTATGTTTAGATTTAGGCTGGCTCAGTGCAGAAAGCAGCTTCCTGTGCATTTTCTCATGACTTCTTCTAAGACCCTAATTTCTGTAAGCTCTGATGTGAGCTGTTATTCCTGAATGCCAACAAGCCGGAGGCTTCCTTCTAGGAGTTTGTGGAGGGAACCATCTCGTCTCAATGCCAAGCTACCAGATTTTTCCTGCACGTTTTCATACTCTCTTGAGCCCTGGGTTGTGACTTGGTCGCCAATTTCAGAAAAATGCCATAAGAACTCCTGAGTATTTGAGGATGGTACTCTATCAAAAAAACTCCTCAAAAATCATTTTTTTCTGATGTTTGTCTAAGTGAGAGGTAAATATTGAGGCAATCCCCCAGGCTGTTGTACCATTTTTTTGAGGTTTCTATTATAGTCTTTCCTCATCTCAGGTTATTAAACCTCTTCTATTATGGTGCACACCCCCTGCATACGTACCTTGCCAAAAGATTTGAAGGAAAAGCTGTACAGCTGTGGCTAAGCTAAGGGCAGGATGTGCCCGTTGGTTTGCATAAGACATTCTCTCTAAGATAGTGGTGTGAGTGCTTGTCCCTGCAGTCGCTCCCAAAGTCTTCTCTCTTCCCACGCATTCAGGGCAGAAACAACCTGCTCCACGCATTGCTCCTGTTCCTGTACATCATCAAGACCAGGGAATCGGGCATGCTCGGGTAAGTGTCTCCCCGTGGGTCCCCTCGCGCTGCTGGCGAGAGCTGAGCAGCAGCTTTGGGTGCTGAGGTGCCATGAGGCTGCTCCGTGGGACGGTGGTGACGGTTTTAAAATCCTGCTGGCATTTTAAGTAAGGGCAGCCGTTCTGTAGGACTGTGTCAGCTGGGTGAGCGTGAGCACGCGGGAAAGGTTTTAGGTTTCTCCTTGGTCTTGTGCCAGCTGCAGATGAAGAAGTTTTCCTTGTAAGGAAGATGGGGTGTAAACAGGAGCTTTAACTTGCCGCTGGTTTGTGACTGTGGTGTTCTTTTTGCAGGCGCGTCAGTCTCGGTGCTTCAGGCGTCAACGTGCTGTGGATTTTTGGATAGTGACGAGCGGGACCACAGGTTGGCAGAGGAGTGATCCCTCTTCCCAGACAAGAAGAACCGAGCAGCATCATTATCCTTTTTGCCTTGGAGCAAAAACCATTGGAGAACTAGGGTTTAGGGTTAGGGTTTAGGTTGGGGTTAAACATTTTGTTTGCTTGTTTGACTGATTGATCTTTGGTTGTCGTTTGGGGTGTTCCCCACCATTCCAGTACACTGTTATGTAACAAATGCTGGAAGCAGGTGGTTCATATAGTAGGAATGATGCTCGGCTTTGGTGGGCAGTTGCGCTTTGGCTGCTTTTGCTATTGAATGTGTCTGCACGGAGCTGGGTCCTGGATCTGGGTTTTCTAGGCAGGGCGGCTTTCGGAGGCGCTTGGTCAGCCCATTCCTGGGTGCTCTCTGCAAATCTGGTGGTGTTTGCCCCTTAGAGCAGGAAGGTAGAGTGCTGCTGGCTGTGATACTGTGGGGATGGATGGATGTTGCAGGTTGTTTGGTCTAACTTTGTGTGCAATGACTTTTTTTTTCTTTTCCAGGTTGTAGATAGCATTTAGAATTGTTTAAGCATTAGAAATAAGGTAAGGAATAGATCTGCTTTTTTAACCTCAGTCGGGGCTTTTCCCTCTGTCCTGGCTGCTCTGCGAGGTGTCGATCGTCTCCAGCACCTGCAGGGAGCTCCGTCCTGGAGCTGGGGTTTTCTAAGCAGGGAGGTTTTGGAGGCGCTTGGTTACCCCGTTCCCGGGTGCCCTCTGGGAATCCGGTGGCCTTTGCCCGTTAGAGCAGGAAGGCAGAGTGTGTGCCGGGGGCTGTGAGTAGTAGTGGTGAGGCTGCAGAGGTGGCTGTTGAGGGGGATGTCCCGCTGATGCACCCTGGGGGGTTGTTAGGCTTTACATTAAAAAGGAACACGCATGCTAACTGACCTGTTTTTTGGTTTTGCAGGTGCAGAAGATGGGGGCCCAAATGGAAAGGAAGATCCTAAGCCCTATAGGCCTCAGCCTTCCAGCCCTAGCCCTTCAGCCAAGCCCTTCGCCCTAGCCCCGTAGGCGTCAGCCCTTTAGCCCTTTAGGCTCAGAGCCCTAGGCCTTATAGCATCCCTATAGGATCCTCCTAAGTCTATAGGGTAAGTTTAGATTTGCGAAATAGGTTGCGAGAATGGCACGGTTGTACGTTCTTTTGACCAATAAAGATGGAAAAGGTGTTGGAGTGCGTGTCTCATTTCAAATAAAGATGTTTGTGTGGTGTCTCATTTCAAATAAAGGTGTTTGTGTGGTGTCTCATTTCAAATAAAGATAGAGGTGGTGTTTTGTTGCCTTCATTGAAGTAGAGGCTGCCCTAAAGGGATAGGGCCAAAGGGCTAGAGCTCAGGGCCAAAGGGGTGGGGATAAAGGTCTTGGGCTAAAGGGCTTGGGCTAAAGCGCCAAACAGCTGAAGGACTTGGGTTAAAGAGCCAGGATTCAAGGGCTAGTCTTAAAGGGCTGGGATTAACAGGTTTACGGCTACAGGACTAGGGCTAAGAAGATAGGGCTGAAGAGGTTTGGGCTAAAGCGCTAGTGGTGAGGATTAACGGGCAACAGTTAAAGGGCCAAGAGCTAAAGGGCTAGAGTGAAAGTGCTTAAAGGGGTAGAGCTGGATGGCTAGGGCTTAGGGTTAGAGGGCTAGCGATAACAAGCTATAGGGCTAAAGGGCAAAGATTAAAGGGTTAGGACTAGAGGACTGAGACTAAAGGGAAAAAGCTAAATGCTCCAGGTATAAAAAGGTAGGGCTTAGCGCTAAACAGTTAGCACTAAATGCCTAAAAAGCTATAGAGTTAGACTTAAAAGGGTACCATTCAACGCTAGCTTTAAATGGCTGGGCTTAGAGGGCCAGCACTTGGGACTAAAGGGGTTTAGGGCTAAGGGGCTTAGGGCCAGCGCTAAAGGGCTAGGAGTCAGGGTTAAAGGGCTAGGCTTAAAGGGCTAAGGGAGTTAGCGCTAAAGGCCTTGGGGCTAAAGTGTGAGAGCTAAGAGGCTTAGGACTAAAGAGCTTATGGTTACGGGGAAAAGGGCTTAGGGCTAAAGGCTTTAGGATTAAGGCCTTAGGACTGCAAGGATAGTGCTTAGGGAGAAAGACCTAGTGGTAAAGGGCTATAGGGAATGGCTAAAGGGCTAAGGTTAACAAGATCTTAGGGCCAAAGGCCCAGGGCTAAAGGGCTTAGGGCACTAGATGTGTGACTAAAAGTCCAGGGCAAAAAGGCTGGTGGTAAAAAGCTCTAGTACTAGGGCTAAAGGGCTAGGGCTTAGGCCTAAAGGGCTAGGACAGGAATGAAGGGCAAAAAGGCGGGTATAGGAATATATAGATTAAAGGTTGTTATGGCCAAGGATGAAAATAATTATCTGCTTGCTTGGTGGATAAAGGATTTTCTGAGGCCAATAATTATGGGAATAGTTAGGAGGAGAGGTTAATAAGGATCACCTCGTGAAGGTAAGGAGATGTGGTGATATAAAGGTCGCCTGTAGAAGATTAGGGAGTGCCCTTCTCTGGGATTGGTCACTGGGTTATTGGCACCCCAGGTAAGAAGGTTGTATAAATACCCAAACCCTGAAGTTAGAAGAGGTTGCTGAGCTATTCCTGCTCTTCTGTGATTTCCCCATGGGCTAGGATGGGAGAAGCAGTGGGAAAGGGCTAGGATGAAAGGGCTAGGGCTACAGCTTGGGGCTAAAGAGATAGGAAGAAAGAGTTAGAAATTTAGGCTAAAGGGATAAGACTAAAGGCTCAGGATAAAGTCCTAGGGCAATAGGGCCAAAGGGCCTTGGAACGACGAGCTTACTTGTACTTCCCCATGTTGAATGCCATTCTCTAATCAGAGTGATGGCACTGTGCATAGATGCACGACACTCCTGTTTGGTGGTAGCTGGAGGTGATGGGAGCCGGTGCTGCTCTGTTTGCTTTCCTTTGGGGTGTGTGTGTGTGTCTTGTTTTGCTTGGATTTCATTATCACAGTATTCATAGACAGTTCCAATGCTGTTCCTGCCATACATCACGCAGCCTCAGCGACCTCCGGCAAACTCTCTTTTTCTTCTCTTCCCTTTCTAGGAAGTTCGTTATGTTTTCTAAATAAAATGACTGGCGTTCTCAAGTTACGCTCTCGTGTTTGTTCCTTCTTGTGGCTATCAGATACAAAAAATCCCTTTTGCTCCTCTGTGTCGAATGAGTGCAGAAAAAGAGCAAAGGGAAGATAGGTGGCCCTGCAAACCTTGCCTCACTTTAATCCCGCCAGATCAGTAACCACAGCCATAACCCTGGTGAGTAACCGATGGAGTGATGAGAGCAGTGGGAACATTTCTGGAGCATTTCTAGAAAGGCCCAAGGGTAGTTCAATGGCATCTTCCTACCTCTTGAGTCCTGTGTTAGGGAGAGCACAGCTAAAGGGCATGTGCTTTCTTGTGCTTCAATCCTCCTCTCCTTCCCCTGCACACACTGAGGGAAGAGGGTGGCTTTAAGGCAGACGCAGTCCCTGTTTTCCTTGCAGTGCATTTCATACATAGGGTGGCTTCTCTCTAGCTGAAAGCTAGATAGGTTTCATACAGAATTGTTTTAAGTCAATGAAATATGGAAGCACTGAAGCTAAAGGTTAAGCTACCCTTAGACAAGTCCCTTAGACATGGTCGGGGTAACTTTCAGTCCTGCAGTGGGGAGCTGGACTGGCCTTTTGAAACAAAACATAGCAGAGAGCTGTTGTTACAGAATCGACAGAGGTGCCTTTGGTGGCAAAGCACTTGCTATGGCTGGGAGCAGCCTCCATCCTACTGGAGAGGCTGTTGCTCAGGGATGGCACGTCGCAAAGGCACCACACCGATGGCTCTGTGTTTGTGATATCCAAGGCTCAAAGGGCTGCTTGGCCCCCGCAGCTGGTTGCCAGCGGCTCTGGCGGAATGTTTGCTCTGGAACCTGCAGTCTCCCTGGACAGCGCTTGTGCTTCGACACCGTTTCCTCCCTAAGCTGGAGCATCGCTACTTTGCCCTGCCTTCTTTAAAGGACAACTGCTCCTTTTTCCTCCCATCTCAAGCCAGCAAGAGCCTTCCAAGGGACAGGCGGCCTGGCTAAAGCAAGGGCTGAGCAAACGGAGCGCAGCGGCCGAGGTGCAGCAGGCGCCAGCATGCGTGCCTGCCCTGGAGAGCAGGAGCAGGAGCCGGGCGAGAGCTCCTCTGCTCCTCCGCTGACAGCCAGCCAGGCAGCCAGCGGCACCTCCACGCAAGAGCTGCAGCCAGCACCCGCGCCTGCACCTCTCTGTGCTGCCCATGAGGGGCAGCAGCCCAGCTGCAGCTCCACCACAAGGGCTGACCACTGCCTCCAGGTGCCAGCTCCACAAGAGCCCTGGCATCTGGCGCCCACAGCTTTGCCAGGAGCACCGGGCTCTGCCAAGCACACACATGGCACATTGCCTCCCGAGATGCATCCCGATCCCACAGGCAATGCCCCCATGAACATTGTCTTCAACCGCATTGAGGATTTGGAGGAAATTTCTGAAGAAGAATTAGAAGAGCCCTGGGATCTGACACCCCCATCTCTTTCAGAATCACCGGGCTCTCCCAAGCATACAGATGGCACATTGGCTCACGAGACCGACCCCTTTCCAACAGGCGACAAGCCACTAAACATCCCTTCCTGCAAAGAGGATTTGCAAGACATCTCCAAGGAAGAATTCAAAGATCCCTTGGAAAAGGAGGAGCTTGTCCAAATCTGCATTACAGATTTGATGCTTTCAACCTCCACCAAGAAGAGACCAAGGCTGTTACCCCACAACAGGAAGATGTATATTGAGGTGCGTCGTGACAAAGAAAGGGCCGCAGAGGTGAAAAACAGCACTCCACTCCCACCAGAGCACTGCTGTCGTGTTGAGGCTGCAGCACACCCAGTACTGCTGCTCAGCCACACAACGTGCTATGGACCGTGGCCAGCAAAGACACCGACCACCCTCAGCCTGAGCTGGGAGCAGCAGCAGGCAGCAGCCACAAGCAGAATCCAAGAGGGAATCGCAAGAGGAGCCTTGCTTCCCCCTCCTCCCTTCCCACTCCTACGGAGCAGTCTCCAGAGGAAAGGTGTCCTGAACAGCTCCCGCCGAAGAAGCGCTATCGCTCCTGCTGCCAGGAGGGAAGCAAGGGTTTCCCTCTGCTACAACGAGCTGCCGCTCTCTGCAGCGTGCCAGCCCCTGAGCATCTGCACCCAACCTGCCCTTCCCAGCACTGCCGCCTCAACCACCTCCAGAAACTCTCATTTTTTTTTTATTTTTCCCCTTCCTTTCTAGGTAGTCCCTTTCATTTTCCAAATAAAATGACTGGTGTTGTTATCAACTTACCCTCTCGTGTGTGTTCCTTTGTCTGTCGACTATCGGCTATGTAAAAACTGCTCCTAAGCAAGCTCTTGGGGGAGGAGGAGGAGGGTACAGGGACATTCTGCCACACCTAGAAGAATGGCATTCCAGTCAAATAATTAAGCCTTTCTTTAAATTAGGCTCAAATGACTCTGAGGATTAGAGTGAATGATATGAGAGCATGAATGAGAAGAGAATGACATGAAAAGCATTACACAAAATACTAGTTACTAGTGGAGCAGCTAGATTTAATGGAGCTTCATTCATCGCTACTCCATCTCCAACTCTGGCAAGGACAAAAATGTGCTCTTCGTCAAAGGGGTAGAATTGTAATATCAAAATTGTTTTCTAAGTGCCAGGATTAAATTAATTAAAATTACGTTAGTTTTAAAAACAAAGGTTAGAATTTTCAAATAAAAGCCTTGTTAGATGAGAAGAACACTGTGCAATGATGCTTGCATATAGGTGGGATTCCTCAAGCTGATGTCAGAAGAGGATCCGTCAATTCCAGTCCCAAAAAAAAGCTCGTAGAGCTGCCATGAGTCAAGGCACTGGGAATACCATCCAAACGAGAGCTCTAAAATGGTGAAAGGACCTAAATGAGAGGCCTCTCCATTCTGCAGCCTTGCAGCTTTCTTGCAGGAAGCCAAGCTTGCGCAGGTCGAGTCGCCTCTTTCTCGTCCCCGTGCCACCACCCACTTCTCTGCTGAGAGCAGGAAAGCTGCCTCCAGCGCAGCACAGAGACGGCACCAAGAGAGGCACCGTTCTGCCCTCCCACGCCTAAATCTCTCACTCCCATGGGCAGCACAAGGACAGCATGCTCTCTATCTGCTTTCCTTTGCTCTGCACTGCTTTGGATAAAGGCTTTGCAGACAGGCAGACTCCTGACTGTTAACCATATCCATGACCACCAGGAGATGGGAAAGGGCGATGAAATGCTATCCATTCTGGCTAGGCAAGAAAGTGGCTCCAAATGCTCACTATCAAGTAGGTGACTCTCAGGTGCCTCTGAAATCCAGGAGCATTAGGCACTTGATTGTGGGGAGCCAGAGGAGCAGGACTGACACTGAGGCTCCCTCTAAACCCGGGATCCAGGGTATTTCAACAACCTTCCCAGGTGACCTTTATATCCTCACAGCTCTTTCTCTCTCATCCTCTATGTTCCCATATTGGTTGGCCTCAGAAAATCCTTTATCCATCAAGTAATTAGGCCACTGTTTTCATCCCTGGCTACACCTACCTTTCTTCCTACATATTCCTATACTTGCTGGACCATATGGATCTGCCCACGGAACTTCCTCAGGCTGCCAAGAGAAGCTGCAGAGGCTCTCAGTTCAGGAGTGCTACACGACAAGCAACTGCCCTTACCCTCTTTCTTTACAATTTCCTATCTCACAACACAAAGTAAAGCCTAGAAGTGTTCCATGTCCTCAGCAGTGCTCCACCTCCCTGAGGAAGGAAGGAGAATATCCCACAGGAATGAGAGCAGTTCCGTAGTTGTCACGTTCCCCTCATGTTTGTTCTTCCTCCTCACTCCTCAGCCCCAGTGACTGGTGCTATTTCCTGCATTTACAGAGCTCAATGGGACTTCAGCACCAGCCTCTCCAGTATTTTTCTTCACACAGCATCACTTCCATAGCAGTGTTTCTTGCAAGAGAAAGTCTTTCCACATGGATAGTGGAACTAAGTGCCCCCCCCACACACTACAGAAGTCTACAGAAAAGTCCCTCCCAATTCTTACAAACCCAAGCTGCCCCACATCCAGAGGGACTGCTGGTGAAAGAGGCAAGCACAATGCAGAAGAAACACTGAGAGTGCTTGACCCCACTGAAGGCAAACGAAAGGCTCAAAGGGCTTTTACACCCGCTTGGACTAAGAAAAGCAAGTAGATTGAGGCTTGTCAAGGAAGGGCTTTTGTGGCCAAAATACAGCATTCCTGTGGTAGCCAGCCACAGGCATTGCCCTCACCGCTTCTTTGGCTTCTCTTTTGTTTCTTCTCTCTCAGACATCTCACCTACCTTTCTTCTCAGAGTGTCTAGGCACCCCACACACACCGTACACACCAACAGATACAGAAATCAAGAGCTTTTTTCTAGTTGAGGGACATCTGCATCCTATTCCAATGCAATGGAAACAGGTTGCTTTGATGGAGATTCTCCTCTGTCTTTACTGCTCCTTTCACTTTACTCTTTTGACTTTACTCGATAATTTAGAAAGGTTTAGACTGATAAATAAATAATTCCAAGGGAGAATGTTCTCTTTAGCCCCACTTCATGTTAACGGCCCCTAAGGCCAGGAGTTCCTCCCTTAGCCCAGGTTCTCTAACAGTCCTCCCAGGTTCCCCAATGACCTCCCAATTTTTTTGTTGCCACAGACTGGGCGTTCCAGTGAGCAACACCAAGGCCCTTCAGCTGGAAAGCTCTCTAACCCGTCTCTCGAGCAAGCAGGAAACACTTCAATGGAAAAGGACAGAGGAGAACATACTGTTTGTTTGAAGATTGCTTCTATTTAACATTGCTCTGCGCCCCTCCTGCCATCTTCTTCTTTCTTCCCTTTCCTTCCTTTTTATATCTTTGGCCACTGAAGCCCAGAAGATCTTTTTCTCCTCCTTCAGGCAGTGGGCGCACATTTCCTGCAGGCCACAGAAAGGCAATATCACAGAATATGAGTCTCAGATTTTATCTTTTTTTTTTTTTTTTTTCCTTTTCAGAGAGGTAGCTTGTGCTCTTCTGTGCCTTCTCTTTGTGCCTTTCTGTCAGCAGTGTTTTGCTCACAAGGCACAGTGCAGGGCCCCGTTCTGCATTGAATAGAGATCTAAACGATCACTGATCTACAAGGAAACTGTATATTTTCTATCACATAAAGGTTCACGATTAATATTGCTGGGAGAAATATTGCCCAAAGAAAATGCTCTGAAGATGTTCCTGAGAATATCTGTAGGAAGAATACCCCGTGAAAATTTGGAACAAGTGGCATCTTGAAAATCAGAGTCTGAAGAAGGTACTGCTTATTCCAGTGGCCTCAAAGCAAGTGCTCACTCCTCAGCAGCCAGTCAAGTGTGTGCACAGAGCTGTCTCCAGGCTGACACAAACATCCTACCCATCCATTCAACCAATCTACCTGTCCTGTGGTTGGACGTCCTTCACAACGAGGCGCTGCTGCCTGGCCTCGGGTTGCAGGGCTTGTCTGCCCTCAGGAATTGCTGGGACAGCGTGGCAATCTGAAAACATATGAGGACAGGAGGACATGAGCGTGTGGGATGAGTTTCTTCTCCTTGCGCTCCCAGACAGCACACCTGCTTCTGCAACAGGAGGTGCTTCCGCGCCACTGTTATCCTGAGCATGAAACACTGTACGGAAACACAGGGCTCCTCAAAACCATTTTTCCAAGACTCTCACCTGGGAGAAAACACTACTGTTTTGGCTGCCTCCCTTGCTTCCTCCTGGATGGTGGGCAGCACATGAACTTGTGCCCACTTTTGAGCACGAAGTCTCCTCAGGGTAATGACGCACTTTGCTGGACTCCCTGAAAGGATGGATCAGGAGAAAGGGCCCATTGGGTAGCTGAAGACAGTCATACAATGCTTCCCCCTCTGCCAAGGCCCTCAGCTCCTGTCCCCTCGGGACCTTAATGGCAGTGCTTCCTTCATCTGGCAGCTTACTACCTTGGGCAGGTGAAGCATAGGCGAGGGTGTATTTACAGCCTGCTCTTTCTGGTAACCTCTCAAGCTCGCACCTGGAAAGAGGAAGCATATAACGATGCATCAGATAGGACAGTCTCTGGGAAAGAGGATCTGCAGCACTCGCCTGCTGCTCTGCACTTGCCTGCCTGGCACCAGGAAAAGCCAGGTCATGGTGACAGGAGGGCAATAGCCTTCAAGAGTGTAGGGAGACTTTGTGTCCCAGGGAAACATCATGAGACTTTCACTAGATGCTGCTAGATGTTTGCCATGCAGCAAGAAAGCAGAGGGCATGGTGGCAGCACGTAACAGCATTTCCGAGTCAAGAAGGGCTTTACACCCCAGTCACACATCTCCCATCCACAAGGATCAGAGCACAGCAGCAGCCCTCTTGCCTTCTCAAAGGCTCTCACCTCCTGGGACACTTGCTCTTCTCTCTCCCTTCTGCTGTCACCATGAGCCCACTACGTCTCTGGAAGAATGGCTCTGATGGGAAAACAGGGTCTTTCCAGAAAGATTCCCTGAAAGGGCATAGGAGAAAGAACATCAGCCATACTCTACCATTTCTGTCCTGGCTTGAATACTCTGCAAAGAGGACTAAAAAATCTTGTCAGGTGTTATATTCCCTTTGCTGGAACTGTCCTTACCAGCCTCTACTTCCACCTTCCTTTGGGTGCTGGGAATAACAGGAGCACGGGACACTGCTGCTACTGCTGCTGGAGGTCTTGGGAAGAGCTTGTATTTGGACCTGGAAGCCAGAAGAGAAAAAGCAGCCTAAGAGGAGAGACTCACTGTTTCCAGGTACGTGCTCATCCTGCAGCAAGAAAGCACAGGGCATGGTGGGAGGGGGTAACCACCCTTCTTAATTCAGAAAGACAATGTGTGCAGGAAACACATCCCCGTGCCACAAGTACCAGCGCACAGTATTAGGTCAAGGGCCCTCTCCCAGGTTCTCACCTCACGGGAGCCTTGCTCTTCCCTTCTCTTTCAGCTGGTGCTGTGACCCCACTCAGACTCCCTGAACAGTGGCTCTGCTGGGGAAGCAGGCTCTACCCAAGAGAGCTTCCTGAAAGTGGGGATAAGAGAGAGCTGAACGCCTGTGCTAGTCCATGCATGACCTTAGTGCCTTGACTAGAATTTCCTAGCAAGGGGAGCAAACCTCTGAACAAGTTCCTACCGGGTCTTACATTACCTTTGCTGATGTTGTCATCACCAGCCTCTTCTTGCCCACTCTTCTTTGGGTTCAGTCTTCCATGTGAACTGACTGCTCTCAGTGGTGGCAGTCTTGGCAAGAGCTTGCATGCGCCCCTGGAATGAAGAAGAAGAGAGAGAGATGATCCTGACACTGCTACCTGCTGGTTGTGCAGCAAGAAAGCCCAGCGTGTGGTGGGACGGAGCAACCACTCCGAGAGATGCATCTGCCTCCCACAAGTAGCAGAACACAGGGTTTGCTCCATTGCCTCCTCCCAGGCTCTTACCTCGCAGGAGGATTGCTCTTGTCCACTCCTTCTGCTGGCACTGTGATCCCCTTTATGCCGCATGTAGAACTGCTCGGCTGGGGGACGAGGCACTTGCCAGGAAGCTCCCCTGAAATGGATGATGGGAGGAGAGCTCCTTAGAACTGGAGCTGTGGGGGAATTTGAACAAAAGGACCATTCTGGTCTCCTGCAGTCCAGAAGTATTAAGAGAAAAGATCTGGTTCTCAGAAGTGTTCAGTTATATGAAGACAAGCACAAGCTTTGCCAACTGTAACTGCAATGACAAGAGCCTGGAGCAGTCCACCTCCCCATCCGGTGCTTAGCCTTCCCTTTGAATCCTGGTGCCTTAGAAGATGGTGCTGTTGGTTGGTACCTAAGAGAATGGTCCCCCTGACAGCAGTCATGTAAGTTGTTTGAAATTAGAGAAAAAGAACTGTTTATTGCAGTCATCTCTCTGTTAGGCACAAGAAACAGGTTGTCACCCTAATCAGGAATAAAACTATTAACACCAGGGTAGATTTAGGAAGCATTCTCTTTATTACGGTTCCGGACGTCCTTTTCATGAACTTTTTGCTGCTTATTTCCATGTATGGTTTTGTTTTGCTCAGGCTGCTCTATTCAGCTTCCTTTTTCAGTTTTGATGAGTTTTCAGTTAATTCATCCAGGCCATAGTTTCCCTTGTAAGAGCACTTTCAACCACCAGGTGTTCTGCTAACACATTTCTACCATTGTTCCAAATGGTGACAATGGGTCTTTGTGGACATACCTGCAGTGGCAAAGGCTTTTGTGCTAGAGCTCACTTGGAATCAACACACAACACTGCAAGATTATATCTTTAATAAATATGTAACTAATAGATATTTTAGAAACATCAAAAAAATCATCAACTAAACAACATCCAGGGTAACAACAACAAAAACACTCTCAAGCAGTGTGGCATGGCCGAGATCATGCTCGGCTGCATCAGCCTCCCTCCCTCCCTCCCTCCCTGCCATGGACAGCCCCTTTTGCAGGAAGGGAACAAGGGAAAAGTGGAGGAGAGAAAAGGGAAATGTCAGTGGTCTGAGGGCCATGAGACCCGCGGTGGATTTGGGTCCTACCTTGTGAGCCATCGTGCAGGCTGCCCTGTAGCCCCGCAGCTCCCTGCATCTCCTGGGCACCGCTGGTGGCCCCTGGTGCTGTGTGGCCCTGCTCCACATGTGGCCTTGCTGCTGCCTGGGCAGCCCCGGGGCAGAGCGGGACGGAGCCCTGGGAAGCATCCGTGTTCCCATGGCAATAACTGCCCCTCTGGGATGTTCCAGCATCGAGGTGGGGAGGGAAGAGGGCAGCGGCAGGGGACAGGGGGATGCAGTGAGGAAGGGTGTTTGTGTGCTGGACTCACCCCACGCTGATGAGCACGGTGGCAGAGAGTAATGCGTGGGCTTGGGCTTGCCGGCTGGCCATGGGGTCTCCTCACGCAGTCCCATGATGGTGTTGGTGGGTGCCTGCCTCCGAGACTGAGCTCCACTTGGCGTGATGCTTCGGCCTCCACAAGCATTCTTCATCTTTTTGCTCCTTCGTCCCTGTTCCAGTATGGCCCTTCCCATGTGATTCCTCCAGAAAGGTTTGTGTTCCATGGTGGAGACATGTTTCCTGGTAGCCCAATGAGCCCAAAGGGTAACTGTGGCCAGCTGGGAGGTGTGCATGTCCTCAGCAGAGCCCTTGTGGGTTGGTAGTGGCCTGGGAGCCCTGATGTAAAACTGGTCTCCTTCTCTTCAGCTGCCGGGCACCTTGCAGGCACCGTGGCCTGTGGCTGAGCCCAGCCTTGGTCTGGTCCTGCCCTCCTGCCCATGGCCTGGCTTGGTGGGGCTGCAGAGAGGAGGGCAGGCACATACATGCCCCAAGCAGCAGGGCCCTGCAGCTGCTGCAGCTCTGCTGAGCCCTGTGCTGAAAGGTTGGCTTTCCGAGGGAGCGCAATTCCCAGCCTTGAGGTAACGATGCGAAAGCCGAGGGCAGATGGGGAAGGAGATCTCCCCGGGGCCAGAGATCTCCCCATGTGTGGAGGCCCACCTCAAGAACAGCAGTACAGGATGCCTTGTTAGCAGATAACCAACCTCAAGGGTGGCAGTCCAGGTGTCTTGTTAATTCACCTCAGGGACGACAGTACAGAACATCTTATCAACAGATAAGGAACAAAGCAAAAAAAAGAGGAAAACTGCAACCACACACATGGCATGTGATTAAGAAGCTTATTAGATAATTTTGATGGATTCTTTATACTATTGGCTTATTTAGTAACTGCACTTCGCATGCTTTTTGCAAATAAGGAATTATATTTGGTTTAGTATGGTATATAAGTTGTATCTGATGCTTGATAAAACATCTTTGGTTCATTATACCGGAGTCCATGCACATCATACGCTGCAGGACTGTGCCCTTTTTCCTGCTTCTTGGCCATCCTTCTTTAGCATCCTTCTTTAGCATAGAAAGCTAGCGGCTTCTCCACTTCACAGCTAGCTTACATAGAGTACAACACATAGGATTGCGCCCACACTTGGAAGGCTTCCCTGTTTCTTCTTGGAGCAGCCTTCCTCTACCTGGGAGCAGTTTATTACAGATTTCTTGCCCAAAAGAAAGTCTGAAAAAGCCAGCTCTCCAGGGTGCCACCTTGAAGTCAACTGTCCCAGACAGTAGCCTCGCGCTTAGAGTACAAAACCGCACGGCTGCAGGCTATTTGGAGCCTTCCATGGGGGCCTTCTGTGCAATGATGTATGGATGTCTTTGATGTGTGAGCATCCACACCACACAGACAGGCAGCCCTCAGAGCCCACCTGCTTTGTGGTGCCTTTTTCCCAATGCTCATTTGGACAGAGGCAGTGACGGGGGGGACAATACTTTGAACTGCTTTACAGCCGTTCTTGGATCTCTTAAAGACTCCAAGATTCAGTGACAGCTTCCCCACAGTCTAGCTTTCTCCATAAACCACCCAGGCCCCAGACACTCCTTGCACGCCTTCAGCGTCCTCTTTCAGTGTTCTGCCTGGATCCACAGACCACAGAGAGAACGGCATGGTTTAATTATTTAATTCCTCAGAACGCATCCTCATGCTGCAGTGTGGGCAGCTTCAGCAGGTACCTGCAGCTGCACTCTTCTGGCTCTGCTTCAAACAGATGTGGAAAATGGGGTGCTGTCTTCAGCCACAGATCTTCCACAGGGCCCCGTTCACTGAACCACAACTCCTAAGGAAAAATAAAAAAAAAAAGTGATAGCTGAGAAGAACAGGAGAGCCCCGGAGCTGTAACTGCTGTCTGGAAAAGGAAGCACAGCCTCTCGTGGGAGCTTGTTCCTTCCCCCAACCCTCTTGCCATACTGCAAAAGCCCATGAGGGAGGGCAAGGAGAGGGAAAGCAAGTGACGACTGCTGGGCTCCCACAGCTGCCTTAAGGGAGAGGCAAAGATTCAGCTTCACCTCTCCTCAGCGCAGCAGAGATGCCGCAGAGGAGCAGCTGCAGTGCCTGCTGCTTCCTCAGGTGCCCTTCCGGCCCTGCCTGCGTGAGACACAGCGCAGCTGCCACTGCCCTCCTGCTGAGGGGCTCCCCAAGGGCTGTCAGAGCCTGCTCTTGAGGCTCTCTTGGGCGCTGGCCCTACATCCACCTGCTGCAGTGCTCTTGGTGCCACCTTCTCCTAGGGCATGCTGCTCCTCTGCCCAGGAAGCAACTCAGAGACAAGGAACATCAACTTACGGTGCTCATCTCCAGCCATGTCTTCTCCAGAAGGTTGCCATGCACCTTAAAGGCTTGGAGGGCCTGGTTGAGGCATGCAAGGCTCTCTGCTTTGTTCCCCAGCACATGGAAAAGGTAGGCTCTCAGGTGTTGGACTCTGGGGTAGAAGACGGGGCATGCAAAGCAGCGACAGAGAACCTCTTCTGCAAGCTACCGAGAGAACAAGGGAGAGGAACGTCAGGATAAGGCATGGAGCTCCACTGCAGCACCTGTTCCCCAAGGAGAAAAGCAGCCACAAAGCAACGAGGAGTGCACAGCGGGCAAGGCAGGCAAAGTGCACAAAGCTCTGCGGAGCCACAAGCCCTCCTTTAGAGCAGGCATTACAGCAGGAGGCTTTTGCCATGGTCTTCTCTTAAGCCACTCTGCTCTGCCTGTGCCCTGGCTCCATCCCATCACGGCTGCTTCCACCCGGCCTTGTTAGGCCACGGCAGCTTTCCCTGCACCCCCTCACAGCACATGCCCTTCCTCCTGGTCCCTCACCCTTAGAGCCCCTCGGCTGCTCTCACGGGCCCTCGACAAGCTGTGCTCCAGATCATTCTTCAGCACCAGGGTGTAGCACTCCAGCATCCGCGTGCGGGCTTGGGTAGCCAAAAAGGAGCTGTCGGCTCTCTTCAGCAGCCACTTGGCCTTTTCAAAGGGCTGCTGGAAGCTGTCCCACTGCCCAAGCCTCGCAAACCTACAGAGAAACAGGCACACATTGTGTAGAGACGAGCAGGAATTGGGCTCTCTTCTGGGCTCTCTCCCGGCCATCTTGCTCCCAGTGCAAAGCCTCTCCCCACTAGTCCTTTTCATCTCCAGGGACAGCCGCCTTGTTGGACACAGGACGAGTGACATGAAAAACCCACAGCTCCCACCTCCCCCATGAGAATCACTCACTGCTGGGGGCCTCTTGCCACTCCACTCAGAGCAAGTGTGTAACGTACCAAAGAGCCAGGGACGAATACAGCCGCAGCAGGATGCTATTCTGAGACTTGAGGGTGCAGTTGTCTTTATTCTTCTCTATGAATCTCCAGCACTCCTCAAATGACTTGTACTCCCAGCCTGTGTAATACAAACATATCTCAGAGAAGCAGCACTGCCCTCCGCTGCCTTGCTTTTCCTCAGGCCCTCATAGTAGGAGAAAGCTCAAGCACAGCTGGCCCATTTTAGGATTGGGAAGCACTCAGAGGGCAAGCAAAAACTAAGAGGAGCGATGCAAGGCCTGGAGCTCTCCCCCAGCTCCTCAGGGCTATTCAATCTTCACATCAGTGTCCTTTTAAGGAGCAGCTTGCTAGCACCAACCGAGAGCTGCTGCCATTGATCAGCAAATGAGAGTGACTGCAGCGCATGGGCTCCAAGGGACCTCCTGGTCAGGCACACACGAGCACAACTGTGCCCGCTTCCCCAGGAGCCAGAGCAGAGGGAGCCTGAGAAGAATTTTCAGAAGGGAGAACCTCCCGAAACACACCAAGCAAAGATGGGAATTGCAAGCATTTTGACCTTACTCTGGGATCATCTGTATACAATGCAGAAAAAGAGAGAGGAAGCGGGAGAGGGAAGGAAAGAGAGACACCCACAGAGCCAAATGGGCAAGCACACTGCTGAAGGAGCCAAAGGATTGCTTGGAGCCTCTGGGCTCAGTGTTGTATCAGGAGAAAAGCCATTTCTGCAAGCCTCCTGCCTCTCTGCAGACCTCCTCACTGAGCACTTACCAGCATAAAGCAGGAGGTCGAGGCAGCAGGAGAAGAAGCAGGCCTGCCCAGCGATCCTGTGCTCTCCAGCCACCTGCTTCTCTAGCCTGGAGAGCACTTCTGCACACTCTGGGTACCTGCGGAGGAACACAACGAGACTCCATGGAGCACCTCCTTGGTGTGGCATCCAAGCCAGCACCTCCAAATGCTTCCCATTCCCCTCCCATCTTCCCGCCCTTTCCCTCCTTTGCTCTTTCTGCCAACTCCATTGGCCTTTGCAGTGACACCCTGACACCGCGCAAGGGCAGGGTGTGCAGCAGCAGGATTACCTCATCTGCAGAAAGAGCGCGGTGAAGAGCGGGTTGAGGACCTTGGAGTCCAGGTCGGGCTTCTCCAGCTCCATGCTCAGGCTCATGGCGCGATAGCCTGGCGAGACAGAAGCAGACTCACACAGGCTCTCTCTGCAGAGAGCTCTTCTCACAGGGAGTGCAGGCACTACCTACCGACGGTGACAGAGAGGGGCAGATTTCCCAGGCTGAGGTTCAGATGGGACAGGGCCTGGGCCCTTTCCGCAGCACTGAGCACCCCTCCTTCAAAAGGCTCCACGTCAGCGCTGAGCCGCACGGCCGCCCACCCGTACTGCAGCCACTCATCCAGGCTGCCCAGCTCCTGGCAGTGCTGCGCGTGCTCCATGTAGGACCGCAGGATCTGAAATGGTCCAAAGAGGTGAGTGTGCAAAACACTAAATCTCCCCAAGGGGATTCTCTGGCCTAGGGGACACAGGCCATGAACCCAATGGGCGCTTTCCCTCTTCTCTTTTACTCACAAGCCTCTCACCCAAGAGTTGGTCTCAGATGACCAACTCTTCTTATGCTCTTCTGATTATGGCCATGTCACGACAAGGCCCACAGGGTGCTTCTAAACACTAGCTTTATATAAATGGTCACAAGGAAATCCCACAGTACAGAAACTGGTCACAATTAGGAAACCAGTCCCATGGGAGGAGCAACCCAAACCAACAACACCCATGCCTCCTAGAGGCTTGCAAAGAAAAGACCTCAACCATGTGGCCATCCCCGTGGCATTTGGCCTCTTCTTGCCAGCAGGGCAAAGGAGCTCTGTCAGAAACACGTCTGCTACTGCTGCAGAGAGACAGCACTCACGTGACTCGCGTGCGCAGACTCCACGTCCGCGCGGAGCTTCATGCGCGCTGCCAGGCGCGAGAGCCTCTGCCCGCTGGACGTGTTCCGCTGGCTGAAGAGCTGCCGCAGGAGGGCAAGGCAGCGGCTCTGCCGGAACAGCCAGGGGAGCCTCTCCCTCCTGCCGCACAAGAGAAGCTGCTGGGCCCAGCCACGAGCTACAGGGGGCTGAGTGAGGGGGCCAGGGGCAGCCGGGGAGCACAGGAGGCTGCTCAGGCAGGCAGGGCTTGTGGGAGGGGGGCAATAAGCAGCACCGGGGAAAGATGACTGCTCACAAGGACGTGCTGGCACCACGGTGCAGGGAGCAAAAGGGCTGCTGCATGGCAGCCTGGTCACTGGCTGCTGCCTTTGCAGCCTCTACCCCGGCTAACAGCTCCCTGCTCTCACCCACACCATCCCGAACACCCAGCACAGGCCACCCCACCATCCATCAGCCTCCAGGGCCTTCTGCACCTTTCCCCATGCTAAGAGCTACGCTCTGCAGTGAAGCTGAGGCAGTTGTGGGTCAAGGGCCTCAGGCCAGCACGGAAATGGCTCGTTCTTGCCTTCCCTTTCCCGTCAGGGTCTTACCCTGCTTCTTGAGGGGTGGAGGAGTCTCTGCTCTTCCTATAAGAGCCATGGGGCGACTTCTCCAGCAGAGACTTGAAGAAGACACCCGCCGAGGTGACTGGGAATTTCCTCTTCAGCAGGCTCAGTGCCTTTCTGATGGTCTTCTCTGCCAAGTCCATGCACCCCATATTGTAGCAGACCTGCATGGGAGAAGGGCTGTAAGGACAGTCCCAAGGGGCTCCCACTGAGGACACACCAACTTTCAAGGTTGTGGCTGATTCAGGGCCAAGGGCCTTGACTGCCTTTGGCTGGAGGGCGAAGGGCTCACAGAAGACACTGTGCAGAGCAGCCGCGCGTGCCTGCAAATGCCAGGAATGTCCCCACAACCGCCCCAGGGCCCCCAGGAGGCTGTGCAAGTCCTCCCGCCAGCAGAGCCCTCAGGTCCTCCCTGTCACTTTACCTCCCCTTTCAGGCTGAGGAAGGCGGCTTCTTCAAAGCTGGCCAGCCCCTTGCCTTCCTTACTCAAGGAGCTCCTCAGGGCCTCGGCTTTCTTCAGGCTGGTGAAGGCCTTTGGACAAGCACACGGAGAGCAGGTGAGCGTCGGTGCGGATCCTGCATGAAGCCCCACCACTGCCACCCGCTTGCCTCCCGCATCTCTCTGAGGACGGGTCACCTCTGCCCCAGCAATGCCCACCCTCACACACAGCACAGCACTCCTTGCAGGTGCACCTCGTGCCAAGGTCGTGCTCCTCTTGCCACAGGAGAGGCAAGCAGGAGGAAGAGCCTGGGTCTGAGCACAGTCGTTCATGCCCAGGTGCCACAGAGGCCTGTCCTTTCTCAAGGGGGAAATGGGCTTTCCCAGGGCAAGGCAACTGGGAGGACTCCATGTGCACGGGGCTCTGGCAAGCAGGCCGGCTCACCAGGTAGTTGTTGGAGACGTGCAAGTAGGCAGCAGCACTCTCCAGCAGGTAATAAATTGCCCTGGCATCGTTGCCCATTTCCAGGTGGTGGTGAGCCAAGGGCACGAGCACCAAGTCCACAGTGGCCTTGCATTCACAGGAGCAGGTGGCACCGGGCATCTCTTTGGTCTTGTTGGGCACCGTCGGCTCTGTCCTGGCCATAAACTGTTCCGTGGTTCTGTTTGGAGACAAGATCACAGAGAAAGAGGAGACACGCTAACATCACCTGCCCTGCTCTGCCTGCCTCGAGGAAGAGCACGTCCTAGCGCACCTGACACTCGCATTCTAGCACTGCAATGCCCAGCTTGCAGCAGGGCTCTCTTACAGCCAGAAAACCCTAGCATGCCAGGGCTGCTGCACCACAATGGGACGGTCCTCACTGTGATCCCCCCGGCTTCCTCAAGCCATCACATCCCAGCTCCCACCCAGCAGGCCGGCCTTTTCCTCGGCTGGGGTCACAGCCAGTAGGCAAACCTGGGAACTCCAATGCCCCGCTGGAGACCCTGAGGCCACTGACTTCCACTAATAATCAAATGCTGCTCTCCTCACCGTAAGGTCTCATCCCAGAAGCTCATTTTATTCTGCTGGGATCCTGCAGGATCTGCAAACAAAGCATGAGTTAAATATTCCCTCAGTTCTCAAGGGGCACAAGTTGCATCTTGCATAATCTGTCAGCAAGAAAGGAGAGCCACGGCATGGACGGCACCTCTTTTCCTGGCCACTTTTCCCCAAGATCTCCCTTCTCTGCAGGTGTGTTATGTTTTGGGCAAGGGTAGCACGCCCACCAGGAAATGCACCTTGACCTGCTGGGCTGCGGGGTGCACCCCAAGGCTCTTGTCACTGCCGGGAGAGGGGCTGCTCTCTGGTGATTCCAGGGAAAGGCACGAGGGTGCCCAAGGGGACAGATGCTCTCTGCTCTGTGCACAGCATGCCTTGAGCTGTGCAGCTGTGCTCAGGGGAGGACTCAGCTAGTCTTGGGAAAGCAACTGCACTGCACTGAAAGCACCCCTGTGTTTCAGGGAACTGCTTCTGCAGACACGGCTGGAGACAGAGGAGCACCCCCAGGAATAGTGCAAGCACCGTGGGAAGGCACAGGCTGCAGAGCACGCAGGCAGCATACCCGTAGTGTCAGGGAGCTCATCCCCCACGGTCTCCACGTTTGTCCAGCTGGCAGAGCAGCCTTTGCCAGCATCGTTGTCCCAGCTCTCTCCCTCCTGGGTGCTGCTGATGGCCAAGCGGTGGAAGGCCACAAAGTCCCCTCCGCTGCAGCACTGGCACTTGTGCGCCTGCTCCTCCAGGAAGGCTGCGCACTTGCGGTGCATGGCCGCCATCTGCGCCTTGGGCCACAGCTCGTAGGCGGCCTCCCGCAGCAGCGGCGCGCGGAAGGCCAGGACATCGGCCTGCAGCTCCTCGCTCTGCTGCTCCTCTGAAAGGCAACGGGGTGCTGCAACAGCCAGAGCTGGGGCCACAGCTCAGGGCCGTCACAGCCAGCGCATGAAGGATGGGGAGCCCTCGGCGGGGATCCTTGGTAGGAAAGCAGCGCTCCTGCACTCAGAGCCTCGCCGCACTCGAGCAAAAGGGCCCCTTTGCCTCACTGAGACTAGCATGGCCCATGCAACTGGCTGCTGCTCTGCTCTGCATCCCAACAGAGAGCAGTCAGAGGCACTGCAACCATCAGCACAAGGAAGCCTCAGCCAGCTCCTACTTTGCAATCTCTGAAGGGCAGTCCCTCCCTGTTATGCTCCCCATCCCAACCCAACCCCAATGGTGAGGCTGCCCTGGCCATTACACACGGCCACAGGGGCAGTGCACTGTGCCCTGGGGAGCCCCAGCAGGAGCACTGCCAGGAGTAGCAGAAGCCCACGGTGCTCCCGGCCTCCTCTTATCACCACTTACCTTTCTCTTCCTCCTGAGTTGTGGCAGACCACTTGAGAGAAACACTGCTGTCTTCTGCCACCGTTTTGGCATTCTGCCACCTCAAGATGTTGCTTTTCATCAACATGGTCAGGATCTGATTCATCTTGGCCCTGGTCCACTTGGGAAGGATGTGGAACAGCAGCTCCGTGGTGAATATCGGCCCAATGATGGCTGCACACTTCAGAACCATCCGTTCTGAGAAGTTCATGCTGTCCAGCTCAGTCAGCGCAATCCCTGACAAAAACAGGACACACATCTGTCTCTTGCCCTCTCCCCAGGCTGAGGCCAGCGAGGCTGCATTCTCTTCAATGCAGGAAGCGCTGGCATTTAGCCTTGCTTCCCTGGGAACAAACCCATTGGGCAAGGGCAATGCAGGGCACACATCTTGAACACGGTGCAGCTCCCCTGCAATCACAGCTAGCAGGGACCGGGGAAAGGAGAAATCCCCGAGCGAATGCTGCAGGTACAGCAGGGCTCAGCCCCTCACCTTTCAGGGTGGGTGGAAGCACGGTGTGCTGCAGGTTCACATCAGCTTTGATGGTGCACACCCTGCAGTCCTGGCGCATGCTGGACCTTCTGGATGGGCCGACACGAGGAGCCTCCATCACAGAAGCTGAGCGGAGCGAGACAGCAGGATAAAGCGATTATCATGAGGGAGACCCTTCGTCCCGCAGCTTGCGCTTGCGAGGATTACTGATCTTCCCTCCCTCCATCCTCCTCTCTTTCGCATTCACCCCCAGCAGGGCTTAGAGCAGCTGGGGCCTGGTGGCAGCAGGGTGAGTCCTGCCATGTTTGGCTGCAGGGCTGCAGACAAGGGAAACTGCAGCCACGCGACTCACAGCACTGCTCCAGGTATGAACCACCACACCTCATGCTCATTCCTGACTATAGCAGGGCTTAGCTTAGTGCCAGGGAGCACCTCTTCTCCCTGTTTGACATTTTTTGGCACATCGGCATTGCTGCTGATCCTGCAAAGCCACCCCAGTCCCCAGCATGTGCTTGGCCTATTGCAGCAGCAAGGCACACAGGAGTGAGCACAGTCTGTGCTATCCCCGGCTCTTTCCACCAGAAGCTAAGGCCACTGCCCAGGAGAGCAGCCAAATGACCACTGCTGTGGGACGTCTCACAAGCAGACCTTGGCCCCGGCCAGAGAGGGCGCTTGCTCTCACCTTCACCAGGAAAGGTGCATTGAGGAGGCAGTAGCTGCTCTCTTCCAGGACTCCTTCGAGCTTCTCCTGAAGGAGATCGACCCGGATTACAAGATACAGGCTCAATGTGAGTTTTCCATCTTGCTCCGTTTATTAACCCAGGTATGTGAACATTTATACCCTACAGGTATCCAGGGTCTTTCCCAAGCTCACAGGATTGGCTGTTGGCTGTTGCTTAGCAGATTGCTAGGTTGCATTTGCATGGCCCAATGACAAGCCCCCTTCCTTAACCGGTACGGGCAAGTTTCAGCAAGTTGCTTGCTTAGAAACAGCAGCTTCCTTATTTCACCTTGGTCATTGCCACCCCCCTGTACATTACTTGACAAGGCGTGGGTTGTGCATCCCAAGATGTCCCCGATCAGCCAGCCACTCTTTTACATTCTCCTGCAGTACGAGTTGCCTGGCGCTGCAGGATTTGCAGGCCTGCAGACCCATTGCCATGGCCAGCATCACTCGTACGACGGAGTAGTCCTGCTTCAGGCTGAGCTCCATCAGCTTCACAGCCACTACCCTGCCGTGCAAAAGAAAAAGGCACCAAGATTCAGACAGGCCCCCAAAGAGCCCCAGACCTCCAAAGCACCGCTCTTAGGGAGAGGCACAATGTGGGGCTGAGAACAAGGGCACTCTGGACATACAGCCCCAGGCCAGCCCCTCACTGCTTGCAGCATTTGTCAGGCAGGCCACTTGGGCTTCTTCCCTTCAATCTGCAGCTGCAGGAAATGCCATGGGCTCAGGCTCTACTTTGCTTTGCGCCTGGCCCAAAGCTCAACAGCAGGGACTGCAGAAGACCCTTCTAGCTCCCTCAAGAGCTAGGAGGGGAGCACGCGGCTGCTCTGCTCTCAGGTGCATGGAGATGTTGCCTTATGAGGGCTGCTAGAACCCAAGGGCCAGGCACACTGGCAGGGGGCCTTGAGGATCCTGTGAGTATCAGTAGGAAGGCAGGGGAAGCCATGCACACGTACTGCTCAACAGCACTCACCTATGCCCAGCAGCCCGGCCTAAACTGGCAAGCTCGGTGAGTAAATGGCTCTTTCCGGAGCCTTTCATACCCTCAAGTGCCAGGATGCAGCTTTCCTTCCTAGCCACGTAGCCTTGCACATAGCTTTGAAAGAGGACAATCTCCTTCTCCTAGCCTGGAAAGGCAAGCAAGAGAGCAGGCAGTTGCAGCAAGCTCAAGAGCAATGACCCGTTGACACCCTTCCCTCTAGCCACCATGGGACTAGCCTCCCAGCCTCCCCATTCCCCCCATGGGACTAGCCGGTCTCAAGGGCAGGAGATGGGTGTTCAGGAGACCAAGGTGTTCTCCACCTACCGAGCAAGGGGGAATTCTTGGGCCTCTCCTTTTTGAGCTCCATGCCAAACATGCTAGCAGGAGAAAAATTGAAGTCAACTCAGTAGGCAGAAGCTAGAGGGTGCAGAGTCACGCATGGAACTGTGGGTGTGCTCTTGGGTACCCTCTCTTCTTTGCAGTGGCCTCGTGTGCTGCCCACACTCCAGCAGTTGTTCCTGCCAACTGCTTCCCTGGGCTTTGCTCACAGGGAGCAACTTGGAGAAGCAGGGCCTTGCAGCAGATGCTGCCAAGGTAAAGACGAGCAAGGAAAAACCTATCTGTTCAAGCCAGGATAACATTCAAATGGAGCAAGCACAACAAGCAGAAAGCACCTGCTACCTGGAGAGGGGCTGCAAGGCCCTGTGTGCCTACAGACACCCACCAGCCTTCTCCATCCCTACGGCATCACTCCTAGTCTCCTAAGAGCAGGAGGCCCATGGGTAGGCAGGCCCAAAGCGGAGCCATACCCCAGCTTTCCAGGTTCTCAGCCCCAGGGATCGGAGGCCCAGGTGGGGGCCAGCTTGCTCTCTTTCTGCACAGCTGCTCTGTGCTGACCAAGAGTTGATCCGCGGCTCCACGTGCCCCCAAGCAGCCTGCTCAACAAGGACACTCACAGCTCCTCCGAGATGCCCAGATATTGATGGATGCTGCCAGGATCAACAACCCCCTTCATCTTCACCTCGGGCAGCTCCTTGAAGCAGCCATGGGGCAGCTGAGAGGCAGCGTAGGTCGCTGTGTCGCACGACACTACCCCAGGATAGCACTCCATCAGCCGGGCTGCCAAGTTCACCTTCTGGCTGATGACTGCCACACAGACACATCGACGTGCTTAGGAGCCCAACCCACTGCAGCCGCCAGGGCCAACGGCTGCCTGGCCTGCAGCACAGGCAAGCCCCCGACCCCTGGGAGCACAGCCCAAAGGGCAGCAAGGCCCCATTCCCCCCACCACAGTGCCCCCGCTCTGCTCTGCCATCCCTGCTAGACCACAGGCCCAGCCCTAGGCCCAGCCCAGCAGACACGGGCCACAGGCTGCTCCCTGCCGCTCCACCGCTTGTGATTGGCTACACACAGCTGTCTTTGCGCAATGTGATGCACAGGATTGGTTGTTGCTAGCCGCTCATGCGTTTATTTGATTGGCCCGTACATAAGCCACACCTCTATCCTGCTCCGCATGGCCAAACTTGCTTTCAGTTTCGTTCCTTCCTACTTCCTCTTTTCTGCAGCTCATGACCTACAGTAACCCTGTCCCCTTTTTGTTCTTCAGCCAGCCAACCCTTCCCTAAGGCCTTTTCAATCGTATTAGACATACATTTCAACAAGCAAGGTACAATTAACACAACATCAACAAAACACAATATCAACAGCACCATCCCTGCACTTCGGATTAACAATTGTAACCATCCCGAAATTCCCCATCCACTTAACAAGTTGTCACATTGGTCTGCTGTTCCACAAAGCCAACAACTCTTAACTTGGGTATAACTAACAATCTGCTTTAAGAGCATGACATATCCATTACATCAATATAGCCTCCCTTGCCTCAGGTGTCAGGGAGACACACACTAAGGCTTCCTTTAAGCAATCAAGGAATGACATGTATGACTCCCCACTCACTTGTTTCTCCCATATCAAAGCAAGTTTCTTTTACCATATCTGCTTTCCCTCCACCCTGAGTCCCCTTTTCAAGTGTCTCAAGATGATCCAGTAAGCCTTTGGCCCAGCCAGGCCGTTCTTCATTCTCGGGTGGAAGGTCCGGCAACGGAGGCACAGATGGAGCAGGCGCAAGTTGCTCCTCAAACACCAGCGTCTTCCTATGCCACGGTGGCCCTGTTCCTGAAGTGCTCGATAGGGTAAACAAGATCAACTTCCACGTAGTCGCCAGGTCTCTCATGTTTTTATCCTCGCTGGTGATGCGATCCCAAAGCTGCCACCCCACGTCTTCCCATGTTTCCACATCGAATACTAGGTGGGGCTTGACTTTGAACCCATTCTCTCTGCACCAGATTGAAAGCTTGCAGAGAGTCTGTTTATCATACTTAATTCATCTCTTAGAGAGAATATGTTGGAGGAGCTTGGGGCTTTGCAAGTGTCCCTTGTCTTGTGCCCATTTGCACAGCTCATAAAGCTTCTTCATACTCATGCTGGCCTCTCGCTTAGCAAGAATTGAGTGCCACCTCTCGATCCATTGTCTCGCCCTTCTCTTTTCCTTTCTCAGCAGTCTTACCGCAGTAGGTCTCTGCCTTTTGCGTGCTCTATCTGGGCCGACCTTCTGCCTCTGACTTCCGACCCTTCGTCTGTCTCCTTGACCGATGTCCTCGGGATGCAGATTCAAGGGTTCTCAGTGCTTAGGCAAGCTGCATTAAAGCGTAGTTCCAGTGTCCCTGCTCGGGCGTCAGATGTTGGAAGTCAGCCGGAGTCAAGATGTACACTCAATATAAGTTAAGAATCTTGCTCGTTTATTTAATGCAATAACAGCACTTTTATACAGTTTAAGCTTGCCCACGTGGTGTGCACCTGCCTCAAACAGCTCCCTATTGGCTACAGCCCACGTTTGTGTATACATATGATTGGCTGGCGTTATGTTTCCGTGCTTTGGATTACAACAGGGCTCCTCCCAATTTGCAGTTGCCTAGACATTCAGTTTACTTCTCTAGGCAGCCTAGTTCCCTCTTGTTACCGCCTCAAGGAAAGATCAGGGGCAAGTCTCCACCTGAACGCTTGGGTTGTGCAGGCTCTCCAGGAGAGCATGGCCCCAACTCTCTAACCATTCCTCTATAGGTGCCTGGTTGCCAGCTCTCACTTGCAAAGCTTTAACCTCTGGAGGCAAGGAGTGAGTTGTGAGTGGTTGGGGCTGCAGCTCTTTTTTGGACTTTCTGTGACTTTTTAGGTGTGCGGTGCCATATGTTGCCTTGGGCAAAAAGGATATGTTTTCCTTGTGGAGGGACATCAGGACATGCTCGTGTCCCTCTCACCTATGAATCCAGAAGTGACTCTCGGGGAGCACTCAGGACGTACAGGTTCATGCTGTAGTCATTTAGTATTGCCTGACAGGACGAGTATTTTGTGACCAATCTCTTTGTGTGCTTCTATGTTGAGCATTTTCTGTGCCAGCCCCTGGCATGGGACAGTGCTGGCCTTCCAGGAGAGGCCGCCACATTAAAAGCCTCAAAGAAGCAAGCTGCAGGGGCTCATTGTGCTTGGTCTGGGTACAAAGCCCATGGCAGTGCTCCTGCAGTCCCAGGAGAAGCCTCCTGATGAGCCCCCAGAGTTAAAAGTTCTTTGCTACATAAACCTTAACATATTGAAGCTTGATTTCTTTTTCCCCATAGGAGCTAAGCAGCCTGGTCTGTCGCTTCGGGTCACGCTGGTGTCGGTTCTGGCTCGGGTCCGGGGCGGTGCTGTGCTCCCACCGCGCACTGGACATGACAGGGCGCCGCGCGGGGACCCCCTGCCTGGCGACCACGGCGAGGAGGCCAACCATGAGTTCCCCCCGCCGCACGGCGGCCCTCACACCTGGGCCCACCCGGGCCCGCCACTGCCGCCGCCTTGGATGGCGCCACAGAGGAGCTGGCGCTGAGAGTGGAGGAGCAGGGGGTGAGTGCGGCAGAGGGCGCGGGCGGCTGCAGGAGGGCAGCCCAGAGCACGCAGAGGGGCCGTGGCGGCCCCAGGGCAGCCCCTCGCCCGCCCCCTCTGGCTGTGGGACCACGGGGCAGGGCTGCCCGCGAGGGAAAGCAAAGGCTTTAAAGGAAGTTTCCACAGGGCTCGAGCGGCTGCAGCTAGAAAAGCCCCTGCTCTGCATCCGCCTGGTGCAGGGGGCATCAGCATCACCCAAACTGATGCATTTTTGCTGCGCAAGGAGGGCAGCTCCAGGCAGCCTGAACTGATCCCTGCTGATAGGCAGTCCCTGAGCTGCCTGCAGCAGCAGGAAATGCTTCAAAGCGGGTCTGAGTACCGTAATTCAGTGTAATTTGCTTCCTGATCACAGCTTGCTTTGGTTAGCTTCATTCCTCGGGGGGGAAAAAAAATAATAAAAAAAGTAATCATCCTGAAAAGACCTTAGAAACCTTTTAAGATAACCAAGGTGACACTTACAGGGAGAGTTTGTATCATTTTAATGGCTTATGTACATCAAAAATAATGTTTGACATGGAGTGTTTTATCTGTAACTGCTTTCCAGTGGGCAATGGGAGTTAGGTGTGACACACGCTCCAGGGAAAATTGTAGAGTTACCATTGGGGGGCTTTTAGAGCAAAGCCGTGCTTAGAAATCATGTTTATTTTGTACTTAATTACGTCAGCCATTTGCATAGCCCAAAATGTTTAAAGATTTTTTGTTATTATTATTTTTTAAACAACCTAAGGGCAAAACCTTGGGAATCACCAGTTTGCACAGTTCTGTCTGTGCTGTCTACATCCCAGTGCTGTTACCACTCCTAAGTGAACAATTTCAGGTGGAAAATCTCGTTGATTTTAATGCATCTTTCAAAATCTGCCACCCCGCCGCGTTCCTCCCAGGCAGGGCTCTTCCCAACGGGATGTTCCACACTGCCGGGGCGAGGGAGGGCCTATCGGATACAGACCCAAACTCTGCTCTTCCGGGGAGCCCTGCCCTGGAGCCCTGCTTGTTGTGCAGCCCAGTTTCCACACAGCAGAACTAGAGGGGTTTTAGTTGCTTACATTGGTTGTGTGCTGATAAACAAACCCCTCCTTTAAATGTCGCTCCTCGTTTGAAAGTTTGTCAGGCCTGTTTGAACCTGGGTGCCCTATGGAGGTGCAGAAGTTTTTTCCCTATCTCTGTATTGAAGCTGAACAGGTTTTCATGCTTCCCTCATCTACAAGAAAAGCTGAGGGGGAAACACTAACTTTGAAAGATTTTTTTTAATGTGTTGTTTTTTCCAAAAGCTGCTTGTAGGTGCAGAAGTGGATCAGCATTTACCAGCTATTAGTTGCCCCTCTACCAGTCAGGAGAATTTTAGAACCGAAGTGCCTCAGTCAGGCAGAAATTCCTTCTCAGCTGACTATACATGATTCAGATAAATATATTTGAATGTCCTTCTTTTCTTAGGAACCTTCATTAAGACAATATCTCAATGAAAATGCTTCATCATCAGTGGAAGAAATGATTCCATCTCTTTCAGATACCTCGTTGTCCTCAGACATGCTTCCACCCTTTTCCTTTGAGATGGAATTTTACTTTACCAGGTAATATATTCCTATGTTTCCTATGTCTGGTCATTTAATACCTTTAAAAAGGAAGTGTAATAGTATATACAGTGAATGGTGCTATGTTAAATCTGCAGGTGAAATGCTACAAAGGAACCGTGATTACATTAACCTTAATGTCAGCACCCTAGAAGTGGGGTGACTTTTCCAGAGAAGGTCATCTGCTCGTATAAAAATCCTACCTCTTTTCCGACCTCTCTTGGGATCTCTCCTTCACTTGATTGCTGATTAGTCATGTCACTAAATGGTGCTTTAAAGAGTTTTCAGATGGGTGAGAATTAGAGAATAATCATGACTATTCCTGTGATAGTCTGAGGGTGTTAAGAAAACTTTGTTAGCCACTAGTTGTTTACAGAGCAATAGTCAGGGATTAGTGCCGAGATGACCATGAAGATATTGGCTGACATTCAGCCACTGAAATTCTTCAGCTTTGGATTTGAAGCCAGAACCCCCCTCCAAAAACCTTAGACTATTTAATTGGGAGGAGCAGAAATCATTTGCTTAAGACATAGGGATAATTTATTTAAAGGGAGAGTCTGCCTGGCCATTTTAGTGGATTTTTAGTCTCCTGTGTCCCATTATTAAAATAAATAATTAAAAACTGTTTAACTTGACATTTCGGTGAAATAAAGTCCTTGGGTGAAATAAAGTCCTCGTTTATATGCAGAATTCAAAAAAAAAAGGGGGCGGGGGGGCTAGTAATTAGTGCATATAAAGAAGCTGATAGCATTCTTAGCTAGAAGAATCCACTATGATCTCAGTATTTAAATAGGATACACGACATTAAACAATATGTACTTAATCTGGTATACCATCTATTTTGTAGTCTATAGTGATTTTAAAGAACCCTGAGAATTTAATCTTTTTTTAAAAAAAAGTTTCAATATTGGCAGGTGGAAATAGCTACCTGTGGGGTGGCTACAGCAGGCTGGAGACCTTCTTGCCCGGGCACATGCTGCTCAGCAGCAGAAAGGTCCGTGCCCAGCCACGCAGACATGTCCGTGGCAGCGCGGACGTTTCTCCACACGCTGCACCAGCCTTGGCACCTGCAGCCAGGATGGGCTGCTGAGTGTGGGGCTGCCACCAGGCTGCAGCCATTTGCACAGCTCCCACCGCCAGCGGCAGCCCTTGCCACCCCTCTGGGCTGGCCTCAGAGGCTGCTGGGGGCCTGATATTCTGGACACCAGCTTGAATGTCAAAGTTTCTGAAGAGACAGGTCAAAATAAGTAAATAAATAAATAAAAGGATAGGAGTGGATTTTCAACCCTGGCAAAATAATCCAAGAAACTGAAGAGCCACCACCTGACTCTTTCGTGCATGAGTTGAGAATGTTATCTACTTCTCTGCAAGAAGAACTTTGAACATCTGTCTGCTGAGCCCTTCATATTGACCCCTTGGGTACAATGAGGCCTCCTCCCTGTGACACTGATGTACTGAGAAGCACTGGCTGTAAAAGGGTCCTGGAGGCCTGATGCCTCCTGGATGGGGTGACACGATCTCCTTTAGGCATGGCCACGTAAGGATTCCTGCTTGAATTCTGGCTGATCAGTCATGCCCTGTGGGGTGGGGAGAGACCACATTGTAGCCTTGAAGAAGAAGGGCCTTGTAGGAGAGAAATCACCAGGTGCCAAAACCTCATCTGAAAGGTGTCAAATCTCTGGGCAAATACTGCAAAGGAGGGACTCCAATATCTTCCTGCTGGTGCATTTGGCTTCTGCAGGCAGTGGCAGTGAAGAGTTTCCTCCGTGGAGACACTGGAGCCTCCAGTGCCCGGACAGAGCTCTAGGCTGTGATGCACAAGTGCCTGCAAATTCTGGGCAAGTTCTGTGGTGACGAGCCACAGGCACTCGCAGCCCTTGGTGTGCAAAGGAGAGCGCAGCGGCTCCTGCTCTCTCAGTGCAGGAGGGGAGGCTACAGGGGAGAGCAAGGGGCACAGCCTTGCCTCCTGCTGCAGGAAAGTTTCTCAGCATGGGAGCTGGCTTGGCTGCTGTAGCCAGAGCACCGCAGCAGCCTGCTCCCTCCTGGGCTTGGCAGCAGCAAGGGAAGCCGTCGCTGCTGAGGGGTCAGCACTGGGGCCTGCCCTCAGGAGCCCTTTCTCATACCTTCTCCAGGCAGAACCTTGTCGAGACCACAGTGCTCTTCTCCATCACTGACATTTTGACATTAGCGACTTATAGGAGATGTGAAGGTGGGGGGTAGCCTCAGCTGCAGTGACTATGAGTTAGTGGAGTTAAGGATCCAATGAGGAGGAGGCAGGGCTGTAAGTAGCCTTGCAACAATGGACTTCAGGAGGGTCAACTTAAGTCTCTTCAGAGACCTCCTCGGAAGAATCCCATGGGCTAGAGCTGTAGAAGGAAGAGGGGCCCAAGAGAGCTGGTTGGTTTTCAAGCGGCACTTCCTCCATGCCCAGCAACAGTGCATCCCTGTGTGTAAGAAGTCAGGCAGAGGGGGCAGGAGACCTCCGTGGATGAGCAGGGAGCTTGTGGCAATGCTCAAGCAGAAGAAGGTGGTATACAGAATGTGGAAAAAAGGTCAGACGCCCTGGGAGAAATACCAGAACGCAGTCAGGGAATGCAGAGATGTGACAATGAAAGCTAAGGCACATTTGGAACACAATCTGGCAAGGGACGTTAAAAATAACAAGAAAAACTTCCTCGAATATATTAACAGCAAAAAGAAGATTAGGGAAAAGGTGGGTCCGATGGTGAAGGGGATGGGCACCCTGGTTACAAATAACACAGAAAAAGCAGAGTTGCCGAATGCGTTCTTTGCTTTGGTGTTTACCAAGGGCAGCCCTTTAGAGTCCCAGGCCCTAGGGACAAGACAAGAAGCCTGGAGAGAGGAAGTCTTGCCTTGGTTAGAGGAAGATGGGGTCAGAGAGCACCTAAGGAAACTCAATACCCACAAATCCATGGGCCCTGATGGGATGCACCCCAGAGTTCTGTGGGAGCTGGCGGATGTCATAGCTAAGCCACTCTCCATCATCTTTGAAAGATCCTGGAGAACAGGGGAGGTGCTGGAGGACTGGAAGAAGGCCAATGTCAAACCAGTCTTCAAAAAAGGCAAGAAGGAGGACCCAGGCAACTACAGGCCAGTGAGCCTCACCTCCGTCCCCAGAAAAGTGATGGAACAGCTCATACTGGCCGTTGTCTCCAAGCACATGGAGGACAAGAAGGTGCTCAAGAGTAGTCAGCATGGATTCAGCAAGGGGAAATCTTGCTTGACTAACCTGATAGACTTCTATGGTGGAATGACAGGCTGGATAGATGAGGGGAGGGCGGTGGATGTCGTCTATCTCGAGTTCACCAAGGCTTTTAACACTGTCCCTCACAACATCCTCCTGGGCAAGCTCCGACAGTGCGCGATAGATGAGTGCACAGTGAGGTGGATTAGGAACTGGCTGGATGGCAGAGCTCAGAGGGTGGTGATCAGCAGTGCAGAGTCTAGTTGGAGGCCTGTAGCTAGCGGTGTCCCCCAGGGGTCAGTCCTCGGTCCAGTCCTGTTCAATTTATTCCTCAATGACCTGGATGAAGGCACAGAATGCTCCCTCAGCAAGTTTGCTGATGATAACAAACTGGGAGGAGTAAGTGATACCCCCGAGGCCTGTGCTGCCATCCAGAGGCACCTGAACAGACTGGACAACTGGGCAGTGAAAAACCTCATGCAATTCAACAAGGCCAAGTGCAAGGTCCTGCACCTGGGGAGGAATAACCGCAGACACCAGTACAGGCTGGGGACCGACCTTCTGGAGAGCAGCCCTGCAGAGAGGAACCTGGGCATCATGGTGGACGACAAGTTGACCATGAGGCAGCAGTGTGCCCTCGTGGCCAAGAATGCCAATGGGATCCTGGGGTGCCTTAAGAAGAGCATCTCCAGCAGGTCGAGGGAGGTGATCCTGCCCCTCTACTCAGCCCTGCTGAGGCCACATCTGGAGTATTGTGTCCAGTTCTGGGCCACACAGTACAAGAGGGATGTGGAGCTACTGGAGAGAGTCCAGCGCAGGGCTACAAGGATGGTCAGGGGCCTGGAACATCTGCCCTGTGAGGAGAGGCTGGGGGAGCTGGGCCTGTTCAGCCTGGAGAGGAGAAGGCTGAGAGGGGATCTAATCAGTGTCTATAAGTACCTCAAGGGAGATAGTGAGGAGGATGGTGTTGGCCTCTTTTCAGTGGTGGCCACTGACAGAACTAGAGGTAATGGCCACAAACTGAAACACCAAAAGTTCCACAGGAACTTAAAGAAAAAATTCTTAACAGAGAGGGTGACAGAGCACTGGAACAGGCTGCCCAGAGAGGTTGTGGAGTCTCCTTCTCTGGAGATCTTCAAAACCTGCTTGGACGCAGCCCTGTGCCACATGCTGTAGGTGACCCTGTGTGTGCAGGGGGGTTGGACTAGATGACCTCTAGAGGTCCCTTCCAACCTTAAGCATTCTATGATTCTGTGATTCTATACCATTGTCAACTCATGCATGGAAGAGTCAGCTGGTGGGTGTTCAGTTTCTTGGATTATTTTGCCAGGGTTGAAAATCCACCCCTACTCTTTTTTTTTTTTTTTTTTGACCTGTCTGTTCAGAAACTTTGACATTCAAGCTGGTGCCCAGAATATCAGGCCCCCAGCAGCCTCCGGGGCCAGCCCAGAGGGGTGGCAAGGGCTGCCGTTGGCGGTGGGAGCTGTGCAAATGGCTGCAGCCTGGTGGCAGCCCCACACTCAGCAGCCCATCCTGGCTGCAGGTGCCAAGGCTGGTGCAGCGCGGGTGCAGAAACGTCCAATGGACACGTCTGCGTGGCCGAGCACGGACCTTTCTGCTGCCGAGCAGCATGTGCCCGGGCAAGAAGGTCTCCAGCCTGCTGCAGCCACCCCTCAGGTGTGCGCCCCTGAAGGGACACCCGCTGCGGGGTCACAGGTGGCCCTCAGTGACAGCGGGGCCCTTTGTGACAGCGCTGCTGTGACATCCTGGCCCGGCGGGCTCGGCCCGCAGTGTTCGGGACGACGGCAGCGGGAGAGGACGGGAGCGAAGGTGCTGGCCGAAAAGCCCCCTGAGCGCACCCAAGAATTTCCCTGTTGCCCCCGGGCAGCTCCGCGGAGTTTGGCCACGCGGCCAGGATGGCGGAGCGACTCCCCAGCCACCGCTCAGTGGCTGCTGAGGAGGAGGAGGATGGGGCGGTTGCAGCGAGCGTGTGCGACCTGGAGCCCCACTCGAGCCGCGCGCCCGAGGAGGTGCTGTCGGGTGAGTGCGGGGGCAGCGCTGGGCCGCGCCGGGGGCCACGAGCTCTCGCTGTGCGGCTGGCAGCAGCGTGCGCTGGGGGAGAGCGCTCCGCTGCCTCCTGCCCTCTCCGCGCCAGCCCTGCAGCTCTGCCCGCTCTCTTTCCCTGTCAGCTCCCGGTGCGGATCTGCCTGGAGAGGAGGCAGAGGAAGCCCTGGAGCACGTGCGCGCCTTTCTCAGGCGTGGAGGGAAGGTGAGTGTCGCCATCCCGCTCGGGGCTGCACCGGCATCTCCTGCTGTCTCCCTCGGGGCGCTCCACGCTCAGACGACCCCACGTGGCTGCTGGCGCTGGGGGCTGCTCCCTCCCAGGTGCCCACGTGTCGCTGCAGCCCCTGCCGTGTGCTGGTGCTGCTGCCCATGTGCCTGCCCCTCTTACACTCTCTCTTTGTCCTTCTGCTCCTGGCAGCAGGAAGAGGCCGAGAAGCTGCAGTTTCTGGCCTGCATCTGCACCCTCTGCACAGCGTCCTGCTCGCCTAGCCTGCCTGCTCTGCTGCTGCGCCAGGAGCTGTGGCAGTGCAAATCCCAACTGGCAGAGGCGCTGGAGGTGAGGGCATACGGGACTCCCAGAGGCCTGCTCGGGAGGGCACCGGCCCAGCTCTGCAGGCAGAAGAGTGCAGGGAGGTGTGGGGTGCTGGCTGGTGGGCACAGCCACTTGTGGGGCCCTGGCAGCTCCCTGCGAGCCTTCCCGCTTGTGCTCTCCAGGTGCTGCTGCAAGAGGAGCCCAGGAACCACCTGGGCACGGCAGTGCGGCAGCAAGTCATGCTCAGCATCAGTGCCATGAGGTAGCTGCCCCAGAGCCTGGCTTGGCCACAGCCTCCCCAGCAGATATCCCAGAGGGCCCCAGTCCTGGCAGGGAGCCTTCCCTCCTCCTGAGGGAGTCTCCCATTGGCATCTGGTGGGACAGAGAGGGTTGGAGCCGGGAGAGCAGAGAGGGCCCTGGAGCTCTCCCGTGGGTGCGGGCCTTTCCCCAGGGGTGAGGCGGGAGGTGGGGAGATCATTGGGCCCCACCTGCCAGCTGTGTCCTCTGTCCCTGGACAGCATGCTGGTGAGAAGAGGTGACTCTCTATGGGGCTCCCTCCCCACCTGGCGTGGCTATCGCTCATGGGCCTCCCAAGCCCTGGGTGCATCCACCTTCCCAGGACAGAAGGGTGTTGCTGGCTTCTTCAGCCCCAGAGACTGAAAGGCCACTCTCTGTGCTTGCAGCAAAGCTGGGCTGCTTCTGGAGAGCGAGCTGGAGAGCCTGCTGGAAGCCTGCTTCTCCAGCGTCTTCTCCCTGCCTCCACGGGAGCACCTGGATGCTGCTCTCTACTCCCAGGTGGGTGCTGGCTGCTTAAGTGAGGCTCAGGGCAGGCTCCCAGCTTGCCTCTCCCTCGCCCATGCCCTCTGCCCCTTGCCCTGGACAGGGCCATGGGCAGTGTCACCAAGCTGCGCCCTGTGCAGCAGCAGCAGCAGCTCCCCTGTCCTGAGGGCTCTGCTGCCCTCAGCACTACTCTACATGTCCCCCTGGCACAGGAGGAATTCCAAGCCCTCTCTGACAGCTGTGGGGCACTGAGGAAGAAGTGCCTCAACCCTCTGTCCCCCTTGCAGCTGCTGGATGCCATGGACGGCATGCTGAAGGCCTTGATGCTTGGCAGCCCTTCCTCCAGCGTGGTGGACATGAAGACCATCCTGCAGGTCTGCTATTTGCCAGGAGCAGAGTTGCCAGCTCCAGGCCCTGTGGTGGGACAGGGGGGAGTAGTCCAGCAGCCACTGGAGAGAGCCCAGTGCTGAGAGGGGACAAGCTCCCGCATGGGATTGGGGATCCCCACAGTTCTCCTGTGTGAGCCCAGTGTCCCTTGGCTACAGCCAACATCCCCTCCTCCTCAACCCACTCCTGCACTCATTACAACCCCCATGGGCTCCTGCTGTCACATCAGGCCCGTCTGGGAGATTTGCCCCACAGTCACAAAGGACTGTGGATGCAAGATCCCCTCTCCGGGCTCTGCCGGTGCTCCAAGGCACAAACCTGCCAGGCATTTTCTGGGACACAGGACAGAGCAGCAGCTTTTCTCCTTGCAGCTCCTACTGCCCTACGCTGAGTGCCGGCAAGCAGCTGTGCACGAGAGGGCTGTGGGACGCCTTGTGAAGCTGGGGGATCTCCTGACCAGCTCTTCTTTGGTGTCGGTAAGGAGCCTATGGTGCAGGCAAGCTGCAGCCACTGCCTGTCCCTTGTCAGTGTGCAGCCGTATCCTGTAGCTCCAGGCTGCCTCCAAGGGAAGCCACCAAGGCTCTGGCTCAGCCGGATCCAAGCCTGCAAGGAGCGTGGGCCCAGGGCTTTGATCCTGAGCGCTGCCCCTCCGGCCTCGTGTCAGCACTGCCTCCCTTTCCTAGGTGCGCGAATGCTTCCAAGTAGGCGGTGCCAGCTGTGGCAGCTTCTTGGAGAAGAGCGTGCCAGTCCTGGGGCAGCTGGTGGGACATCTCACCCTGTGCAGCGCCTGCAAGGACGAGGGAAGCAGCGATGAGGCCGCGGAGGCCCTGTGGCACCTCTATGAGTTCCTGCTGCAGGGAGAGAGTAAGAATTTCTGTGTGGTTGCAAGCAATTCCCCTTGCCCACCCCTTGCAATAGGCCCAGCGCCTCCCTGGGCGTCCTGCTGCGCACTCTTCCCTGCTAGGGCCTTTTCGCCTGCCAGGGGATATTTGTCCCTGACGCCTTTCGTGGGCTGTGTCCAGCTGTGCAGCCTTCATGCTGAATGCTCTGTGTTTCCCTTCCTGTGCAGGCAGGGAGCCGTCACAGGAGAGTGCCTGGCAGCAAGAGCTCCGAGAGGAGTGGGAAACTGCAGGCACCTTGAGGCTTTCCCGGTCCAAGGACTCCAGGGAAATGAGCAGGGTAAGGAGCACCTCCCTGGCTGGGACTTCCAGCTGTGGGGTCAGCCTGCAACTTGGATGCAGAGAGGGGTGGCTGCCAGGTGGGGCTGAGGAGAGGGCTTGCACTTTCCTTAGGCCAGGACTAGCCAGGGGCTTACTTCATGCATCCTGCAAGCCCTGCTTCCCTGCAGGAGCAGCAGGTGGAGACCTTAACCCCAAGCACCCAGGCCCATCCCAGCACCATCACCCAAGGCAGCAGAGCCTCAGCTCCTGCCTCGGAGGGACTCGCTGCCCCATGTCGCTCTCCAGGGCCACGAGCTGCTCAGCCAGGCAACACAGTTGGGAGCCTGGCTGTGACATCTCTCTCGGGGCTGCCTTCTTTTGTGCCCTAGATGTTTGGAAAACACCTCCAGCCAGACGAGAAGGCAGAGGCCATCCTCGTAGCCATCAGGGGCATGAGATCTTGCAGCAGCTATGACACGCAGGCGGCTGCTCACATGCTGGACGAGCTTGTCATGGATGACGCGTGCCTTTTGGAGCATGTGAGTAGCCTGCGGGTGGCACGGCTGGGGTTCAGGCCCTTTGGGGGCTTGTTTTTCCCCTGAGTGCTCGTGTACGAGGCCCCCAACTGCCTCTGTGGCCAGCCCAGAGTGGTGGCAAGGGCAGGCATTCTCCGTGGGAGCTGGGCAAAGGGCTGCAGTGTGGCAGCAGCCTCACACTTTGCCATGTGGTCTGCAGGCGCCAAGGCTCGTGAAGAACGTGTGGGAAAACATCCTGGCCGTGAGAGATGCATCTGCACGGCTCAGCCTGGACAGGGCTCTTCTCCTGCTGAGCAGCACGTGCCCAGACAAGGTGGTTGCGAGCCTGCTGAGCTGCTGCCCCTCATGTGACAGGTCTGTGCTGGCCGGGGCAGGGGCAGGGACAGGGCTGCGGCCTCGCAGGCCACGGGGCTGCAGCCGCGGCAGCCGCTGACAAAGCGCTCTGGGCCTGCAGCGCCGCCGGGGCCATGTGGAAGGTGCTGGTGTCCAGGCCTGGCGCCGCGGAGCGGGTGCTGCAGGAGCTGCTCATTGCGCTGGAGGACTGGCGGCTGCCCGAGCCAGCGGCCTCGGCTGTCTCTTCCCTGGCCGTGAGTTTGTGGAGGAAGCCCCGCTCTCCCTTCGGGCTGCCCTTGCCCCTGCGTCGAGAGGCAGGGCTCCCCTGCCCTTCTCCATGCAGCCCCAGGCCAGGGCCTCCCCTGGGATGCACAGGCCCAGCGCGGGAGGGGGCTATGGCTGGCAGGGCCCTGGCCAGCGCCAGCTTGCTGGGCTGCTGGGCCTGCTTTGGGCCCTCTGCACACCCGGACACATGGAGCTGGCCTGAGCGGCTGGCTGTCTCCCTCCACCTCTGCATGGCCCTGCCTCGTGCGGCACGCGCTCAGCCTGCTCTGGGGACAGGATTAGGGTCCGGGGCCACGTTAGGGTTCCAAGCAGCAGAAACATCATCAGGGCCAAGTCAGGGGAACCAGGGTAGCTTCCAGGCTACGTGTGGCCCTCCTGGGGGATGTCCTCACTGCCCAGGAAGGCTTGTGGTGGCTTTGTGGCACCCAGGCGCCGAGCCCCAGGAGCTGCCATGGCTCTGCTCTGGCCAGGCAGCCCAGGCACCCCCTCCTGGCCAAGGTGCAGGGCACTGCCAAGGTGCAGGGCACTGCTAGGAGCCTCACCCCCGAGCTCCAGCAGCACAGGAGGGACATGTCAGCAGCAAGGGCTGTCTCTGGGCTTTTTCTGCAGGCAACGCGTGTGCTCCAGGAGATCCTCCACCAGCCCCACTGCCTGCACGTGCTAGGGAAGTTCTTCCCCCAGCTCCTGCTGGCGCTGCTCTTCCAGAGCTCTTTCCTGGCAGCGCTGGAGCAGAAGGAGACGGACACATTGTGGGGGAAATGCCAAAGGGAGGAGTCCACGTGCAGCAGCCCCGTGAGGTGCTCCATCACATCCTCGCTGTCCCTGGCACGCAGGGCTGCAGGCAGGGCCAGGGGTGCGAGTGTGAGTGGGTGTTTTCTCTGCACACAGGCTTGCAGTGCAGACCATGAAAGCACTGCTGTGCCGTGCCGGCTATGAGAACGTGGTGCTGGCCATGGCAAAGAAGGGCAGCTGGGATATGCTCCTGCATGCTGAGACCCATCACCAGGGAGTGGGTTTATTGGCCAGGTGAGAGCCCCTGTCTCCCTGCTCTGCTGCAGCATTTCGCCCCTGCGCACAGGGTGACTCTCAGAGCCCACAGGGGTGCCCAGTTCTCCACGCAAAGGTGGCTTTGTTCTGTGCGTGGTGGCCCAAGGGATGTGATGGGAGGAATGAGGGTGCAGTCTCAGGAGAGCTTTGCCTGGGCTGCTCAGGCCTCACAGTGCCTTCTTCCCTCCGCCAGAGAGATGAGAAAGAGCCCAAGAGCGCTGCGCCTTCTGCTATTTCAACAGCTGGCAGTGCTGCTCTTGGGCGAGGAGCCCTGCACAGAGATCCCTGCCATGGCTTTCCTGGTGGAGGTGAGCCTCATGTGGGCACTGCCCTTCTGGGGTGCTTCTAGCTCCAGTGCTCTCTGCGAGCCCCAGCTGTGGGATGGAGGGCAACGAGCGCAAGTGGGGCAGTGGGTGATCTGCCATGAGTCCCCTCAGCCTTCACCCCTCTGCAGCGGCCTTCTTCTTGTCCCCACGTGTGTTTGATGTCTCTTTTGTGTCGCGTCTCTGTCGAAGGGCTCCTCCAAAGCATGAGGACAGGAGGCTGGTGCAGGGAGGGGAGGAGCAGGCCAAAGCTGTGCCCTGCGCTGTGCCCTGAGGCCCCAGGCAGGGAGGGAGGTCCCAGGGGCTCCCTGCAGTCACTGCTGCCTTTGGGCCAGCCTTCCTCTGAGCCCGCTGCCCTTGCCCTGAGCTACATCTGGGATCCAGTGGTGTCCGACACAGGCAGTGCTGCGGCCATTGCCACCTTCTTTGTGCTGTGCATTGCAGCTGCTGGCCTGCAGTGACCTTCAGGCGGATGAAGATGTCTTCCTGGGAATCTCTGTGGTGTCCCTGAAGAGTCACAGCAGGGTAATGCATAAGCTGGGACTCAGAAGCCTCCTCGTGCTGTGCAGCAGACAGGAGATGGTGAGCAGGGCATCACTGGGGGGAAGCTGTGTGAGCTGGGTGCTGGGTGCTAAGGAACAGGCTAGCTTGGACTTTGCTGGGCCTCGGGAGCTGAGGGGGCTGCAGATCTCAGCCCAGCACCTAGCAAGCCATGTCTGAAAGGGTGTGAGACTGAGGGAAGCTGCTGTCTAATAAGGTGCCAGGGTAGTCTTTTTTTTCTGTTTTTTTTTCTTTTTTCCTTTTTTTTTTTTTTAAACTGAGCTTGTACTTCCCACTTACAGGTCACAAAAATGCATGTCCTGATGCCTCTGGTCATGGGACACTTGCAGGACGAGGACAGGGACATGAGCAGCCAGGCTCTTCTCGTGCTCAGTCATGTGGTCCGTGTCCTGGAGAGACCAGCACTCACGGACATGGCTCCAGAACTGGCTGAGAAACTCCTGCCACTCTTTGAGGATGTAAGGCGGGGGGCAGAGCCGTGGGGCTGGCTGGTGTGTGGGAGGCTGCCAGGAGCCTTTCTGCCCGGGGCCCTTGGGATACTGTCCTGTGCTGCCCGTGCTGTCCTGGGCTGCACGGCTGCATTGCACCAATGCAGCTTGTGCAGGAAGCTGCCACGTGCGGTGCCAGTGCTGAGGAGTTCTCTCTTCCTTGCCACCAGGAGCGCGAGCACACACGAAAGCTCTCCATGCAGCTCTTCAGCAAGCTCATGGAGACAGCAGCGGGCACTGCAAAGGAGCAGATGAAGCAGCATGTGCACACGAGCACGCTGCCACTGCTCTTCCACCTGCAGGATGAGAGCCCCAGTGTGGTCGAGGTATGGCTGAGCAATGGGGCACACTGGGGAGCCGAGTAGCCACGTTGGGAATAGCCGTGGGAGGTAGTCCTGGCTGAGTCCTGCCTGGATGTCTCTGGGGCTGCAGCCCTTCAGCCTCCTGCTGGCCTTGGCTGCAGCTCAGCAGCTCTCGGGAGTCTCTGCTGTGCTGCCTGTTCGGGACAGGGTGGCTCAGGTGGTGCTTGCTCCATGTTTCCGCCCAGCGAGGGGGGCCAAGGACCCCAAAGCAGATTCAGTGCCCTGCTGCTGCCCGTTACCATGAAGGGCAAATGCCCTGAGTCTTGTCAAGAGGAGGGTGGTGGGGGGATACAGGCTCTTGTCCCATGGGCTGCGGTGGCATCTCCCCATTTTTTTCCATGTGCAGGCTGCTCAGGAAGCCCTCCTTGGTGCCGCCAAGCTCCTCAAGTGGAAGGAGCTGAGGCGCTTGGCTCAGAGCCAGCAGACTTGGCTGATCAGCAAGTGCCTGGTAAGGACAGTCCCCAGGCTGCAGTCCGAGCCTGGAGCAGCTCTTTCCTCCTCCGTGCCCAGTGTGTGTGGCTGGCGGCTCCAGGTGCAGGAGCAGCCCTTGCGGGCTCTTCTGCAGGCTCCTCTGCCTTTGCTGAGCCCTGGGATGCTGAAGCTGCCCCTGGCCCAGCAGGGCCTTGCAGCAGGAGGGTCCCTCAGCACGCCTGGGCAGCAGCCATCCCTCTGCTGCCTCCAACGCTGGCTCGGCACTGCCCGGCCTCTGCGGGGGGTCCTGAGTGTGGTGGCAGGGGGAGGCCGGCTGCTCCTGGGGAAGGACGGCAAGAGGATGTTGTGCGCTGAGCCTTGTGCTCTCCCCAGCTGGCCGGGAGCAGGGGCAGGAGGAGGGCGGACGAATACCTGCGCCAGAGCCTGTCCTACCTGGAGAGCAGCCAGGAGTCCCTGCGTGAGGCGGCCGTGAGGTTTCTGGGTGAGCCCCGAGCCCTGGGCTCCATCTCTGTTCTGGGACAGCTCGGCCTCAGCCCCGGCTGCTGCGCTGGCAGCAAAAGCAGCCCTGTGACTGCTGCAGCCCCGCGTGCCTGAGGCAGCGCCTGGGCGCCTGGAGGCTCCGTGTCACCCTCAGCCATCTCTGCCCGCAGTGGTGGGGCCGGTGGGAGTCCCTCGCAGCAGGAGCCCTGCGGGTTACACTGGGGAAAGGGAACTGGGGTGAGCCCTGCCTGAGGGGAGGTGGGTGCCTGGCCAGGTGGGCAGGACTGGGGGCAACATCTTTGAGGAGCAGCATTTATGGGGCGCTGTGTGTGTGCCTAGGGCATGCTGGGCAGCACACCAGGGAGCAGAGCAAGGAGACGGTGGAGGTCATCTGTGAGAGTGAGTGAGGGCAAGCGGGGTGTCACACGGGGCTGGGGGGATGAAGAGAGACCCTGTCCAAGGAGCTCCCATCCCTGCGTAGGTGAGGAGGGCTCTGCTGCCCGAGAGGAGCGGAGCAGGGGTGGTGTGGGGAGAGTAGAGAGAGATTTCATGCACTTGGGCACATTCCTGGGCAGCAGCTGCCAGCTAATCCAGTAGAGCCCCTGGGTCCATCCTGGCTGTGGCAAGAGCTGCGTGGGACTGGTGGTGTTAGGAGGAGAGGCCTGGGGCCTGGGGGATATGGGGGCTTCATGTGAGCTCGTGCTTCCCCCCTCAGCCCTGAAAGGCCTACAGGAGGACAGCAGCCCATCCATCTCTTCCCTGGCCACCCAAACCATGCTGATCCTGAGAGCTGCAGGGAAGGGGGCTGCATCCACGGGCACCCAGGAAGGCCTGTGCAACCGCCTGAGGAGAGCGTGGGAGAGGCGGCACTGCCCTCTGCAAGGTGTCAGTCTTTGCTGCTGGCGCTCGGCCACGTCCTGATGCCAGGCTGCTCTGCACACAGGCCTCCTTAAAGAAACGATCCTGTCTCTTCACCGTGTGTCGTGTCTTTTCTTTGGCAAACCAAGCAGTAGAAAACGCAGGTTGTGAAGGGATTGGGGTCCCCCTCTTAGAGGAGTTGGGCACACGCTCTCTGCAGCAGGCTGCAGCCAATAACCTGGCCCCTTGCTACCCATCACAGCAGTCAGCAAAGCCTCTCCCACCCCCCAGCTTTATCCTTACATAGAATCATAGAATGCTTAAGGTTGGAAGGGACCTCTAGAGGTCATCTAGTCCAAACCCCCTGCACACGCAGGGCCATCTAGAGCACGTGGTACAGGACTGCGTTCAAGCGGGTTTGAAGATCTCCAGAGAAGGAGACTCCACAACCTCTCTGGGCAGCCTGTTCCAGTGCTCTGTCATCCTCACTGTCAAGAATTTTTTCCTTAAATTCCTGTGGAACTTTTGGTGTTTCAGTTTGTGGCCATTCCCTCTAGTTCTGTCGGTGGCTACCAGTGAAAAGAGGCCAGCACCATCCTCCTCACTGCCTCGCTTGAGGTACTTATAGACACTGGTGAGATCCCCTCTCAGCCTTCTCCTCTCCAGGCTAAACAGTCTCAGCTCCCTCAGACTCTCCTCATAGGGAAGATGTTCCAGGCCCCTGATCATCCTTGTAGGTCTGCACTGGACTCTCTCCAGCAGCTCCACGTCCCTCTTGTACTGTGAGGCTCAGAACAGGACACAATACTCTAGATGCTGCCTCACCAGGGCTGAGTAGAGGGGCAGGATCCCCTCCCTCGACCTGCTGGAGACGCTCTTCTGAACGCACCCCAGGATCCCATTGGCCTTCTTGGCCACAAGGGCACACTGCTGCTTTGTGGTCAACTTTTCGTCTACCACGACGCCCAGGTTCCTCTTGGCAGGGCTGCTCTCCAGAAGGTCAGTCCCCAGTCTGTCCTGATGCATGGGGTTATTCCTCCCCAGGTGCAGGACCTTGCACTTGGACTTATTGAATTTCATGAGGTTTTTCACCTCCCAGTTGTCCAGTCTGTTCAGGTCCTTCTGGATGGCAGTGCAGCCCTTGGGGGTATCAGCTACTCCTCCCAGTTTGGTATCATCAGCAAACTTCCTGAGGGAGCACTCTGTGCCTTCATCCAGGTCATTGAGGAATAAATTGAATATATATAGGTTATATAGAGAGAGAATATAGGTGAAGATCAAAGTACATAGAAACATAAACTCTTAATTATATAGGTTAAGATCAATACACATAAAAGCATAGAATTGCAAACATCACTACATCCATTCCCTGCTGCACCAAATGTTTATAAATGATTCATGATTCACTCTGATGGCTCAATGGTTTTTGACTCCTAGACTTGGCTGGAATTCTCCTGTGGCTGTGACTGCTCTGTTGCCAGTTGAGGCTTTACATCTTTTGCTGGTAACCAGTGAGCACCTGTGGGAAGGAGAACACACACATACCCCCTTCCCCATGTTATTAGTTCTATGGAGCCTCTCCAAATTCTTTATATCATCCCTTTGGTGGAGGCACAACTGCAGGGACCATCTTGAATTGTCAGTCAGCTGCTGGTGTAAATAACTGAGGATCAGAAGGATTCAAAAGATTAAGCACATATAATGCTTTGTCTAACTGTTCCTGTGGGGTAGCACTGTCCATAGGATTTCCTCTTTGCCTTTTTATTTAACATAGCCTTGAGAGTCCCATGGACACGTTCAGTAATGGCTTGTCCAGTGGGGGAATGCGGTATACCTGTAACGTGTTGTATACCCCAGTCTTCTAGGAAGACAAAAATTGTTTGTGAAACATAAGTAGGACCAGTATCAGTTTTAATTGCTTTCAGAATGCCCATAGTGGCAAAACATCTTAAGTAGAGGTGTTTCATATTCCGTGCCTTTTCTGCAGTATGTGCAGTGGCTACCAGAAACCCTGGGAAGGTATCCGCACTAACATGCACGTAACGCAGTTGGCCACATGTTGATATATGTGTGACATCGCTCTGCCAAAATTCATTAGCTCGTAAACCTCGAGGATTCACTCCTGTGTATGATGATACTGGTGTAATACATTGACAATCAGGGCATGCACTGACAATTTCTGTGGCTTGTTCTCAGGGCAAAGCAAGTTGTTTACGTAAGGAAGAGGCATTTTTATGAAAGAAATGGTGAGATAATCGGGCTTGCTCCAAACTGCACGGCAGTACTGCTGCCATCATCAATTTGTCTGCCATAATATTTCCTTCAGTTATTGGTCCTGGTAGAGTAGTGTGTGACCATTTATATTTTATAATGCATATACATATGCCAATGCATATGCGAGTACATAGATGACATCCTTAATTGGGGGTGATTTTCCCAAGAAGGTTGGGAAAGTAGCCACAGCAGTATGGCAAATCCTACCTGAAGCTGACATTGAGGTACCACCTGAGCAATGCCAGGGACCAAGCAAAGAGGTAAAATTCCTAGGGACTTGGTGGATAGCTGGCAGTGCAGGGATTCCTGCAGATGATACCTTAAGAAATATTGAAGAGCTGCAAATGCCCCGGTCAAGGGAAGAATTACAATAATTGATGGGAACTTTAGGATATTGGAGAAAATACCTACCTGGATTTTCTATCACTGCTCATCCTTTATATTTGCTCTTAAGGAAAAGCAAACCTTGGAAGTGGGAATTAGAACACAAAGAGTCAGCCAAAACTCCGACTGGAGAATTAGAAACATTTCAGTCACTGGGACCAGAACACCCCCACGACCCTCTTACAGCTGAATGGGGTTTTGCTGATCATGCTACTTACTGTAAGTTACAACAAGTAACTTACTGCTATGAACTTACTGTAATTTGTTGTTACAGTAACTTACTGTTACTTAGTGTAACTTGCTTACAGGCTGTCCCTTATGGAACAAAAGTATATTGTTTATTCTTTATTGTTTAGCTTGACTGCATTTAAGAAAGGTAACTACAATATTCTGAATGGGAGAAAAAAGACTTTTATCCTTAGTCCCAGTAGTTAAACAGGTTGAGATAATACATCAAGGACAACCTGTGCAAACTAGAGGACCGTTTAATTTGCTAGAAGCAATCCTAAAGGGGACTGCTCCCCCAGAAGGAATTGCACCAAACCCCACTACCACAAAATGATGTGCCTACCTAACAGGAGTAGCAGAAAATATGCAGCTAACTGAAGGGCACACTAAGGTTCCCAAATTGCAGATGCCTGTAAAAACAAATCCTTTAGCACTGGGACAAGCTCTTAAACTTTCTTAAGCTTTCTGAATGTACCATCTGTCATCGATGAAACACCAACAGAAAACATGTGGTTTAGAGATGCTTCAGCAAAAAGACTAAATGGTAAACAGCTATAAAAGGCTGTTGCATTAAATATTACCATTGGTGAAGAAGTAATAGAAGAAAGTGAAGGCAGTGCACAAATAGCAGAGTTAAGAGCAGTAGTTTTAGCTACACAAAATGGAGCAAGTGTTGTCTGTGTAGGCTCCAATGCTGCGTGGGCTGGTGCCACGCAATGGCTTTGTGGATGGGAAGCTCTTAACTGGGAAGGAAATAGAACCCCAGGTTGGAGCCCAGGCCTCCAAGAGCAGGGAGCCTGGAGCCAGCAGGCCAGGGCAGGGGCTGCAGGGGATGGGGGCAGAGCCCATCCTCTTTCCCACAGCACATTTTGTGGCCTGGCTCATGGGCAAACTAGCACAAGGCCTCAGTGTGCACAAAATGCGCTCACAGCTGAAGCGCAGCTGGGGCTGGAGCTTTGCAGAGCGCAGGGTCCTTTTCTTGCCCTGGGGTATCTCAAGAGAGCGCGCTTTGGGCCAAAGCTGCCCTCCTCCTCTCCTCTGTCTCCTTTCCCCACCTCCTTATTCCTGTGTTCCAAGCTGCTGGAAGGAGGGAACATCCTGCCCCTCATCAGGACAATGTGGCTCTTGGAGGATGTCAGGCTGCCCTCTGGGCCTGTCTCCATAATCAAGAGACATGCACAGAGGCTGAAGAACCACGGCAGCTTCGTTGTGGGAAGCTGAAGAGAGGGCTGAACGAGTCCAGCAAGAACGGGGCCAGCTGGTTCCCGAGGGGTGGTCGCTGCAGCGTTGCCCGCAGTGACGCAGGCTGCTCCGCGCACGCAGTTGTTCCCTGTGCGCCACGCGCCGCCGGGCTGGCAGTGCTGCCTTAGAGCTCATCTACCCGCAGCCTCCCGGTATCCTGCCTTGCTTGTGCCGTTTTGCCCTGCAGCACCCGCTCCCTCCCATCTCCGGACCCCAGCGAGTCCTTCTACTGCCCCTCTGTGCGATGGATCCACATGGCTACAAAAGAAACGCTGGTGACGTTGTTGCTTTTCAGGCAGGGCCTTGGGAGCTCCCTTCCCATGCAGAGAGCAGTGTGTGCTCTCCTGACGATCAGCTTGTCCTCTCTTGCACTGCCTGAGCGCAGGCATTCAGCTGGGAGCGCCTCGGTGTGCAGCGGAGCTGAGGTCCTGCTGCCCTGGGGAATGCTCTCCAGCCCAAAGACACTGCACCCGGCTTCTCTCCTTCTGTCCTAGGAGGCACCTAGGGCCTGGGGTCCTCGTTCTGCTCGAGGAGAGGCCGTTTCACCTCTCCTGGGCTCTCCGGAGCCAGCAGCAGAGAGCGACAACTTCCATACCAATGGTGAGCATTTGTGATTGAGGGACACATATATCCCTCTTATGAGGAAAGGCTAAACAGGCCGGGCCTTTTTAGCGAGGAGAAGAGATTGATAGGAGGTTTTATCAACAGGTCTGAATAGCTGAGGGAGAATGTAAAGAGGATGGGGCCAAGCTCTTCCCTGTGGTGGTGAGGGCAGGACACCTTCCCCCAGCATGGGGACACCTCCCTGGCTGCTGCATGCAGGGCCCCACTGCACCCTGGTGCCAAAGGTGCCTCTGCAAAGTGGTGCATTGCAGAGAGCAGCTGTGGCACCTGCTCTCCCAGCTGTGGCCAGTGCTGGGCCCTGCTCTGGGCAGCTCCTGCCTTCTCCCCACGGCAGGGAGCTCGCAGCTTGCGCTGCTGCGCTCTGGGCCCTCTGCACAGGGGCGGCCCCTTGGCCAGCCCAGCTCCTCTGGCCCAGCGCTCACACGCAGCGCTGAGCTCTGCCTCGAGCTCCTGGCAGAGGGAATGTCGGGCAGCCCAGGATAGAGAAAGGCTGGGAAAGGCTGTTGGCAGCCCGAGGACTTGAGTGTCACACAAATGCAGCAGAGCAAATGGGCCCTCCACAGGAAAGCCCAGAATCCCCATGGAGCAGGAAGACCTGCCTTGGTGATGTGGTCCCTGTCCGTGGGGCTGCAGAGGGACAGAGCAGCCTTCATGATGGTCCCCAGCACGGGGCTGTTCCTGACAGAAGGCAATTTCTGCAGCAGCTCCTGTGGGGGGACTGCACGCACCCCCTTCCTGCCATCCCTGAGCATGTCCCAGCCCTGATGGGCCCTGTGCTCACCCAGGGGCTGGGGCACTCGGCTCTGCATCTCACAGCCCCGTGTCCCTGACATCCAAGAGCTGCCCTTTACCCGTGGCCTGGGCACTGCGAGGACTTGTTGTCTCAGGCACCCTGAGAGCATCAGGGCTGCCCCGCACTAGGGCTGTGGCACCTTCCTCTTTGGGCATCCCCTGAGCCACGTTCCAAGGGAAATCCGAGAGGGAGCTTTTTGCTGGTGCTCCCCCCGAGCCTGAGAAGACGGCTCTGCACAGACATAGCTGCAGTGGGGATGCTTTTGTGCCTGAGCTCCCTGGGAAAAAACACACAACACCCAAAGAATGGAACAGGAATATTTACTTAAACAGCAACACCAACAATGAAAACAACAATGTGTACACTAACCACAACATCAACAAGAAAAACAGCAATAGTGTAACATCAAAAATAACAACAATAAACACAACAACAACATTACTGTCAACAATAAGAAAGAGTAGGTACGTGCTGAGAGCCCTGATGAACTGGGCCTTCCTTGCAGCCTCCAGCATGAACAGAGCCTTGGCTTGCAAGGGAAAGGAGGTGTTGGCCCTCATAGGGCTCTGCAGGCCCCCAGCAGCTCGACTGGGCTGTGCAGGGGCAGTCGGTAACTCGGGGGCTGCTCCACCTGCCTCCCTCCAAGCTGCTGTTCCTGGGCAGGTCCCCGTGCCTCCTGCCTTCCCCTGGGCAGGGACTGCATGACACGTGCAGCTCAGGAGAGCCTTGGAAACCTGATGGCCTCCACAGAGGCTTCCTGTGGCCCTGGGAAAAGAGAGGAAGGCAAGCGGTGAGAAACACTGCGGTGCCTGTTGAACAGGCTCATCTCAGGCTGCTTCGCTCTTGCTGGGCAAGCTGTGAGGGGCCCTGTAGGGCAAGGAGGTGGCTCCGTGAAGCCCAGGCCCCCAGAGGAGGCTGAGAGCTGCTGAGGCTCAGAGCAAGGCGGCTGCAAGGGGGACACGTGCAGGGGCCACAGGAAGGCTGGCCGAGGGACCAGCAGTGTGTGAGGAAGGGCTGCCCTGCTGCAGCCCTGACAAGCCAGAGACAGCAGCGCTGCGTCTGCCTGAGAGGAGGTGCCAAGCACCTGGTGCCCTTGGAGAGGCCGGCCAGAGCTTTGGGCCTTGTGGTCCTGCTGGCACGGAGGGAGGGCTGGTGCCTCTCCAGGGCAGCGGGGAAGCCCCCGCCGCAGGGGCTCGGCCCGAGGGACCCGGCTCCCCCAGCAGCCCCAAGGGGAGGGCGGTTCTGCGCGGGCTCTTTGAAGTGGACACAACTTACCCGCCGGCCTCCTGAAGCGCTCCATAAAGGATCTCAAAGGTATCTGTGTCTGTACATATACAAGAACCTTCAAAAATTATTCACAGAACAAAAATAAATCTTCTTTAGAACAAACCCAGGCAATGAAATGCAGAGATGGACCTCACAGACCAAACAGTCCAGTGCTACTAGCATAAAAATACAGCTTGAAAAACAGATTTGTTACTTTTTTAAGGTGTTCTTTGCTGAAACGTGTAATCCTCTTAAAAGATAATCTATTAAAAAAGTCATGCAGCTGGAGCGATTAAAAAGCCCAGCAACAGGAAAGGTGCTCCCTAAACACAAAATTCGCCCACATTAACAGGCAGATATAAAATCAGCCTCAGGTTCTGTTGTCTAAGCTTTGCTCTCTGGAATCAGCAAGGGCACAGCAGACACACCACTACCCCACATGACACATTCACATGCATCACACCCGCTGGGTCCCACTTCCCACAAGTGACTTGTGTTGACCGGGTGTTGTCCTGGCCTGGTGGCCAAGCGGGCTGACACGGAGAGTCAGATGAGGTGAAATGCTACACAAGCGAGACGGGGCAAGCTCCATGGCAAGCGTGCCATTCCCTTGCCATTCCGAGCCATGGTTGAGCGTGCACAGCTGGGCTGCATGCACATGGCCACTGACCTATGCTGCTAAGAAGCACAGCTGCTCCAGAGCTGCCAGGCCCACGCTTGGAGCAGTGTCCACACAATGCCCCACTGTTCCTTCACTACTTTGGTTCTCCTCAAGTAGAAAAGTCCTATGATTTTGACTTTTCAAAGCCTGCTCTCAGACAGTAGGGTCTTTATTGTACAAAACTCCCAATTCTCTCCTAGGAGGCAGTAAGTCATGTGTGCAACACCATGGCCAGTACTGCCTTGGGAGCTAGATCATAACGTTGGGACAGGAGATAGGGAAGAATGATGGGTTCTAGGCACAGGGCACTCAGCTCCTGGAGATCCTGAGCTCCTTACGGGGGCATCAATGATTTTCTGCTTCGCATCAATGATGGCTTGCATCTCAGCATGATCCTTTTTCAGCTCCTCTTCAACTGCCATGAGTCTGATGTGCAAAAAGAGAGAATTAGGACAGTTTAAAACTATTCCTGGGTGTTTTGGCTACTCTGGGGCTGTTGCTTTGACTTCTCCAGCTGTCCTCTTTTCTGCAAGAAGTCTGCTGCATTCAAGAAAGGTTATCGATCCTTCTCACAGCCCCAAGTGGCTGAATTTATTATATTCAAAGTGGGCATTGCCAATAATCTAACTGTCCTGTAAAACCACCCCATGAGTACAGTTTTCAAACAAAGCAAATGGACCAGTTAGAGGTATAGCAGAGACTGGGGTTAGAAATTCCTAAATCTTTTTGTCTGCTCTCCTGACAATCTGAAGCAAGTCTCAACACTCGTATCTCAGTTTCCTCATCTCTAAGGCAGGAGTGGTGTCAGTCCAGGAATATCAAGCCCACACAACTGCTCTCTTTATTGTCAAGGATAAATGTGACAAGGGGGAGCTTCCTGCTCTCCATGTTCTGCAGACTTTGCAGCCAAGTCTCACCTGCTGATGATGCTCTTCATCTGGCTGTCTTCTCCTTTGCTGCCGGTGTAGCCTCTCCTCCCTGTCTTCCAGCCTGGACTTGTACTCCACGAGCAGCTTCTGCATCTGCTCCTCCTGCACGAGGAGGAGCAGCTTGTACTTCTCCAGCCAGAGGCTGGACACCTTCAGGCGCTTCTTCAGCTTCGATATCTCCTGCTCGTACCGTGCAGGGAGGGGAGCAGAGCAGGAAAGAGTCAGATGCAAAGCAGAAAGGAACCCATTGGATTCTTATGTTCTGCTGCTGCTGAGAGAAAGCCACCGCTCGCTTTCATTAAAAATAAATTGATGGGAGCAAAGGAAATGACAAGCAGACAACTGTGGGCAGCCACAAAGGAGTACAGAGCACTGAGCATTAGGTTATTCCCACACTGTGGAATGTCTTCCTGTAGCCCAGTTTAAGCCCTCAAATAGCTCTGACATGGCTCCTCAGTCCTGCCTGGTAACAACCCCACTTACTCCAGACCCAAGGAGTTCCCAGACACAAGCTGCTAATGGTGCTCAGCTGTAAACAGATGTCCTAGGGTGACCAAACTTGTGAAAGGGACCCAAATAACTCATTTCTCAGGACCTGAAGAACATGAAACCAATTGTTCCATGCTGAAGGCAGGGCCCATCACTTACTACATATAGTCTGCAAATTTACTTAGCTGACGTTTGTTTTTTCCACCTACCACCTCTGGATAATCACTTGTGCAATAGTACAATGAATCTCAGCACATTCCACTTCAGGTTTGGTTCATTCACCTTTCTTAAATTGTTTCTGTTGCTACTTCTTGTCCACCAAATATTCTCCTCTTTTCATCCCGCCCTCTCAGAATACCAAACCTCTTATTTGGAAAAAATCCTTTATTTGGAAAAAAAGTCACATCTCACATTTACTTTGGGAAATAAATACACTTAAAAAAGTGCATCTCAGGAGATGATGGATGTTTCTGGCTAGCCCTGAAATACTCCACCATCTAGATGACAGACATTTGCCTTGGGTGAAGCTCAAGACAAAATCCGAACGCAGCTGCTGATCAAGATTGAATTGCATTTGCAGAGACTTGTACCAGCACTTAGGGCATACCAAACTGCACTCAGCTGAGTTAATGATCATTTTTAATGGAGTTCACGATGACTAATACATATTGCAAGTGCAGAAAAATGGCAGCATATTGTAACTATAATATTGTCATGAAAGACATCCAGTTGAGCACTGAGGTGGCGTGATTTACGATGCAGGTAAATGCCAAATATCAGCCTGTAATGTAGGAACTCTCAGATATGTCTGCGTGCACCCATTTGACATGGCACAGCCTGCACCTAGATTAATCTGTAGTGTGGGATATTGTTCTACAAAGAGCATCCAGTGGGAAGACCAGTGTGTGACCCTGGCACAGCAGCCCCTGGAAACCACTTTGGAAGCAGCTGAAGGGTGCTGGAAGCCAGAAAGGCTGTCGCGTGCCGAATAAACCCTACCTTCTCAGCATGCTTGACTTCATCTTGGTTCTGCTCTACGTCCTCCTCCACTTCCTTGTACTGTCCGCTATTGAGGACCCATGCAGCTGTCCTCTCCATTGGTGACATCGTGGCAGAGTCCACAGGTGAGTGAACCTGCAGCAGAGATGCCTGTAAGCGTTTGTCAAAGAAAATATGTATGAATCAGCACTGAAAGCACTTTTATTCAGAGCAGAAAACATGGCCACCAAGCTATCAGTCTCCAAGTCTCCCCCAAGCCCCTCTTCCAGAGATGCTTTATCCTCACTAGACTTTCGACACACAACATTCACGTGAGTTCCTCAAAAACAAATAAAACCCAAAAAGACACCTCCGAAAATCAAAAGTGAAGGAAATCTATGAAATCATGAATTTCTTCTTTGCCTAGGTGAGCTCCTGTCTTTCTGGGGAAGTTCTTATTTGCAAACCCAGTTATCACCCACCCCCTGATTAGCTTTGCAGCAAGGCTACTGCAATCCTAGGTTTCTCTCACACCACAAACAGAGCAAGGCGGCGTCACTCGACGCCCACGACGAGCGGGAGGCCGGTTTCTTCGGAGGGTTGGAAGCCAGCGGGACAGCAGCCTTGGCCACCGGCTCCGGGGAGCACCGGCCCGTGCGACTGCGACGGGACGCAGCGCTGCCTGGAAGCGGCAAAGAGCTGCAACGTCTTCGTTTCAGGGTCTCCCAGACTTAGATGTTTTATTGCAGCAAGTACTACAATGAAGGCAGAGACGACGAGAAGGAACTGAGCAAAACCTATTGGTTTCACGGAAAGTCTCCAGAGAGCCAGCAGAAGTGGAGGGCAAGGACTTTAGCTGCGAAAGGGTTATGAGCTATTCTGGTATGGGGGAAAAGAATAAAGGGAGAATCTCTCTAGAAACGTGTATTAATCCCCCTCCGTGCCCCCCTGGCAGAGGAACACAGTGACACTTCTGTTCCCACCTACCTCCCCAATGGAAATGGGAGGAAAAGCTGACCTCTCCCAGCGAGCAAAGGGGCTGCCTCTGCACTCGGGAACAAGCGGGGCTTGTAGAGAACAGAGTCCAATAATTATAATGCCCACAAAGCTCACCTGAGAAGAACATGCCAAGCTCTTATTAAAATTAAAAAAGAAGGAAAAAAATAACAGAAAGAAAAAAAAAGGAGAAAAGAGAATTCCACAGCCCAATTTGCAATTAAAAGGAGGCAATGGAACTTGTCTCCCAAAACACTGTGGCCGCTCGGCTTGGCACACACTGAGACGTGTCTGCGGGGTGAGGGTGAGGGAGGAACAAACCGATCTCTGTGAGGGAAGCAGGAGCGAGTGCTCCAGTAAATCCAGAGAAAACAACAGACAGCAGTTTACCCAGTGGTATTTTGTATTTATTCATTTCTCTTTTTAGGTGGCTCTGATTTTAAATGAGCACCATGGGACAAACGCACTCTCACGCCTCCGTTCTGCGGATCTGCACCTGGCTGCTGCTGTTCTGGCAGGGCAGGGCGATGGGGACGGGCCCGTCGGGTGCCGCGCGCCGCCGCGACAAGTCCTCGCTCTGCGTGCTGCGCTTGCTTAAGTCTTCCAGGCTGCTGTTGCTGGGCCCACTGAGTTTGAAGTCTTCACTGTTGCTTCGGCTCCAGGAGCTGGCAGTGCTCAAGTTCTCCAGGCTAGAGTCCACCGAGGTCTTCGGCATTGGTGCGGGAGGGTTGTTGAGGTGGTAAACCGGGCTCTGGAAGTAGAGGGGCTGGAGACTGCCCTGTCGGTTCAAAGCTGGGCTCAGAGGCCTTCTCACCTGGGGAGCGCTCTGGGGTGTGTTCTGTGTCTCCCACAGCTGCTTGATGGTGGCCACCTGGGCCACGGAGACCTGGCTGCCCGCCAGGCGCAGCGGCTCCTCACTCACGAGTGCGGCGTGCTCGCCGTGGGCTGTGTGTGGGTCCTGCAGGTTCACGAGGGAGATGCTGCAGCCGTTGGGCAGGATGCTCTCCCTTTCGTCCTCATCCGAGTAACTCGTGCTCTGGGTAGATGCCTGCTGAGCCAACAGCAAGGTCTTGCCTCTAAAAAATCCATCTGCATTTTCCTGTGTTGGAGATTTCATCTTATGCAAGTCACTGTGGAGTAAAAAGGAATTTGGTTATTTTTTAACTGAGCCGCATCCTCACGAGATCTGTCCCAGAGAAGCCTCTCTACCTCATTTAACCCCCCCGCCAACTTCCTCGCTCTGAAAGACTCAAGGAACCAGATTTCCTTTTATGAGCTCTTAGTGTTTCAAGTTGCAACACACTCTTCCTTAATTACCACTTACCTCTGAACATTAGGCTTGATTCAAGAAGTGCTTCACATTTATTTTTCACAGGTGAAATGCAAACCATTCCCACCAATTCCCCCATCTCTTACACCCTTCTCTTCCCAGCAAGACTTCGGAACATTTCAGACCCCATTTAACCCTTCCCCAGCTCTATATTATTGCATGTGTCTGAAAATTCAGCAGGAGCTATCTGAAAGCTCCTGTAAGTCGAGGCAGCTTGAAGGGACAGCATTTCCAAAGGGAGCTACACCTGACGGTGCAGAAGCTTGGCACAGGCCACCCTGTGCAAGATCTCTGGTGTTTCTGCCACCTCCCAGCTTTTTGCTTCACATGAACCACTCCTACAGTGTGGGAAGGTTCAAGCAACAAGGCATTCACCACTGCCTGGGCGCTCTGAAGTGAACCCTCCTCATCCCCCATCTCCCCTCCAGCTCCGGCTGTGACCAACCTGTCAGTGGGGTCCTCAAATATCTTCTGAAGGCCTGAGGAGAGACTGCCACTGATGCTGGGACTAGAATTGTGCTCAGTGAAACGTCTCAGCTGCTGTTGTATGGGCGTAGGGTTGGTCAGGGACTTGGTGATGTCCGCGAGAATGCGAGGCAGAGGTCCCAGCTTTGCCACGGTCGCCTGTAGGAAGGAATTTTCACCCTAATTGGACAACAAGCACCACGACACCCGCCAGGTTTTGGATCACGATGCCCAGAGGTGGAGGGGTGGAGGTGGAAGGAAGGAGGGTGGGTGGTTGTGTGCAGGTGTGCCCGGACCGGGAGGCAGTGTTACGGAGCAGCGTAATCACGGCGACGAGAGGGATGGAGGAGACCAACGGGGTGCAGCAGACATTGAGGAAAGAAAAGGAAATAGAAAAGAAATTAGGATTGATCCCCCAAAACAAAACAAACAAAAAATCATGCTCAACAAAACCAAACTGTGGCCGTTCCAACGCAAAACTATCATGCAAAGCAAACTAAAGCCAGGCTGGGTGAGGTCAAATTGAAAACTACAGTATGTACTCATTAAGGGGGGGTTTAAAGGCTACAGATTCAGCTAGTGGGAGGGAACATTCCAGGCAAAGGGAGTCATGTGGTAAAAGAAATGCATGCCAACAGACAAGGGATGCGGCATTCGAGGGTCATGAGAGACTTGAGAGGGTTGAGGGAGGTGAGGAAAGGAAGGTTTTCATTTCAGAAGGCTTTGGGCTTGGCATGCTACGCTGATGCCGTCTCCTGCAGCAAATGGTTATCAAAAACTAAGGCGCTACTTCCTTCTTAAAAGCAACTGCATGAAAACACCAGTGACCCTCATTCCAACACTGCCATGGAAGGTGGGATTAAATGCTTGACTTCAGGTTTAATCCTGCCCTAGCGTGGTGCTGGCCAGGCTGAGCACGGCAGCAGCCCGAAGGGGAAGCTGCCCCTTTGGATTCTTTATTTTTGCCCTCTCTGGGTCAAGACTGGTTGTAGCAGCTACACAGTGCTGCTTGCTCTCGTGCCCGAAGCAGGAGACAAAAGCGGTACAGACTTAATGCTGAAGTAAAACTCCCTCAAAGACATTCCTCTTTTCAAAGATGTCCTTATTTTCCCCTTGAGCAAGGATCCGGTCACTCCAGAGAGAGGTCTCTTTACAGAAGCTTTCTTACAGAGCATCTCCTGCTCTATTAAGATCTGTGAGGTTACTTGTCTCCTCAATTCCCACTCACTACCCACAGTAGAACAGCACTGCAGTGTAACTTTATCCCTTAATTCTCTTTATAGCAATCCACTACGCCAGCTCCCAGGGGCCTGCTAGGATAGATCCATACATCTAACCTACAGAAAGGGCAAAGCACATCTGCTTTAAAGCTTTATGTCTGGCTCCTTCCCCTCCCAGCTGCCCGAGACATTTAGGACGTTTTCGTTTGGAGAGCAGTACCCATTTGCCCTGCAGAAACTGGGTTTCCCTTGACCTGATGGCCTGAGCAGCTGGAGGAAGGTGGCACAGTTTGTGGCACTGATGGATTTACCCCAACTTATGGAAATGGAGGAACTGTTTTTTTACATGCTCCCTTTGCCTGTTTTTCCGAGCTTGCTGAGCTGTCTTTATAACAAAGGTTTTATTGCCTGTGACACTAGGAGTGCAAACTCTGCACATGTGTGACGGAAACAGATAAACAAGACCACAAACTGTTATCAGGCTAAGATTAACTGAGATTAATATACCTTATACTTCTGAGTCAAGGACATTTAGATTTACTCTGATGCACAAAGCTCAGTGCCTTCTTTTAGATAATGGGCTGTGAGAAAAGAAATATCCAACAAATCATTATCTTGGCAGACCCTTCCAGCAACAAAAATCATTAGCAGCACATTGCAACTCACCTCAGCTCTCCAGTTTCAAAAGACACGGAATACAGACAAAGCAATGCAGCTCCAAAAGTGCAAATATGGAACAGTTTTAAGTACTTTCAGGAAAAAAAAAATGCTGACATGGAGCTCAGCTTCTCTGACTCTTGTCAGCTTTACTTGTTAACAAGGTTTTAATGATTTGGGGTCTTGCAGGGAATGTAGCTGGGGAAGAACCACCCAGACTCTGCTCTTGTGCAGTTCAATGGCCCCAGTGCTCAGAGCTGCAGCCGGGCGTCTCCCCTGGCAAGGAGGCAGTGCAGCTCTGGCAAGGGCCCCTCTAAGCTAAAAGCTAATGCAAACATCACAGAAATGGACGAATCTCAGTGGATTTGGCCCTGGTCTTCCAGGAGAGCAGTTCTGCCTGGCCAGGACGTGACTTCAGCCCAAGCTGGGCAGGGGAGGGTCCAGCCAGGTGCCTCAACTTGCATCCAAAAGAACCTCCCCCCAACATTTCCATTTCCCAGCCAAGCACTCGAGTGCTGCCCTCTCTGCCTGATCTGGGTGTCCGCCCCAGCAGTGGGGCCCAGCCGCCCCCAGCAGCCGCCCCGGGGCCTCCTGGAGCCGGCGGGGCCGCAGCGGGAGCGCGGGGGAACCGTTGGGCAATGGCCCTATCACACATTCCTCTCCCAAGCTGCTGGCACTCTCTCCCCAGCGCGGCTCCGGCTGCTCCCCTGATGTCTCCTCGTGTTTATGGTCGCTACGCTACAATCGCCGCGTTCGCCCTCCCAGGCCTCCGCTCCGCTTTACCTCATCAAGCTGGGAAACAACCTCACACAAGAGGGAATGCAGAACAGAGAGCTCTCTGCCCACGTCGATGTAGCCCTCAAATCCAGGCATGTTGGAGATGCTCTCTGGATTAGAAATCTCGAGGAGAAAATGCTTCATTTCTCCCCACTCATGTTCCAGAAAGTCATTCATGAAGGCCATGTACTCTTCCTTGTTACCAAACCTGCAAGAAAGGAGAGGGAAAACTCAGTCAACAACCACCACAAAAAAGCACAAGGGTAAAATAACTGTCTGAAAACACTTCATGGTTATCTTTTGACTTGCCTTTCTGAAAAGGTGTCTGGAAGGAGAGAAAATGGGCAATTTAAGAGATTCCCTGCTTTCTCGACTTGGTTAAATACTAGTAACTTGCCACTCATACTGTCAACAAGGGGGTTGGTAACATCTCTTCCCTCCCACAGACTTGGTTTCTCTCCAGCACCTTCCCTGCACCCCTTTCCCTAACGGAGAAGTGCCCCTGGACCTACATTCAGCTGGGAACCTGGGAGGTGGAAGGGGAAAAAGAACATGATCCTTGGCAGGAACGGCACTTTTTTTTTTTTAAATAGCATAAAACAGGCACACACAGGCATGCTAAACCATTAACCTCTTCGTGCTTTTCTCCTGTGTCCCTCTACTGAATTCAGTGCAGCTCCGGTGTGCATTCAAATTGACTCTGCCTAACTCAGCTCTGGGCTGTTCCAAAGGGAATGGTGGAAGTTTCTTCCTTTCTAAAGTCTGTTCCAATTTGCCCAAGAATCAGTAGTCTGCAAAAATGACCACTAGGCAGGGCTCTCCTTACTTGACCTGATTTGCACCCCTAAAAGCAGAGATTTCGAGTTCATCACCACCACCTACTTAGCAAAATTGGCCAGATTCTGAACCACTTTAGCAATAAGCGTGAGGGTGCGGGATGTCCGTTCGTCAGGATACTCCTGCATGAGGTTGAAGAGGCTGGGGGACATGATAGCAGGACTCAGGAAGCGCAGGAAGAGTGAGGCGCTGATCAGGCGCTCGCCGATGTCCTCCTTGCCCCTGCTCAGGCACTGCAGCTTCCACGATGCAAACACCTCCTTCAGCTCCCGAGGGAACACGCTGAAAAACAGCAAGCAGAGACACAAAACCGTGTGGGCAATGACAGGCAGAAAGTCAAAATGGTGACCAATCGCTTGAAATAATTAACTGTGAGAAATCATCCTTGACTCATATTTTCACTCCACCTCTCTAGGCCAGAAAATGTCATTAGACATCTGTTCTTAGACCACCATTTAATCTGGTGATTCTTAAGTACTAGTTAAATTATCCCTTGTTCAAACATGTGAAATGAAGCTGTTTTCAGACCCACCAATGTGGAGACTAAAAACCACCACGACCACGCTGGAACAGCGTGCTCCAGATATTTAAAACAAACTGGATCAAAATGAACTAACAAACTGGATCAAAATGAACTATATAACTCTATATGAACTATAATTGAAATTCGTATTTTGCTTTTACAGCTCTTCCACTGCTTTGCATATACTTTGCCCTGAAGCAGAAAGGACATTTTTTTTCCAAGGACACTCAGTAGCAGAGATTAATAAAAATCTTTCGGCCAGTGGGATTTCCCACACTTTTTGGTTTTACCATTCTAAAGGGGCTGAGACAGAGTTGTCTATACATACCAAACCCACTTTTTATTCTGAGCTCCCGCTGTCTTTTCCCTTAACTCCCTCCTTGTTCAGGCACAACTCACTATCTGTCCCCTGCAGAGGATTTCAGCAGAACCTCCCGCTGGAACCCCCTGGTTTAGGCAGAAAAGTCACCCACGATATTGCACCCCAGGTAATAAGGCAGTGAGAAAAGGAAACAAGGCAGTCTCAGAAGATAGACGGCTACTTCCTAGCACGACTGCTGGCTTCACATCCTTAGAAGAGGAATTCACACCTTCCACTCAAAAGAGCTGTGAGGGAGAAGGAGAAGAGAGAGCCTCACCAGTAGGAATTGATGATCTTGCAGAAGGCCAGCTCGCAGCACTTTCTCAGGTTGCTCTGATGGTCTGTTAATTCACTGGGTGAGCACTTGCCGGGATCCACTTCACAATTTTCATCTGACTCATACTGAGCTTTGATGAACTCTCCTGGACACAGGGAAGAGGATGACAGACCACAGTCACTAGAGGAACAGCCTCCCTGATGCACCTTTCAATCCTGCTTGTGCCTTTCCGGAGCAACCTTGCTGCCTTGTGACACGGCCTCCAGACACCAGACCTTGGTGGCCTGGCTCCTCTGGCTCTCCCAGAGGAATGAGGCTTTGCTACTCGTCCTCAGGCCTTCCCCAGGAAATGCACTTGACAGTGACGTTTATTTTTATTATCTCTAAACTCGCCCTCCTTACATTTCAAATCTGGCTCAGGAATAAGACTAATACTCCAGCGTGAGATAAATCCTGCTTGTTTTCTCAGTTTCTTACAGGAACATCTCACAATACCTCTGTCGCCTGCATCTTGCAAAGCCCTTTGCGTTTCTGTAGTCCTTGGACACACACTCGAAAAAGGACGAGGTTTCTTTTGCTTAATATATATAAATGCATCATTCACCTTTTTTTTTTTTTTTTGGACATATGCTAAGAAATGTTTTTTAAACTGCTGCTGTTCACCAAACAAAACCTTCATTCATTTGTTTAATGATTCAGTGTCTTCCGAGTTCACCTCCTGCCATGACCTTGCCAGCTCCAAGCTAACACCCCAAGGCTTGTTCGTGCAAAGGGGTTTTGTTTTTCGACCTCTGTTTTCTTAAAAAGCCTTAACCAACCATCAAGCCCGTCCAAGCTAAAGCCAGCAGTGCTCTTGCAAGCAGATCAGCTGCCACATTTTCTTAAACTGTTTTGCTTAGGTCCAAAATCTTCCTGCTGAGGCCATCTAGATCACTTACTTGCTAAACCATGAGCATCACTTCTGTGGGTGAGCTCTGTTTTAACTGTTGCTTCCTGGGTTATTTTTTTCCCTTAAATGTCTTTGAAAGACATTCTTTGTGGTCCACGAGGCTCTTTATTAATCGTGTATTGAGACGCTCTCGCAGATAAAATAAACAGCTCACACCAACGTAATGTCACTAACTCTTTCAAAGAGCACGGCATCGGAATGAACTGCCTAGCGACACTCAGCACGTGATGAAGAATGAGAGGGATATATTGTCACGAGCAGCCTTGCCCTGGGCACCAGACAGGCTGCACAACCGACGGCGTATTTCCATCTCTGACATCGGTGATTTACAGTCTTATCACTCAGCACCAATGTTCTAGACCACGGGATAAAAGTCATTAATTTTCATTCCGGCTTCACCACTACAGCTGTGGTCTTTGGATGGGTCACCTCCCAGATCCCAGCACACAGAGTCCAGTCCAGTTCCTTGACTTATTGTTCTCTGCAACTGGATTAGCCCTTGTAATACCAAAAAAAAAAAAAAAAAAAAAAAGACAGGTTGGCACTTTCTTACCTAGTGCATCGTGAAGATACTTTTGCCCTACCAATTTTAGGTATTCCTCAACAGCTTTGGTAGCAAGTGTGTTCTCCCTGAAGATCAAGACATCGTGCTCCCCACAACGATCTATCTCAGACATCACCAAATCTGTCAAGAAGTCCTGAAGAAAAAAGTAACATGGGCAGAGGTTATTCTAACTGGACTCAGTCACGCTAGGCAGAAACCAAGGAGGAAGGATAAACACAGGAACAAGAGGATCACTGAAATAACTGTCTAGCTTTGGACATGGGGTGCCAAGGACTGCTTTTCATGCTGAACACAGACAAACTATACATTTAAAAACCCAAGATGGAAGTTAGGAATCAATTCTTGCAGCTCAGCAAAATTTAATTAAGAAGAACGGCTTACAACAACTTAATTCACAAAATGAAAACAGCTCTGGACTTGGAAAAAAATGTTGGCATACTTGCTGTGGATCTACATGGCATGGAAGTAGCAATCGAGTTTCATCACTGTGAAAAACCACTTAATATAGGGCTTAGTCCTATAGTAATATTTCTTTCCTCAAGTGATAAGTGCTTATGAGCCAAGGACACTCGGCACATCACAAGAAACACTCAGTACTTAACGAATCTCCAGGACAGGAGCTGTATTTTTGTCCGAGGTTTTTTACTTTTCAAAAGAAAAAAATACCCATGATCCTAAATTAGGACTAAATGATAACTGTGACTTGCTAGTGCTGCTCCAAACATTAATGTCCTCCAAAGAGCACTGCAGCGAGGCATCCTAGCCCTACTGATTATACAAAACTAATGTATCAGTACAAAATATTCAGAACAAACTAGGGCAAATATTCAGAACAAATTAGCTATCGCTTTCTGATGAAATTTGACAGAAATATTTTCACATAGTGCAGGCTGGGACCATGCATCTCTATCAGCACCACCACAGTGTGAGCTGCAAAGGTTCCTTGGCCCAGGCTGCTCAATGTGTCTAGAAAAGAGAACTTCAAAAATACTGTGGCACTGCAAAGACAAACTGATCACATCAACGTGCCTACTCCTTGCAGCTAGCACTGCAGGAATCCAAGGGCTGCTTTCAAAAAGCATTTTAGTACCACCCTAGAGGAGTTATCCCAGCTAGCAACTTCCCTGGATTCGAGAAACAGCGCGGTGAGGAACAAGCTCTTATCGAGAGAGCCCCCCTTCAGAAGGGCACGTCAGGGCAGGCAGGGTACACGACTACGGGCACACAAGAGGCTGTTTCACAGCAGCTGAGTGGGGCTGTCACCTGGATGCTGCCGACGGCTGCTCTTCCACATCTCAAACCCTCACACTTGTGTTTGGGGGCGCGTAACTCACCCCGCCGGCTACAGCTGGGCACCCCTCTCACACACCCAGCTTGGCAGGAGCAGCCAGGTAAATCGATGCCTTTTAATACTTCTCAAAATTGTCTAAGCCCTACAGGACATTTTCACGCACTTTTTTCCAGTATGCACAGAGAAGTCCTGATAACATCCCTGGGGCAGCTGGGATCAACACTAACTGAGCACAGCTTCTGTAAAAGCTGTTCAAACCCTCACCAAATCAAGGCTGGAAGTGATTAACTGATTCAGCCTGAGACAACAACGGCAATTTGGCCCATCAGAGGCATTTCTGGAAGTTACTTTCTAGCTTATTTCTCTCTTAAGATTCATAAACACTCAAGTGCCCAGAACAGCCCCCATTACTCTTTATTCGCTCAGCAACCCAGCTGCTGGTTTGCACTTCAGGGAGTTTAAAGCTTGCTCTGCTTTCCAGGAGCCTGTCCCCCACGTTCTGCTTATATCCAGCCTTTCCCATCTCTCTCTTTTTATTCCATTTCCCAGTCATCTTTAGCTGTTTTTTCCCCTTTTTTCCCCTCAAAGCCCCATTATTTCGCTGAAGTCACTTTTCCAGGTTTATGTTCCTGTTTGGCATTGGGGAACTCGAGGCGTTTTTAAGCCGTCGGGGGCTTGGCAGGAGGCTCGGGAGGGCCTCGTGGGGCCGGGAGGCTCAGGAAAAGTCCCCGGCGTCAGGGGCGTCGTGTGTAATTTGTGGGGCGCCGAGGCGGGACGTGGAGGTGCAGAGGGGGCAGGAGGCAGCGGTGCAGGCGGGACGTGTCGCTCGCGGGGCCTCCCGGAGCGGGGGGATGTTGAGCAGGAAAGGGGAAGGCAGCGCTGCCTGGGCCCCCTGCGGAATGTTGGTTTTCAAAAGTGCCCTCGGAATGGGAAGGGGGCCCTGTGCCCTGCAGCCCGCTGGGGAAAACGGACGTGCTCTCCCTGGAGAGGGTGACGGCGCTCACAGGCTTTGCAGGAGAGTGTTGCTGGCCAAAAGCCCTGCTCCCCGCTCGGGAATCGGGACCGGGAGCTCCTCAGGTGAAGTCCTTCTGTCCAGGTTGCTCTTGGTTCTTGCTGTTCTCCTCAGCGTGGTGCTGAGCCAGGATGTGGCTCTCTAAACTGTGGGGTGTTTGTCTCCCTCTTGCCGCAGACCATGGCAGCCCCAGGGCTTTCGGCAGGTGCCCTCCTTGACAGGAGCATGAGGATGAGGAGAGAGGCTGGAGAGCGGAAGGTGCTCTGGGCCTGGGGGCTCCTGAATATCTGCACTGCCGGCATGATCTGCGTGGACATGTATGTTGGCTGCGAATGTGACTGCGTTACAGAAAACATCCTGCCTTGTGCAGGCCTCGGTACTTCCCAGAACCCCATTACTGCCCGCTGGTAACTTTTCCTGTTTTATTGTATTTCCTTACCAGGAGTGGAAAACTTCTCAGCACATACTATAATATCCCCTTCTGGCCACTCTGCTTCGTTGGTAAGTTGTCGCTGCCTGTGGATGAGTTTTGGGGGAAGGGAATATTTCGCACTTCTGTTTTCTTCCTGGAGAAGTTGTTTTAAAGACAGCTTAAAAAAAAAAAGGCACGACTTGATTTCATTTTCTTTTACCCCTGTTGGAGCTGTGGGAACTTCCTCACTGCAGTGACAGGGAAGAGTCTCTTGGCGGCCCTGTTGTGGGGCTGTGTGACATTTCCAGGTAATGAAAGTTCCTTTCAATGGAGTAGACTCCAAAGGAGCTGTATCAAATCCCCTTGGAGGATGGAAAGGAGGAGGAGTGAGGCAAATGCAGATATGAGGGACAGAAAGTTTGATGGAAGAGCCTTGCTAAGGAGCGTGAAACTTCCTTGTAGAGAGTTGTGTTCTGCCTGGAAAATACCTTGCACTTTTGCAAATAAGCATTAAAGCCCCATAAATGAATTTTAGCCACATAAATGAATTTTAATGTAGAAAGGAGATTTGTCTCAACTGGTTCTTGAATAAAAAGAACCCATGAAGAAGCCTTATCTCTGTCCTCAGACTAGCACTTACAGGAGCAGTTTTTTATGCATTTTTAACCTGTTTTTTAATATTAACAATAAGTTATTACTCATGGTCATGCCATCTAGCATGATAAAACCTTTTTTTCTTTATTCTAGAACTTGCACTTGTGTCTCTGTTCAGCCTGAATGCCGTGTTTGATCTCTGGCTGTATTTCAAATACACGAGGGCACCAACTCACCTGGTTATGACTCACAGGCAGCAGGTCCTTCTGGGGATGCAGAACTCAGGTAGGTAGTATAAACGCCTGTTTATCTGTGTTCTTTGCAGTTGGTGTCTTGGTCAAGTACAATTCTCAGCTTCTTTGTCTGAACACAGCAGTCAGACAAATTCCCTGCAGCATGTTAAAATTTAAAGTAGTAGTGCAAAATTGGTGAAGGATTGAGGGGAGAACTGAAGAGGGAAGAAGCCCTAACAAAGGAGGGGACAGCAGCCTGTTAAAGGGCAGCTGGAGAGACTCTCTGTGAAACTGGAGAAGGAATTTGTGGCCTCCCCGTGGAGCTGGGAAGAGGGCTTTTTAGCACCGTTCAATTTCCTTCAGGGCAAGCTGCGTGTCTGTGTTTTGCAGTGTGGATTCAGAGGAAGCAGGGGAGTTGGAGGCTGCTGCATGTGCAGGGCTCACTGTGTTTTTGTGCTTCTTGCAGCGGTGCCGATAGCTCCAGTGCAGGAGCTGTCAGCGAGGAGAGTCCCTTGGTGTGGGGCTGCGATGCAGGGCCAGAACGTACTGAGCTACAGCCCAGGCCGCCCCCGCGGGGCCCGTCCCAGCTTGGCCTCGGCTCCTGCCCCAGACTGTGACCCTCAGCTGCCGGCTCTGCCCGCCAGCAGAGCCTCTTCCAGCAGTTCTCTGAGCTCCCGTCCCAGCTTGGCCTCGGCTCCTGCCCCAGACTGTGACCCTCAGCTGCCGGCTCTGCCCGCCAGCAGCGCCTCTTCCAGCAGTTCTCTGAGCTCCCGGCCCAGCAGCAGCTGCATCCAGGTAAGGACGGCGCTGGCTGCGAGGGAGCGCCTTGGCTTGGCTCCTCGTGTGCTCGTGCTGGGCCCTGAGCTGCTGGAGGTGCCCGGCAGCTGTCTGCTCCCTTTGCACATTCGCCCTTCCAGGATTCGTCCTTTCCCTAGAGTTAATTTATTTGTTTTGGAGGAGTTGGTGGGTTTCAGACAAAAAGCCTGAATGGGGAATGCAAATGTAAATGCTGAGGAGTAGAAAACCAATTCCCCTGATTCAGACTAGGCTTAATAGCAGCAAACTCCAGAGCCATAAATTCATCTGTTGAGTCAATTGATTCCTGCAGTTTGTAAAATCAAAGTGTAAGTCTTATCTTCCTCATATGACACAAGTGTCTGCTTCTGTTTGCCCAAGCTTCCCAGCTTCAGCCCTTCTCCTGCGGCTTCTTCACATGATATGAGTATTGAAGCAGTGAGAAGTGAGCTCAGGAGCCGTCACTGCCCTTCACCAGTTCGGCCTCGTTTCCTCCGGAGCCAAGAGGAGGAGATCACAGACCAGAAGTCCCTGCAAAGATACCTGCAAAGGGAAGAGGAGAAAGAGCGCAGCCGTCAGATGGGTAAAGAAATCCCTTTGCTTGGCCTGAAAGGATGGGTGAGGAGAGGATGTAGGTTTTATTAGTCGTTAGTGGAGAGAGTTGTGGGTGAGAATAGCTGGAAGGGATTTTGGGAAAGGGAGAGAGCTCCTGAAGTGCTAGTAAATAAAATGACGTCCCTGCTATGGTATTCCCCCTAGATGTGGTCAAGGTGGCTGCTGACCACTTTAGTCTTCTAGGCAGTAATTGAGACAGGAGGCAGAATTTTGTAAATTCTCCACATCTCGGTGCCTCAGGGACTTCAGAAAATTCTCCTCCCTTACCATAATTCGTGAGCTCATCTTTCCAGTCAGAGTTGAATCTGTGCAGTTATTGCCTGCCCTATTGCGTGATTCTTGTCCTCCTGCTTGTACTAATTGTGCGTGCCTTGAATGTCATTTCAGCAAATTCAGTTTACAGCAGCTCCCCATTCGACTGCCCAGCGTTTTGCAACCTGACACGTTTGCTGGTGGAGCAGGCCAAGGTGCTGCGGAAGTTCCAGTACCAGGTGTCATGGTGTCCCCTGGGCCGCAGGGAGGAAGGTCGTCTGGACATGCCACAGGCTGGCGGAGAGGTAAGTTCAGCACCAGAGGAGCCCAGAAGCATAGAGCTCCTCCAAAGTGTTGGCCATGATCTCCATCACACTCCTTTACACTTGTGTCTGGACAAAGTCTCATTCAAAGGGGTAGGGTTAAGGGAGCTTTAATTAAATTGGATCCATGTCTTGATCTCATCCCTTAATCTAAGAAAGCTTCTTCTTCAAGTACCTCTTTCATGTGTCCTGCACCTCTGCCCCAGTTTTGTTCTGCGAGATCCGGGAGCTCCAGGCAGTGACTGTGGCCTCGGGTGACATGTGGTGTCCTGTGAGGAGAGAGTAGGAGTGCAGTATGGCCAGGTGCTGAGGGCTCCCCATGCTGCAGCCAGGAGATGTGTGAGGGCTCTGGAACATCTGCAGTTTGCCCTGTGGGCTGTGGTTGAGCTCCGAAAACATCGTAGGCCCTAAAAGCTCCTTTGTTTTTCTCTCAGGTTTCTCTCTGTAGGTGGATAATGACTGTGTTGTTTGTGTAGGTTTGGTCAAGGGTGCTGGCGCATGGGTGGCAGCTGGATGCCCTGGATTTCTGGACCGATCGGCTCCGAAGGGTAAGTCCTGTGTCCATAGACGGCCTGTTCGTGCTGCTCGAAGAGGTGCGGCCAGATGGAGAAGGGCCTCATCTCTAAGAGACTTGGATCTTTGGGACTGTTGGGGATGAGGGTGGGCTTGGCCACGGAGATTCAAAGAGCGTGCTAGTACCAAAGGAGGAGTAAAACAAATTTCCCACCTCAACTTATGCCCTGGCTGACCTGGGTGTTGTGTATTCTGCAAACCTTCCAGTTGTAAAGTTCACCCACCTTTGAATGGAGACAAATATATCTTAATGTACACTGCATGTGATAAGACTGCTTTTTTTTCTTTCTAAAATCCAGATTTCCAAACTGCTTTTTTCCCTCCTGACTTTCAACCTCCTTCTCCTGGGCTCAAGTAAAGCATGGAAAATGCCAGCGCAGTGGCTTTTCCTGACAGTCTCAAGGAGCATAATAAAGAAAGAAATGAAAACAAACAAAAAAAAAGAACGTTTTAGTCTTGGGAGCAGGAGTCATTGTAGCAAAGGAAATACAATTGCATGTTTGTTTGTTTGTTTGTTTGTTTGTTTGTTTTAAAAGGAGTGGGGGGGTTGAACAGTAAAGATTCTTGAGATCTGAGATGGTGTCCTTTAGCAGCTTCCTGAGCACCTTGTTGCTTCTAACCTTTTTACTGCTTGCATTTCTTTTTGCTAGTGGATTTTGCAGACAATTCTAGAGCCCCTTGTCCAAGAGATGGAGTCTGTGAGCGCTCAGCTGAGAAGAATGGGGTACCCCGCAATGCCGAGCGGAGGTAGGATGATAGGAGGAGCCGTGGGGTTGCATTGTGTTTTCCTGGAAGGGTTATTCCTAAGATATGTGGAAATTCAAGTGTCCAAAAATGATTCTGTGTTATGAGGAGAGCTGTCTCTGAGCTCCTCCTGTCTGTTATGTAGCATCTTTAAGGTCTTGGTAGTAGATTTTTGTCATGCTGATGGGGTTGAGCAGGGCAATCTGAGGTGGATTTGAGAGAGCTCTGAGCATTAGAAGAAATGGTCTTGGTCGGGGGTAGGAAGAAATGGTGTTTTTGTTGGGGATAATTTTGTTTTTTGTTGGTGGTGGCTTTGTTTTTTTGGGTTTGTTCTGGGTGTTTTTAGGTTTAGGGCGTATTTTGTTTGTTTGTTTTTCCATTTCCCTGAGTTGAAATTGCAGCTGCAGTTTCCTAGGCCAAGTCTGAAGGGGCCCCTTCCATGGGCAGCTCACACAGACGTCCCTTTCCCCCAGAGCAGGGTTTGATTCGCTGCATTTCAACACGGGCTGCTTTTTTGTGCTCCGGTTTGTAGTCTCTGCCGAGACCCGCATCCCTTGTGATGCCTGTGAAGAACTGCCCCGTTGCTGGCCTCTTGTGCACCTCCCTGCTCCCCTGCTGCTCTCTGTTAAAAATTCCTTTTGATTCTTCCCTTTCCAGCCCCTCTCTGTTTCTCCTTCCTTACGCCAGGCAGCCTTCAAGGGAGGGTTTTGTGCCTGCCCAGCCCTGCACAGGGTTTCTGCTCTGTGCTGGGAGGGAGGCAGCGAGTGCTCCATGGGGCCGGGCAGGGAGCGTGTGGGGCACTGCCTAAGGTGTGAGCTTGAGCTCTGAGCTTAGCAAGTAGTTAGAGCAGAGGAGGCAGTTCCTCTTTGTAACAGTGCGTTTGTTGACCCCTTGGCAGGGCGGCTGATCCCGTTCGAGTCGTGGGTGCAGGTGACGCGCTGGCTCTTCTTCCGCGCACAAGTCAGCACGAGCAGCATGAAACAGGCAGCGCTGGCTGAAGCCACAGCCATTCAGCAGAGCCTGCTCACCATCACGCGGTACCTGGGCGTCACGGCCAACCAGGAGTACCTGGTTCAACGGATCAAAGGTACGTGCTCCCCTTGGAGACTCGGGAGCGTTTCGCTGAGCTGGGTCAAGCACTGGTGGTGCCAGATGCCCCGTCAGTGGAGACGCTCGGGCTGCAGTCCCAGCAGGGCAGAGAGCTGCTTTGCAAGGAGCAGCGCTGGGTGTTTTGGCAAATTTCTCTGCTCGTAGCAATGTGGTGGTGTGGGCCCGGGACTGGTTTTAGAAGGTTTTATTTCTCATTTCAATCAGAGCAGGGCAGGAAGTGTCCTATTCAATCCGTTTGTTAATTAGGAATAAAACTTCCCTTGTAAACCCTTGAGTATATATAATATATACAAGCATTTAATAAGTTCAGTTCTCCCTCCCAGTGATTGTGGTGCCCTGGCAGTGCACACGGAGGTGTGGGGTTCCCAAAGCTAGTGCAAAATAGATCTTTCTTGCACCTTCCACCGCCAGTACCTGAATAGTTGTTGTTGTTTCCAGAGCTGTCCCAGGGAAGCTTCCGCTGGGGCAGAGGAGGGGATTTCAGAGGCCGGCAGTGGGGAGCTGACTTGCCCACCGACTCCGCTGTAAGTTTTCAAAGATGCCTTGGTAAAACTTCCTAAAGCTGCTCATCTTCCAGCATGAGGCATTTGTGGGTGGCTGCAGAAAGTCCAAATCCTCTTTGCCTCGCTTATCCTCAGGATCTCAGTGTAGTTTTGAATAATGCAAAGGGGCCTGGACGTGGTGCAGATCACAAAAATGACCTTGCTTGTGTTAGTCTGGGGGCAGCCTCTTCTTTAGACTCCTGTGAGATGTCCCACAGGTAACTGTGAGGGCAGCAGCCTGAGATAATTCACCTGAAATAGTTAAAAGAGAGACTACAGGATAAGCCAGGGAGTGGAAAACAATCTTTACACTGTCCCTCTTTGACTATATTTGAAGGAAAACCAGCATTGAAAAAAAAAAAAAAAGAAAAGAAAAAAGGCATGAAACCAATTAAACTAGCATGAAATCAGTGATGTGGTTGACTGTGTCCTGTGTTTGTTCTCATGCCTGAGATTATGGCAAGAGAGTTGCTGCTGCGTTGTAGCCTTTGGTTCCTCGGTCTTTCTGACGACATTCAAGTGAAATTTGGTTTTTTTTGCACAGATCCTTATGCACATCTTCTGCACCTACTTGGACTCCAGGCTGCCATGGAACATCCAATATCCTGATGGCAAAACCTTCACTGCCCAGCACTTCATCCAGACACCCCATGAACCAGGTACTGGCATTCTTGGGCTGCTGCTTTAGCTGCTGTTTGCCCCTTGCATCCCATGGGCACCCTTAAAATCCCTCTTTTCTTTTCTGACCTTCATTCCCAGACCTGACGGATGACAAGCTCTTCTGCATCTACCAGAGCAGCATCAACCCACCGCACTACCAGGTCATCTACCACGGCCACATCTACAATGTGCAGGAGGTAGGAGCATGTTAGGTGTGTTCTGCTGACAGGAAATGTTCAGCAGAACTGATTTGGGTTTGTTTTTTGTTCTATTTATTTATTTATTTATTTATTGTAACTAGCCACATCTATGTTTAGATTTAGGCTGGCTCAGTGCAGAAAGCAGCTTCCTGTGCATTTTCTCATGACTTGTTCTAAGACCCTAATTTCTGTAACTCTGATGTGAGCTGTTATTCCTGAATGCCAGCAAGCCAGAGGCTTCCTTCTAGGAGTTTGTGGAGGGAACCATCTTGTGTCAATGCCAAGCTACCAGATTTTTCCTGCACGTTTTAATACTCTCTTGAGCTCTGGGTTGTGACTTGGTTGCCAATTTCAGAAAAATGCTGTAAGAACTCCTGAGTATTTGAGGATGGTACTCCATCAAAAAAAAAACTCAAAAATCATTTTTTCTGATGCTTGTCTAAGTGAGAGGTAAATATTGAGGCAATCCCCCAGGCTGTTGTACCATTTTTTTGAGGTTTCTATTATAGTCTTTCCTCATCTCAGGTTATTAAACCTTTTCTATTATGGTGCACACCCGCTGCATACGTACCTTGCCAAAAGATTTGAAGGAAAAGCTGTACAGCTGTGGCTAAGTTAGGGGCAGGATGTGTCTGTTGGTTTGCATAAGACATTCTCTCTAAGATAGTGGCGTGAGTGCTTGTCCCTGCAGTCGCTCCCAAAGTCTTCTCTCTTCCCATGCATTCAGGGCAGAAACAACCTGCTCCACGCATTGCTCCTGTTCCTCTACATCATCAAGACCAGGGAATCGGGCATGCTCGGGTAAGTGTTGCCCCGTGGGTCCCCTCGCGCTGCCGGCGAGAGCTGAGCAGGAGCTTTGGGTGCTGAGGTGCCGTGAGGCTGCTCCGTGGGACGGCGGTGACGGGATTAAAATCCTGCTGGCGTTTTAAGTAAGGGCAGCCGTTCTGTAGGACTGTGTCAGTTGGGTGAGCGTGAGCACACGGGAAACGTTTTAGTTTTCTCCTTGGTCTTGTGCCAGCTGCAGATGAAGAAGTTTTCCTTGTAAGGAAGATGGGGTGTAAACAGGAGCTTTAACTTGCCGCTGGTTTGTGACTGTGGTGTTCTTTTTGCAGGCGCGTCAGTCTCGGTGCTTCAGGCGTCAACGTGCTCTGGATTTTTGGAGAGTGACGAGCAGGACCACAGGTCGGCAGAGGAGTGATCCCTCTTCCCAGACAAGAAGAACCGAGCAGCATCATTATCCTTTTTGCCTTGGAGCAAAAGCCATTGGAGAATTAGGGTTTAGGGCTAGGGTTAGGTTAGGGTTTAGGTTGCGGTTAAACATTTTGTTTGTTTGACTGATCTTTGGTTGTGATTTTGGGGTGTTCCCCACCATGCCAGCACAGTCTTAGTAGCAAATGCTGGAAGCAGGTGGATCTAATAGCAGGAGTTATGCTGAGCTTTGGTGGGCAGTTGCTCTTTGGCTGCTTTTGGTACTGAACGTGTCTGCACGGATCTGGGTCCTGGATCTGCGTTTTCTAGGCAGGGCGATTTTCGGAGGCACTTGGTCAGCCCGTTCCTGGGTGCTCTCTGCAAATCTGGTGGTGTTTGCCCCTTAGAGCAGGAAGGTAGAGTGCTGGTGGCTGTGATACTGTGAGGATGGATGGGTGTTGCAGGTTGTTTTGTCTAACTTTGTGTGCAATGATTTTTTTTTCTTTTCTAGGTTGTAGATAGCATTTAGAATTGTTTAAACATTTAAAAATAAGGTAAGAAAGACTTTTTTTTTTTTTAACCTCCGTCTGGGTTTTTCCCTCTGTCCCGGCTGCTCTGCGAGGTGTCGATCGTCTCCAGCGCCTGCAGGGAGCTCCGTCCTGGAGCTGGGGTTTTCTAAGCAGGGAGGTTTTGGAGGCGCTTGGTTACCCCGTTCCCAGGTGCCATCTGGGAATCCGGTGGCCTTTGTCCATTAGAGCAGGAAGACAGAGTGTGTGCCGGGGGCTGTGAGTAGTAGTGGTGAGGCTGCAGAGGCAGCTGCTGCGAGGGATGTGCTGCTGATGCAGCCTGGCAGGTTGTTATCGTGCGTGTTCCTTTTTAATGTAGAGCGTGACTGACCTGTTGTTTGTTTTTGCAGGTGCAGTAGATGAGAGTCGAGATGGGAAGGAGGATCCTAAGCCCTATAGGCCTCAGCCTTCCAGCCCTAGCCCTTCAGGCCAAGCCCTTCGCCCTAGTCCGACAGGCATCAGCCCTTTAGGTCCATAGCCATAAGATTTATAGTATCCCTATAGGATCCTCCTAGATCTGTAAGGTAAGATTAGATTTGCAAAATAGGTTGCGAGGATGGCACGGTTGTACATTCTTTTGAGAAATAAAGATGGTAAAGATGGTTGTGTGGTGTCTCATTTCAAATAAAGATGGTTGTGTGGTGTCTCATTTCAAATAAAGATGTTTGTGTGGTGTCTTCTTTCAATAAAGATAGAGGTGGTGTTTCGTTGCCTTTATTGCAGTAGCTGCTGCCCTAAAGGGATAGGGCCAAAGGGCTAGAGCTCAGGGCCAAAGGGCTTGGTCTAAAGGGCCCAACGGCTGAAGGGCTCGGGTTAAAAAGCTAGGATTCAAGGGCTAGTCTTAAAGGGCTGGGATTCAAGGGTTTATGGCTGCAGGTCTAGGGCTAAAGAGGTTTGGGCTAAAGTGCTAGTGTTGAGGATTAAAGGGCAACAGTTAAAGGGCCAAGGGCTAAAGGGCTTAAAGGGGTAGAGCTGGATGGCTAGGGCTTCGGGTTAGAGGGCTAGTGATAGCAAGCTGTAGGGCTAAAGGGCAAAGATTAAAGGGCTAGGACTAAAGGGCAGAGGCTAAAGGGAAAAGGCTAAATGCTCCAGGTATAAAAAGCTAGGGCTTAGAGCTAAATGGTTAGGACTAAATGCCTAAAAAGCTATAGGGTTAGACTTAAAAGGGTAGCATTCAATGCTAGCTTTAAATGGCTAGGATTAAAGGGCTAGCACTTGGGACTAAAGGGGTTTAGGGCTAAGGGGCTTAGGGCCAGCGCTAAAGGGCTAGGACTCAGGGTTAAAGGGCTAGGCTTAAAGGGCTAAGGGAGTTAGCACTAAAGGCCTTAGGGCTAAAGTGCGAGGGGTAAAGGGCTTAGGACTAAAGAGCTTATGGTTACGGGGAAAAGGGCTTAGGGCTAAAGGCCTTAGGGCTACAGGGGTAGTGCTTAGGGAGAAAGACCTAGTGGTAAAGGGCTGTAGGGAATGGCTAACAAGATCTTACGGCCAAAGGCCCAGGGCTAAAGGGCTTAGGGCACTAGGTCTGTGACTAAAAGGCCAGGGCAAAAAGGCTGGTGCTAAAAAGCTCTAGTACTAGGGCTAAAGGGCTAGGGCTTAGGCCTAAAGGGCTAGGACAGGAATGAAGGGCAAAAAGGTGGGTATAGGAATATATAGATTAAAGGTTGTTATGGCCAAGGATGAAAACAATTATCTGCTTGCTTGGTGGATAAAGGATTTTCTGAGGCCAATAATTATGGGAATAGCTAGGAGGAAAGGTTAATAAGGATCACCTGGTGGAGGTAAAGAGATGTGGGGATATAGAGGTCACCTGTAGAAGATTAGGGAGTGTCCTTCTCTGGGATTGGTCACTGGGTTATTGGCACCCCAGGTAAGAAGGTTGTATAAATACCCAAACCCTGAAGTTAGAATGGGCTGTTGAGCTGTTCCTGCTCCTCTGTGATTTCCCATGGGTTAGGATGGGAGAAGCAGTGGGAAAGGGCTAGGATGAAAGGGCTAGGGCTACAGCTTGGGGCTAAAGAGATAGGAAGAAAGAAATTTAGGCTAAAGGGATAAGACTAAAGGCTCAGGATACAGCCCTAGGGCTTTAGGGCCAAAGGGCCTTGGAATGACGAGCTTACTTGTACTTCCCCATGTTGAATGTCATTCTCTAATCAGAGTGAGGACACTGTGCATAGATGCACAGCACTCCTGTTTGGTGTTAGCTGGGGGTGATGGGAGCCAGTGCTGCTCCGTTTTCTTTCCTTTGGCGGGTGTGTGTGTCTTGTTTTGCTTGGATTTCACTATCACAGTATTCATAGACAGTCCCAATGCTGTTCCTGCCATATGTCATGTGGCCTCAGCTACCTCCAGCAAACTCTCTTTTTTTTTTCCTTCTCTTCCCTTTCTGGGTCGTCCCTTATGTTTTCTAAATAAAACAACTGGTGTTCTCAAGTTACGCTCTCATGTTTGTTCCTTCTTGTGGCTATCGGATACAAAAAATCCCTTTTGCTCCTCTGTGTCGAATGAGTGCAGAAAAAGAGCAAAGGGAAGATAGGTGGCCCTGCAAACCTTGACTCACTTTAATCCTGCCAGATCAGTAACCACAGCCATAACCCTAGTGAGTAACTGATGGAGTGATGAGAGCAGTGGGAACATTTCTGGAGCATTTCTAGAAAGGCCCAAGGGTAATTCAATGGCATCTTCCTGCCTCTTGAGTCCTGTGTTAGGGAGAGCACAGCTAAAGGGCATGTGCTTTCTTGTGCTTCAATCCTCCTCTCCTTCCCCTGCACACATTGAGGCATGAGGGTGGCTTTAAGGCAGATGCAGTCCCTGTTTTCCTTCCAGCACGTTTTATAGCTAGGGCAGCTTCTCTCTAGCTGAAAGCCAGATAGGTTTCATACAGAATTGTTTTAAGTCAATGAAATATGGAAGCACTGAAGCTAAAGGTTAAGCTACCCTTAGACAAGTCCCTTAGACATGGTCAGGCGTAACTTTCAGTCCTGCAGTGGGGAGCTGGACTGGCCTTTTGAAACAAAACACAGCAGAGAGCTGTTGTTGCAGAATTGACAGAGGTGCCTTTGGTGGCAAAGCACTTGCTATGGCCGGGAGCAGCCTCCATCCTACTGGAGAGGCCGTTGCTCAGGGATGGCACGTCGCAAAGGCACCACACCGATGGCTCTGTGTTTGTGATATCCAAGGCTCAAAGGGCTGCTTGGCCCCCGCAGCTGGTTGCCAGCGGCTCTGGCGGAATGTTTGCTCTGGAACCTGCAGTCTCCCTGGACAGCGCTTGTGCTTCGACATCGTTTCCTCCCTAAGCTGGAGCATCGCTACTTTGCCCTGCCTTCTTTAAAGGACAACTGCTCCTTTTTCCTCCCATCTCAAGCCAGCAAGAGCCTTCCAAGGGACAAGCGGCCTGGCTAAAGCAAGGGCTGAGCAAACGGAGCGCAGCGGCCGAGGTGCAGCAGGCGCCAGCATGCGTGCCTGCCCTGGAGAGCAGGAGCAGGAGCCGGGCGAGAGCTCCTCTGCTCCTCCGCTGACAGCCAGCCAGGCAGCCAGCGGCACCTCCACGCAAGAGCTGCAGCCAGCACCCGCGCCTGCACCTCTCTGTGCTGCCCATGAGGGGCAGCAGCCCAGCTGCAGCTCCACCACAAGGGCTGACCACTGCCTCCAGGTGCCAGCTCCACAAGAGCCCTGGCATCTGGCGCCCACAGCTTTGCCAGGAGCACCGGGCTCTGCCAAGCACACACATGGCACATTGCCTCCCGAGATGCATCCCGATCCCACAGGCAATGCCCCCATGAACATTGTCTTCAACCGCATTGAGGATTTGGAGGAAATTTCTGAAGAAGAATTAGAAGAGCCCTGGGATCTGACACCCCCATCTCTTTCAGAATCACCGGGCTCTCCCAAACATACAGATGGCACATCGGCTCACGAGACCGACCCCTTTCCAACAGGCGACAAGCCACTAAACATCCCTTCCTGCAAAGAGGATTTGCAAGACATCTCCAAGGAAGAATTCAAAGATCCCTTGGAAAAGGAGGAGCTTGTCCAAATCTGCATTACAGATTTGATGCTTTCAACCTCCACCACGAAGAGACCAAGGCTGTTACCCCACAACAGGAAGATGTATATTGAGGTGCGTCGTGACAAAGAAAGGGCCGCAGAGGTGAAAAACAGCACTCCACTCCCACCAGAGCACTGCTGTCGTGTTGAGGCTGCAGCACACCCAGTACTGCTGCTCAGCCACACAACGTGCTATGGACTGTGGCCAGCAAAGACACCGACCACCCTCAGCCTGAGCTGGGAGCAGCAGCAGGCAGCAGCCACAAGCAGAATCCAAGAGGGAATCGCAAGAGGAGCCTCGCTTCCCCCTCCTCCCTTCCCACTCCTACGGAGCAGTCTCCAGAGGAAAGATGTCCTGAACAGCTCCCGCCGAAGAAGCGCTATCGCTCCTGCTGCCAGGAGGGAAGCAAGGGTTTCCCTCTGCTACGGCGAGCTGCCACTCTCTGCAGCGTGCCAGCCCCTGAGCATCTGCACCCAACCTGCCCTTCCCAGCACTGCCGCCTCAACCACCTCCAGAAACTCTCATTTTTTTTTTTTATTTTTCCCCTTCCTTTCTAGGTAGTCCCTTTCATTTTCCAAATAAAATGACTGGTGTTGTTATCAACTTACCCTCTCGTGTGTGTTCCTTTGTCTGTCGACTATCGGCTATGTAAAAACTGCTCCTAAGCAAGCTCTTGGGGGAGGAGGAGGAGGGTACAGGGACATTCTGCCACACCTAGAAGAATGGCATTCCAGTCAAATAATTAAGCCTTTCTTTAAATTAGGCTCAAATGACTCTGAGGATTAGAGTGAATGATATGAGAGCATGAATGAGAAGAGAATGACATGAAAATCATTACACAAAATACTAGTTACAAGTGGAGCAGCTAGATTTAATGGAGCTTCATTCATCGCTACTCCATCTCCAACTCTGGCAAGGACAAAAATGTGCTCTTCGTCAAAGGGGTAGAATTGTAATATCAAAATTGTTTTCTAAGTGCCAGGATTAAATTAATTAAAATTACGTTAGTTTTAAAAACAAAGGTTAGAATTTTCAAATAAAAGCCTTGTTAGATGAGAAGAACACTGTGCAATGATGCTTGCATATAGGTGGGATTCCTCAACCTGATGTCAGAAGAGGATCCGTCGATTCTAGTCCCAAAAAAAAGCTCGTAGAGCTGCCATGAGTCAAGGCACTGGGAATACCATCCAAACGAGAGCTCTAAAATGGTGAAAGGACCTAAATGAGAGGCCTCTCCATTCTGCAGCCTCGCAGCTTTCTTGCAGGAAGCCAAGCTTGCGCAGGTCGGGTCGCCTCTTCCTCGTCCCCCTGCCACCACCCACTTCTCTGCTGAGAGCAGGAAAGCTGCCTCCAGCGCAGCACGGAGACGGCATCAAGAGAGGCACCGTTCTGCCCTCCCGCGCCTAAATCTCTCAGTCCCATGGGCAGCACAAGGACAGCGTGCTCTCTATCTGCTTTCCTTTGCTCTGCACTGCTTTGGATAAAGGCTTTGCAGACAGGCAGACTCCCGACTGTTAACCATGTCCATGACCAGCAGGAGATGGGAAAGGGCGATGAAATGCTATCCATTCTGGCTAGGCAAGAAAGTGGCTCCAAATGCTCACTATCAAGTAGGTGACTCTCAGGTGCCTCTGAAATCCAGGAGCATTAGGCACTTGATTGTGGGGAGCCAGAGGAGCAGGACTGACACTGAGGCTCCCTCTAAACCCAGGATCCAGGGTATTTCAACAACCTTCCCAGGTGACCTTTATATCCTCACAGCTCTTTCTCTCTCATCCTATATGTTCCCATATTGGTTGGCCTCAGAAAATCCTTTATCCATCAAGTAATTAGGCCACTGTTTTCATCCCTGGCTACACCTACCTTTCTTCCTACATATTCCTATACTTGCTGGACCATATGGATCTGCCCACGGAACTTCCTCAGGCTGCCAAGAGAAGCTGCAGAGGCTCTCAGCTCAGGAGTGCTACATGCCAAGCAACTGTCCTTACCCTCTTTCTTTACAATTTCCTATCTCACAACACAAAGTAAAGCCTAGAAGTGTTCCATGTCCTCAGCAGTGCTCCACCTTCCTGAGGAAGGAAGGAGAATATCCCACAGGAATGAGAGCAGTTCCATAGTTGTCATGTTCCCCTCATGTTTGTTCTTCCTCCTCACTCCTCAGCCCCAGTGACTGGTGCTATTTCCTGCATTTACAGAGCTCAATGGGACTTCAGCACCAGCCTCTCCAGTATTTTTCTTCATGCAGCATCACTGCCATAGCAGTGTTTCTTGCAAGAGAAAGTCTTTCCACATGGATAGTGGAACTAAGTGCCCCCCACACACACTACAGAAGTCTACAGAAAAGTCCCTCCCAATTCTTACAAACCCAAGCTGCCCCACATCCAGAGGGACTGCTGGTGAAAGAGGCAAGCACAATGCAGAAGAAACACTGAGAGTGCTTGACCCCACTGAAGGCAAACGAAAGGCTCAAAGGGCTTTTACACCCGCTTGGACTAAGAAAAGCAAGTAGATTGAGGCTTGTCAAGGAAGGGCTTTTGTGGCCAAAATACAGCATTCCTGTGGTAGCCAGCCACAGGCATTGCCCTCACCGCTTCTTTGGCTTCTCTTTTGTTTCTTCTCTCTCAGACATCTCACCTACCTTTCTTCTCAGAGTGTCTAGGCACCCCACACACACTGTACACACCAACAGATACAGAAATCAAGAGCTTTTTTCTAGTTGAGGGACATCTGCATCCTATTCCAATGCAATGGAAACAGGTTGCTTTGATGGAGATGCTCCTCTGTCTTTACTGCTCCTTTCACTTTACTCTTTTGACTTTACTCGATAATTTAGAAAGGTTTAGACTGATAAATAAATAATTCCAAGGGAGAATGTTCTCTTTAGCCCCACTTCATGTTAACAGCCCCTAAGGCCAGGAGTTCCTCCCTTAGCCCAGGTTCTCTAACAGTCCTCCCAGGTTCCCCAGTGACCTCCCAATTTTTTGTTGCCACAGACTGGGCGTTCCAGTGAGCAGCACCAAGGCCCTTCAGCTGGAAAGCTCTCTAACCCGTCTCTCGAGCAAGCAGGAAACACTTCAATGGAAAAGGACAGAGGAGAACATACTGTTTGTTTGAAGATTGCTTCTATTTAACATTGCTCTGCGCCCCTCCTGCCATCTTCTTCTTTCTTCCCTTTCCTTCCTTTTTATATCTTTGGCCACTGAAGCCCAGAAGATCTTTTTCTCCTCCTTCAGGCAGTGGGCGCACATTTCCTGCAGGCCACAGAAAGGCAATATCACAGAATATGAGTCTCAGATTTTATCTTTTTTTTTTTTTTTTCCTTTTCAGAGGGGTAGCTTGTGCTCTTCTGTGCCTTCTCTTTGTGCCTTTCTGTCAGCAGTGTTTTGCTCACAAGGCACAGTGCAGGGCCCCGTTCTGCATTGAATAGAGATCTAAACGATCACTGATCTACAAGGAAACTGTATATTTTCTATCACATAAAGGTTCACGATTAATATTGCTGGGAGAAATATTGCCCAAAGAAAATGCTCTGAAGATGTTCCTGAGAATATCTGTAGGAAGAATACCCCGTGAAAATTTGGAACAAGTGGCATCTTGAAAATCAGAGTCTGAAGAAGGTACTGCTTATTCCAGTGGCCTCAAAGCAAGTGCTCACTCCTCAGCAGCCAGTCAAGTGTGTTCACAGAGCTGTCTCCACGCTGACACAAACATCCTACCCATCCGTTCAACCAATCTACCTGTCCTGTGGTTGGACGTCCTTCACAACGAGGCGCTGCTGCCTGGCCTCGGGTTGCAGGGCTTGTCTGCCCTCAGGAATTGCTGGGACATCGTGGCAATCTGAAAACACACAAGGAGAGGAGGACATGAGCGTGTGGGATGAGTTTCTTCTCCTTGCGCTCCCGAACAGCACACCTGCTTCTGCAACAGGAGGTGCTTCCGCGCCACTGTTATCCTGAGCATGAAACACTGTACGGAAACACAGGGCTCCTCAAAACCATTTTTCCAAGACTCTCACCTGGGAGAAAACACTACTGTTTTGGCTGCCTCCCTTGCTTCCTCCTGGATGGTGGGCAGCACATGAACTTGTGCCCACTTTTGAGCACGAAGTCTCCTCAGGGTAATGACGCACTTTGCTGGACTCCCTGAAAGGATGGATCAGGAGAAAGGGCCCATTGGGTAGCTGAAGACAGTCATACAATGCTTCCCCCTCTGCCAAGGCCCTCAGCTCCTGTCCCCTCGGGACCTAAGTGGCAGGGCTTCCTTCATCTGGCAGCTTACTACCTTGGGCAGGTGAAGCATAGGCGAGGGTGTATTTACAGCCTGCTCTTTCTGGTGACCTCTCAAGCTCGCACCTGGAAAGAGGAAGCATATAACGATGCATCAGATAGGACAGTCTCTGGGAAAGAGGATCTGCAGCACTCGCCTGCTGCTCTGCACTTGCCTGCCTGGCACCAGGAAAGGCCAGGTCATGGTGACAGGAAGGCAATAGCCTTCCAGAGCGTAGGGAGACTTTGTGTCCCAGGGAAACTTCATGACAGTTTCACTAGATGCTGCTAGATGTTTGCCATGCAGCAAGAAAGCAGAGGGCATGGTGGCAGCACGTAACAGCATTTCTGAGTCAAGAAGGGCTTTACACCCCAGTCACACATCTCCCATCCACAAGGATCAGAGCACAGCAGCAGCCCTCTTGCCTTCTCCAAGGCTCTCACCTCCTGGGACACTTGCTCTTCTCTCTCCCTTCTGCTGTCACCATGAGCCCACTACGTCTCTGGAAGAATGGCTCTGATGGGAAAAGAGGGTCTTCCCAGAAAGATTCCCTGAAAGGGCATAGGAGAGAGAACATCAGCCATACTCTACCATTTCTGTCCTGGCTTGAATACTCTGCAAAGAGGACTAAAAAATCTTGTCAGGTGTTATATTCCCTTTGCTGGAACTGTCCTTACCAGCCTCTACTTCCACCTTCCTTTGGGTGCTGGGAATAACAGGAGCACGGGCCACTGCTGCTACTGCTGCTGGAGGTCTTGGGAAGAGCTTGTATTTGGACCTGGAAGCCAGAAGAGAGAAAGCAGCCTAAGAGGAGAGACTCACTGTTTCCAGGTACGTGCTCATCCTGCAGCAAGAAAGCACAGGGCATGGTGGGAGGGGGTAACCACCCTTCTTAATTCAGAAGGACAATGTGTGCAGGAAACACATCCCCGTGCCACAAGTACCAGCGCACAGTATTAGGTCAAGGGCCCTCTCCCAGGTTCTCACCTCACGGGAGCCTTGCTCTTCCCTTCTCTTTCAGCTGGTGCTGTGACCCCACTCAGACTCCCTGAACAGTGGCTCTGCTGGGGAAGCAGGCTCTACCCAAGAGAGCTTCCTGAAAGTGGGGATAAGAGAGAGCTGAACACCTGTGCTAGTCCATGCATGACTTTAGTGCTTTGACTAGAATTTCCTAGCAAGGGGAGCAAACCTCTGAACAAGTTCCTATCGGGTCTTACATTACCTTTGCTGATGTTGTCATCACCAGCCTCTTCTTGCCCACTCTTCTTTGGGTTCAGTCTTCCATGTGAACTGACTGCTCTCAGTGGTGGCGGTCTTGGCAAGAGCTTGCATGCGCCCCTGGAATGAAGAAGAAGAGAGAGAGATGATCCTGACACTGCTACCTGCTGGTTGTGCAGCAAGAAAGCCCAGCGTGTGGTGGGACGGAGCAACCACTCCGAGAGACGCATCTGCCTCCCACAAGTAGCAGAACACAGGATTTGCTCCATTGCCTCCTCCCAGACTCTCACCTCGCAGGAGGATTGCTCTTGCCCACTCCTTCTGCCGGCACTGTGATCCCCTTTATGCCGCATGTAGAACTGCTCGGCTGGGGGACGAGGCACTTGCCAGGAAGCTCCCCTGAAATGGATGATGGGAGGAGAGCTCCTTAGAACTGGAGCTGTGGGGGAATTTGAACAAAAGGACCATTCTGGTCTCCTGCAGTCCAGAAGTATTAAAAGATCTGGTTCTCAGAAGGGTTCAGTTATATGAAGACAAGCACAAGTTTTGCCAACTGTAACTGCAATGACAAGAGCCTGGAGCAGTCCACCTCCCCATCCGGTGCTTAGCCTTCCCTTTGAATCCTGGTGCCTTAGAAGACGGTGCTGTTGGTTGGTACCTAAGAGAATGGTCCCCCTGACAGCAGTCATGTAAGTTGTTTGAAATTAGAGAAAAAGAACTGTTTATTGCAGTCATCTATCTGTTAGGCACAAGAAACAGCTTGTCACCCTAATCAGGAATAAAACTATTAACACCAGGGTAGATTTAGGAAGCATTCTCTTTATTACGGTTCCGGACGTCCTTTTCATGAACTTTTTGCTGCTTATTTCCATGTATGGTTTTGTTTTGCTCAGGCTGCTCTATTCAGCTTCCTTTTTCAGTTTTGATGAGTTTTCAGTTAATTCATCCAGGCCATAGTTTCCCTTGTAAGAGCACTTTCAACCACCAGGTGTTCTGCTAACACATTTCTACCATTGTTCCAAATGGTGACAATGGGTCTTTGTGGACATACCTGCAGTGGCAAAGGCTTTTGTGCTAGAGCTCACTTGGAATCAACACACAACACTGCAAGATTATATCTTTAATAAATATGTAACTAATAGATATTTTAGAAACATCAAAAAAATCATCAACTAAACAACATCCAGGGTAACAACAACAAAAACACTCTCAAGCAGTGTGGCATGGCCGAGATCATGCTTGGCTGCATCAGCCTCCCTCCCTCCCTCCCTCCCTGCCATGGACAGCCCCTTTTGCAGGAAGGGAACGAGGGAAAAGTGGAGGAGAGAAAAGGGAAATGTCAGTGGTCTGAGGGCCATGAGACCCGCGGTGGATTTGGGTCCTACCTTGTGAGCCATCGTGCAGGCTGCCCTGTAGCCCCGCAGCTCCCTGCATCTCCTGGGCACCGCTGGTGGCCCCTGGTGCTGTGTGGCCCTGCTCCACATGTGGCCTTGCTGCTGCCTGGGCAGCCCCGGGGCAGAGCGGGACGGAGCCCTGGGAAGCATCCGTGTTCCCATGGCGATAACTGCCCCTCTGGGATGTTCCAGCATCGAGGTGGGGAGGGAAGAGGGCAGCGGCAGGGGACAGGGGGATGCAGTGAGGAAGGGTGTTTGTGTGCTGGACTCACCCCACACTGATGAGCACGGTGGCAGAGAGTAATGCGTGGGCTTGGGCTTGCCGGCTGGCCATGGGGTCTCCTCACACAGTCCCATGATGGTGTTGGTGGGTGCCTGCCTCCGAGACTGAGCTCCACTTGGCGTGATGCTTCGGCCTCCACAAGCATTCTTCATCTTTTTGCTCCTTCGTCCCTGTTCCAGTATGGCCCTTCCCATGTGATTCCTCCAGAAAGGTTTGTGTTCCATGGTGGAGACATGTTTCCTGGTAGCCCAATGAGCCCAAAGGGCAACTGTGGCCAGCTGGGAGGTGTGCATGTCCTCAGCAGAGCCCTTGTGGGTTGGTAGTGGCCTGGGAGCCCTGATGTAAAACTGGTCTCCTTCTCTTCAGCTGCCGGGCACCTTGCAGGCACCGTGGCCTGTGGCTGAGCCCAGCCTTGGTCTGGTCCTGCCCTCCTGCCCATGGCCTGGCTTGGTGGGGCTGCAGAGGGGAGGGCAGGCACATACATGCCCCAAGCAGCAGGGCCCTGCAGCTGCTGCAGCTCTGCTGAGCACTGTGCTGAAAGGTTGGCTTTCCGAGGGAGCGCAATTCCCAGCCTTGAGGTAACGATGCGAAAGCCGAGGGCAGATGGGGAAGGAGATCTCCCCGGGGCCAGAGATCTCCCCATGTGTGGAGGCCCACCTCAAGAACAGCAGTACAGGATGCCTTGTTAGCAGATAACCAACCTCAAGGGTGGCAGTCCAGGTGTCTTGTTAATTCACCTCAGGGACGACAGTACAGAACATCTTATCAACAGATAAGGAACAAAGCAAAAAAAAGAGGAAAACTGCAACCGCACACATGGCATGTGATTAAAAAGCTTATTAGATAATTTTGATGGATTCTTTATACTATTGGCTTATTTAGTAACTGCACTTCGCATGCTTTTTGCAAATAAGGAATTATATTTGGTTTAGTATGGTATATAAGTTGTATCTGATGCTTGATAAAACATCTTTGGTTCATTATACCGGAGTCCATGCACATCATACGCTGCAGGACTGTGCCCTTTTTCCTGCTTCTTGGCCATCCTTCTTTAGCATCCTTCTTTAGCATAGAAAGCTAGCGGCTTCTCCACTTCACAGCTAGTTTACATGGAGTACAACACATAGGATTGCGCCCACACTTGGAAGGCTTCCCTGTTTCTTCTTGGAGCAGCCTTCCTCTACCTGGGAGCAGTTTATTACAGATTTCTTGCCCAAAAGAAAGTCTGAAAAAGCCAGCTCTCCAGGGTGCCACCTTGAAGTCAACTGTCCCAGACAGTAGCCTCGCGCTTAGAGTACAAAACCGCACGGCTGCAGGCTATTTGGAGCCTTCCATGGGGGCCTTCTGTGCAATGATGTATGGATGTCTTTGATGTGTGAGTATCCACACCACACAGACAGGCAGCCCTCAGAGCCCACCTGCTTTGTGGTGCCTTTTTCCCAATGCTCATTTGGACAGAGGCAGTGACGGGGGGGACAATACTTTGAACTGCTTTACAGCTGTTCTTGGATCTCTTAAAGACTCCAAGATTCAGTGACAGCTTCCCCACAGTCTAGCTTTCTCCATAAACCACCCAGGCCCCAGACACTCCTTGCACGCCTTCAGCGTCCTCTTTCAGTGTTCTGCCTGGATCCACAGACCACAGAGAGAACGGCATGGTTTAATTATTTAATTCCTCAGAACGCATCCTCATGCTGCAGTGTGGGCAGCTTCAGCAGGTACCTGCAGCTGCACTCTTCTGGCTCTGCTTCAAACAGATGTGGAAAATGGGGTGCTGTCTTCAGCCACAGATCTTCCACAGGGCCCCGTTCACTGAACCACAACTCCTAAGGAAAAATAAAAAAAAAAAGTGATAGCTGAGAAGAACAGGAGAGCCCCGGAGCTGTAACTGCTGTCTGGAAAAGGAAGCACAGCCTCTCGTGGGAGCTTGTTCCTTCCCCCAACCCTCTTGCCATACTGCAAAAGCCCATGAGGGAGGGCAAGGAGAGGGAAAGCAAGTGACGACTGCTGGGCTCCCACAGCTGCCTTAAGGGAGAGGCAAAGATTCAGCTTCACCTCTCCTCAGCGCAGCAGAGATGCCGCAGAGGAGCAGCTGCAGTGCCTGCTGCTTCCTCAGGTGCCCTTCCAGCCCTGCCTGCGTGAGACACAGCGCAGCTGCCACTGCCCTCCTGCTGAGGGGCTCCCCAAGGGCTGTCAGAGCCTGCTCTTGAGGCTCTCTTGGGTGCTGGCCCTACATCCACCTGCTGCAGTGCTCTTGGTGCCACCTTCTCCTAGGGCATGCTGCTCCTCTGCCCAGGAAGCAACTCAGAGACAAGGAACATCAACTTACGGTGCTCATCTCCAGCCATGTCTTCTCCAGAAGGTTGCCATGCACCTTAGAGGCTTGGAGGGCCTGGTTGAGGCATGCAAGGCTCTCTGCTTTGTTCCCCAGCACATGGAAAAGGTAGGCTCTCAGGTGTTGGACTCTGGGGTAGAAGACGGGGCATGCAGAGCAGCGACAGAGAACCTCTTCTGCAAGCTACCGAGAGAACAAGGGAGAGGAACGTCAGGATAAGGCATGGAGCTCCACTGCAGCACCTGTTCCCCAAGGAGAAAAGCAGCCACAAAGCAACCAGGAGTGCACAGCTGGCAAGGCAGGCAAAGTGCACAAAGCTCTGCGGAGCCACAAGCCCTCCTTTAGAGCAGGCATTACAGCAGGAGGCTTTTGCCATGGTCTTCTCTTAAGCCACTCTGCTCTGCCTGTGCCCTGGCTCCATCCCATCACAGCTGCTTCCACCCGGCCTTGTTAGGCCACGGCAGCTTTCCCTGCACCCCCTCACAGCACATGCCCTTCCTCCTGGTCCCTCACCCTTAGAGCCCCTCGGCTGCTCTCACGGGCCCTCGACAAGCTGTGCTCCAGGTCATTCTTCAGCACCAGGGTGTAGCACTCCAGCATCCGCGTGCGGGCTTGGGTAGCCAAAAAGGAGCTGTCGGCTCTCTTCAGCAGCCACTTGGCCTTTTCAAAGGGCTGCTGGAAGCTGTCCCACTGCCCAAGCCTCGCAAACCTACAGAGAAACAGGCACACATTGTGTAGAGACGAGCAGGAATTGGGCTCTCTTCTGGGCTCTCTCCCGGCCATCTTGCTCCCAGTGCACAGCCTCTCCCCACTAGTCCTTTTCATCTCCAGGGACAGCCGCCTTGTTGGACACAGGACGAGTGACATGAAAAACCCACAGCTCCCACCTCCCCCATGAGAATCACTCACTGCTGGGGGCCTCTTGCCACTCCACTCAGAGCAAGTGTGTAACGTACCAAAGAGCCAGGGACGAATACAGCCGCAGCAGGATGCTATTCTGAGACTTGAGGGTGCAGTTGTCTTTATTCTTCTCTATGAATCTCCAGCACTCCTCAAATGACTTGTACTCCCAGCCTGTGTAATACAAACATATCTCAGAGAAGCAGCACTGCCCTCCGCTGCCTTGCTTTTCCTCAGGCCCTCATAGTAGGAGAAAGCTCAAGCACAGCTGGCCCATTTTAGGATTGGGAAGCACTCAGAGGGCAAGCAAAAACTAAGAGGAGCGATGCAAGGCCTGGAGCTCTCCCCCAGCTCCTCAGGGCTATTCAATCTTCACATCAGTGTCCTTTTAAGGAGCAGCTTGCTAGCACCAACCGAGAGCTGCTGCCATTGATCAGCAAATGAGAGTGACTGCAGCGCATGGGCTCCAAGGGACCTCCTGGTCAGGCACACACGAGCACAACTGTGCCCGCTTCCCCAGGAGCCAGAGCAGAGGGAGCCTGAGAAGAATTTTCAGAAGCGAGAATCTCCCGAAACACACCAAGCAAAGATGGGAATTGCAAGCATTTTGACCTTACTCTGGGATCATCTGTATACAATGCAGAAAAAGAGAGAGGAAGCGGGAGAGGGAAGGAAAGAGAGACACCCACAGAGCCAAATGGGCAAGCACACTGCTGAAGGAGCCAAAGGATTGCTTGGAGCCTCTGGGCTCAGTGTTTTATCAGGAGAAAAGTCATTTCTGCAAGCCTCCTGCCTCTCTGCAGACCTCCTCACTGAGCACTTACCAGCATAAAGCAGGAGGTCGAGGCAGCAGGAGAAGAAGCAGGCCTGCCCAGCGATCCTGTGCTCTCCAGCCACCTGCTTCTCTAGCCTGGAGAGCACTTCTGCACACTCTGGGTACCTGCGGAGGAACACAACGAGCCTCCATGGAGCACCTCCTTGGTGTGGCATCCAAGCCAGCACCTCCAAATGCTTCCCATTCCCCTCCCATCTTCCCGCCCTTTCCCTCCTTTGCTCTTTCTGCCAACTCCATTGGCCTTTGCAGTGACACCCTGACAGCGCGCAAGGGCAGGGTGTGCAGCAGCAGGATTACCTCATCTGCAGAAAGAGCGCGGTGAAGAGCGGGTTGAGGACCTTGGAGTCCAGGTCGGGCTTCTCCAGCTCCATGCTCAGGCTCATTGCGCGATAGCCTGGCAAGACAGAAGCAGACTCGCACAGGCTCTCTCTGCAGAGAGCTCTTCTCACAGGGAGTGCGGGCACTACCTACCGACGGTGACAGAGAGGGGCAGATTTCCCAGGCTGAGGTTCAGATGGGACAGGGCCTGGGCCCTTTCCGCAGCACTGAGCACCCCTCCTTCAAAAGGCTCCACGTCAGCGCTGAGCCGCACGGCCGCCCACCCGTACTGCAGCCACTCATCCAGGCTGCCCAGCTCCTGGCAGTGCTGCGCGTGCTCCATGTAGGACCGCAGGATCTGAAATGGTCCAAAGAGATGAGTGTGCAAAACACTAAATCTCCCCAAGGGGATTCTCTGGCGTAGGGGACACAGGCCATGAACCCAATGGGCGCTTTCCCTCTTCTCTTTTACTCACAAGCCTCTCACCCAAGAGTTGGTCTCAGATGACCAACTCTTCTTATGCTCTTCTGATTATGGCCATGTCACGACAAGGGCCACAGGGTGCTTCTAAACACTAGGTTTATATAAATGGTCACAAGGAAATCCCACAGTACAGAAACTGGTTACAATCAGGAAACCAGTCCCATGGGAGGAGCAACCCAAACCAACAACACCCATGCCTCCTAGAGGCTTGCAAAAAAAAAACCTCAACCATGTGGCCATCCCCGTGGCATTTGGCCTCTTCTTGCCAGCAGGGCAAAGGAGCTCTGTCAGAAACACGTCTGCTACTGCTGCAGAGAGCAGGCACTCACGTGACTCGCGTGCTCCGACTCCACGTCCGCGCGGAGCTTCATGCGCGCTGCCAGGCGCGAGAGCCTCTGCCCGCTGGACGTGTTCCGCTGGCTGAAGAGCTGCCGCAGGAGGGCAAGGCAGCGGCTCTGCCGGAACAGCCAGGGGAGTCTCTCCCTCCTGCCGCACAAGAGAAGCTGCTGGGCCCAGCCACGAGCTACAGGGGGCTGAGTGAGGGGGCCAGGGGCAGCCGGGGAGCACAGGAGGCTGCTCAGGCAGGCAGGGCTTGTGGGAGGGGGGCAATAAGCAGCACCGGGGAAAGATGACTGCTCACAAGGACGTGCTGGCACCACGGCGCAGGGAGCAAAAGGGCTGCTGCATGGCAGCCTGGTTACTGGCTACTGCCTTTGCAGCCTCTACCCCGGCTAACAGCTCCCTGCTCTCACCCACACCATCCCGAACACCCAGCACAGGCCACCCCACCATCCATCAGCCTCCAGGGCCTTCTGCACCTTTCCCCATGCTAAGAGCTACGCTCTGCAGTGAAGCTGAGGCAGTTGTGGGTCAAGGGCCTCAGGCCAGCACGGAAATGGCTCGTTCTTGCCTTCCCTTTCCCGTCAGGGTCTTACCCTGCTTCTTGAGGGGTGGAGGAGTCTCTGCTCTTCCTATAAGAGCCATGGGGCGACTTCTCCAGCAGAGACTTGAAGAAGACACCCGCCGAGGTGACTGGGAATTTCCTCTTCAGCAGGCTCAGTGCCTTTCTGATGGTCTTCTCTGCCAAGTCCATGCACCCCATATTGTAGCAGACCTGCATGGGAGAAGGGCTGTAAGGACAGTCCCAAGGGGCTCCCACTGAGGACACACCAACTTTCAAGGCTGTGGCTGATTCAGGGCCAAGGGCCTTGACTGCCTTTGGCTGGAGGGCGAAGGGCTCACAGAAGACACTGTGCAGAGCAGCCGCCCGTGCCTCCAAATGCCAGGAATGTCACCACAACCGCCCCAGGGCCCCCAGGAGGCTGTGCAAGTCCTCCCGCCAGCAGAGCCCTCAGGTCCTCCCTGTCACTTTACCTCCCCTTTCAGGCTGAGGAAGGCGGCTTCTTCAAAGCTGGCCAGCCCCTTGCCTTCCTTACTCAAGGAGCTCCTCAGGGCCTCGGCTTTCTTCAGGCTGGTGAAGGCCTTTGGACAAGCACACGGAGAGCAGGTGAGCGTCGGTGCGGATCCTGCATGAAGCCCCACCACTGCGACCTGCTTGCCTCCCGCATCTCTCTGAGGACGGGTCACCTCTGCCCCAGCAATGCCCACCCTCACACACAGCACAGCACTCCTTGCAGGTGCACCTCGTGCCAAGGTCGTGCTCCTCTTGCCACAGGAGAGGCAAGCAGGAGGAAGAGCCTGGGTCTGAGCACAGTCATTCATGCCCAGGTGCCACAGAGGCCTGTCCTTTCTCAAGGGGGAAATGGGCTTTCCCAGGGCAAGGCAACTGGGAGGGCTCCATGTGCACGGGGCTCTGGCAAGCAGGCCGGCTCACCAGGTAGTTGTTGGAGACGTGCAAGTAGGCAGCAGCACTCTCCAGCAGGTAATAAATTGCCCTGGCATCGTTGCCCATTTCCAGGTGGTGGTGAGCCAAGGGCACGAGCACCAAGTCCACAGTGGCCTTGCATTCACAGGAGCAGGTGGCACCGGGCATCTCTTTGGTCTTGTTGGGCACCGTCTGCTCTGTCCTGGCCATAAACTGTTCCGTGGTTCTGTTTGGAGACAAGATCACAGAGAAAGAGGAGACACGCTAGCATCACCTGCCCTGCTCTGCCTGCCTCGAGGAAGAGCACGTCCTAGCGCACCTGACACTCGCATTCTAGCACTGCAATGCCCAGCTTGCAGCAGGGCTCTCTTACAGCCAGAAAACCCTAGGATGCCAGGGCTGCTGCACCACAATGGGACGGTCCTCACTGTGATCCCCCTGGCTTCCTCAAGCCATCACATCCCAGCTCCCATCCAGCAGGCTGGCCCTTTCCTCGGCTGGGGTCACAGCCAGTAGGCAAAGCTGGGAACTCCAATGCCCCGCTGGAGACCCTGAGGCCACTGACTTCCACTAATAATCAAATGCTGCTCTCCTCACCGTAAGGTCTCATCCCAGAAGCTCATTTTATTCTGCTGGGATCCTGCAGGATCTGCAAACAAAGCATGAGTTAAATATTCCCTCAGTTCTCAAGGGGCACAAGTTGCATCTTGCATAATCTGTCAGCAAGAAAGGAGAGCCACGGCATGGACGGCACCTCTTTTCCTGGCCACTTTTCCCCAAGATCTCCCTTCTCTGCAGGTGTGTTATGTTTTGGGCAAGGGTAGCACGCCCACCAGGAAATGCACCTTGACCTGCTGGGCTGCGGGGTGCACCCCAAGGCTCTTGTCACTGCCGGGAGAGGGGCTGCTCTCTGGTGATTCCAGGGAAAGGCACGAGGGTGCCCAAGGGGACAGATGCTCTCTGCTCTGTGCACAGCATGCCTTGAGCTGTGCAGATGTGCTCAGGGGAGGACTCAGCTAGTCTTGGGAAAGCAACTGCACTGCACTGAAAGCACCCCTGTGTTTCGGGGAACTGCTTCTGCAGACACGGTTGGAGACAGAGGAGCACCCCCAGGAATAGTGCAAGCACCGTGGGAAGGCCCAGGCTGCAGAGCACGCAGGCAGCATACCCGTAGTGGCAGGGAGCTCATCCCCCACGGTCTCCACGTTTGTCCAGCTGGCAGAGCAGCCTTTGCCAGCATCGTTGTCCCAGCTCTCTCCCTCCTGGGTGCTGCTGACGGCCAAGCGGTGGAAGGCCACAAAGTCCCCTCCGCCGCAGCACTGGCACTTGTGCGCCTGCTCCTCCAGGAAGGCTGCGCACTTGCGGTGCATGGCCGCCCTCTGCGCCTTGGGCCACAGCTCGTAGGCGGCCTCCCGCAGCAGCGGCGCGCGGAAGGCCAGGACGTCGGCCTGCAGCTCCTCGCTCTGCTGCTCCTCTGAAAGGCAACGGGGTGCTGCAACAGCCAGAGCTGGGGCCACGGCTCAGGGCCGTCACAGCCAGCGCATGAAGGACGGGGAGCCCTCGGCGGGGATCCTTGGCAGGAAAGCAGCGCTCCTGCACTCAGTGCCCCGCCGCACTCGAGCAAAAGGGTCCCCTTGCCTCGCTGAGACTAGCATGGCCCATGCAACAGGCTGCTGCTCTGCTCTGCGTCCCAACAGACAGCAGTCAGCTGCACTGCAACCATCAGCACAAGGAAGCCTCAGACAGCTCCTGCTTTGCAATCTCTGAAGAGCAGTCCCTCCCTGCTATGCTCCCCATCCCAACCCAACCCCAACAGTGAGGCTGCCCTGGCCATTACACATGGCCAGAGGGGCAGTGCGCCATGCCCTGCGGAGCCCCAGCAGGAGCAGTGCCAGGAGCAGCAGAAGCCCATGGTGCTCCTGGGCTCCTCTTATCACCACTTACCTTTCTGTTCCTCCTGAGTTGTGGCAGACCACTTGAGGGAAACACTGCTGTCTTCTGCCACCGTTTTGGAATTCTGCCACCTCAAGATGTTGCTTTTCACCAACATGGCCAGGATCTGATTCATCTTGGCCCTGGTCCACTTGGGAAGGATGTGGAACAGCAGCTCCGTGGTGAACATCGGCCCAATGATGGCTGCACACTTCAGAACCATCCGTTCTGAGAAATTCATGCTGTCCAGCTCAGTCAGCGCAATCCCTGACAAAAACAGGACACGCATCTGTCTCCTGCCCTCTCCCAAGGCTGAGCCCAGCGAGGCTGCATTCTCTTCAATGCAGGAAGCACTAGCATTTAGCCTTTCTTCCTTGGGACCAAACCCATTGGTCAAGGGCAATGCAAGGCACACATCTTGAACACGGCGCAGCTAACCTGCAATCACATGGAGCAGGGACCGGGGAAAGGAGAAACCTCCGAGCGAATGCTGCAGGTACAGCAGGGCTCAGCCCCTCACCTTTCAGGGTGGGTGGAAGCACGGTGTGCTGCAGGTTCACATCAGCTTTGATGGTGCACACCCTGCAGTCCTGGCGCATGCTGGACCTTCTGGATGGGCCAACACGAGGAGCCTCCATCACAGAAGCTGAGTGGAGCAAGAGAGCAGGATAAAGCGATTATCATGAGGGAGACCCTTCGTCCCGCAGCTTGAGCTTGCAAGGATTACGGATCTTCCCTCCCTCCATCCTCCTCTCTTTCGCATTCACCCCCAGCAGGGCTTAGAGCCACCGAGGCCTGGCAGCAGCAGGATGAATCCTGCCATGTTTGGCTGCAGGGCTGCAGACAAGGGAAACTGCAGCCACGGGACTCGCAGCACTGCTCCAGGTATGAACCACCTCAGCTCATGCTCGTTCCTGACCAAAGCAGGGCTTAGCTTAGTGCTAGGGAGCACCTCTTATCGCCATTTGACATTTTCTGCCACATTGGCATTGCTGTTGACCCTCGCAAAGCCACCCCAGTCCCCAGCATGTGCTTGGCCTATTGCAGCAGCAAGGCACACAGGAACCCACACCTGATGGAGACCAGGCTCTGGACTCCTGCCCCATCTGGCCGTGCCAAACTCACAGGGGAACACGACAAGAAGGGGCAGTGAAAGATGGACCACACCAACTAGGCAGTCAGACACAAAGGTGCTTACTGAAGAGGGTCTCCCACTTGGCCTCCGTTCCATCATCCTTCCGTAGGGGACGGAGCAAGAGCATGTTGTGCTCGTGGAGGTAGCGCAGCAGTTCCTCACAGTAGTAGGGCATCCCACTGCTTCTCTGCATCAGGAACCTGGAAAGGAGCAGATGCAGCTGGGAGTGACACAGGCAAAGGAAGGCAGGACCCTCCTCAGAGCAGCCTCTTCACCAGCCGCGACTCCCCCTGTCTTTGGCACATGAGCTGTCCTGAAGACACAGCGCTTGCTGAAAGCCACAGAAAAAACAGAGCTCAGCGGCCCTGCCTGCCACTTACGTCTCTAGGTCATGGGGCACACTGACCACCCCGAGGTACTGGCAGGCTTTCTGCACGACTGCTGCAGGGTTCAGCTCCTCCAGATGAATACAGGTTGTTTGCTGCAACTTCATGATGTCTGCTGCAGCTTTGCAGAGCCTCTGTCCTCTGCAGGGATCAGGAGCAAAGCCCATGACCATAAAACTTGGGACGTCTCTGAGCACGTGTGACATAACAGCCCAGGAGGAAGAGTCGATGTGGTGCGCGTTGTCAACAAGAAAGAGGATGTTGTCTTCAAAAGTCTGAAACAAACAGGTTATTCGAGCTGGATTCTGAGCAATTCTCATGCATCTTCACTGGGAGGGACTTTGGCCAGCCCCTCTCCAGACAGAGAACGCTCTGCAGCCACTTTCCTCTCCCTAGCTACTTAGCGGTTCAGTATCTCCCCAACTCTTTCTTTCTCTGAGACTTGAAGGTCTCTTGGACAAGGGGGTGCAGAAAGACTCCATTCCTCCTCCTGACTACGAGTCCTCTGTCTTGACAGGAGGAAAGTTACCCGGGGGTTGGCACGGGACGTTTAGCCTCTGATGGGCAATGACTCCAGTACATCATCCTCCTGCCACCTCCCAGCACTCTGCTGCAGAACCCTCAACCTGTTGGCTTGCTTTCCTTCTCTGGTCCATGAGGGAGAGAATTGCTCACCTTCTGCAGCACTTTCTTAAAAGCCAGCTCCTCTTCCAGTGCCCTTTGAGCTCCACTCATCCGTGAAATCTTCTCTGAGACAGGAAACTGCCCAAAAAGCACAGGCACAGAGAAACAGCCTTTCAGGGCATTTCAGCAAGACAACCCAGCACACAAGCCCAACCAAGCAAAACTCCGCTGCCCTCAGCATCTTAGCTCTCCTCCACACAATGGGGAGGAGACAGTGTGGACGCCAGCTTGAGCCTAGAGAAGAGCTCCTGCTGAGGCTCTCTGGCAGAGGGCTTCTAGCCAGTGTGTTGGAGGTGAGGGAGGAAGGCAGAGGGTGGCAAGAGGAGAAGAGCTTGTTTCCTCACAGTGGGTATTCTGGGAGGGGGCAGAGTGCTCAGGCAGTGGCGAGCTCAGCACCAGCTCATCAGCCCCATCTCAAAGCCTCTCTGCAATGGCCTTGCCAGGCCGCTGAACTGCCGGCAGCAGCCTGGTGCTTGAACTCACTCCAAACAGGGAGCTGCATGCTGGGACCACACACAAGTCTGTGCTATCCCCAGCTCTTTCCACCAGAAGCTAAGGCCACTGCCCAGGAGAGCAGCCAAATGACCACTGCCACAGGACGTCTCACAAGCAGACCTTGGCCCCGGCCAGAGAGGGCTCTCGCTCTCACCTTCACCAGGAAACAGCCATTGAGGAGACAGTAGCTGCTCTCTTCCAGGACTCCTTGGAGTTTCTCCTGCAGCACGAGTTGCCTGGCGCTGCAGGATTTGCAGGCCTGCAGACCCATTGCCATGGCTATCATCACTCGCACAACAGAGTAGTCCTGCTTCAGGCTGAGCTCCGTCAGCTCCACAGCCACTACCCTGCCATGCAAAAGCAAAAGGCACCGAGCTTCAGAGAGGGCCCCAAAGAGCCCCAGACCTCCAAAGCACCGTTCTTAGGGAGAGGCACAATCTGGGGCTGAGAGCAAGGGTACTCTGGACATAACAGCCCCAGGCCAGCCCCTCAATGCCAGCAGCATTTGTCAGGCAGGCCACTTGGGCTTATTCCCTTCAGTCTGCAGCTGCAGGAAATGCCATGGGCTCAGGCTCTACTTTGCTTTGTGCCTGGCCCAAAGCTCAACAGCAGGGGCTGCAGAAGACCCTTCTAGCTCCCTCAAGAGCTAGGAGGGGAGCACGCGGCTGCTCTGCTCCCAGGTGCATGGAGACGTTGCCTTACGAGGGCTGCTACAGCCCAAGGGCCAGGCACACTGGCAGGGGACCTTGAAGATCCTGTGAGTATCAGTAGGAGGGCAGGGGAGGCAATGCACCCACACTGCTCAACTGCACTCACCTGTGCCCAGCAGCCCGGCCTAAATTGGCAAGCTCGGCGAGTAAATGGCTCTTTCCAGAGCCTTTCATGCCCTCAAGTGCCAGGATGTGGCTTTCCTTCCTAGCCACATAGCCTTGCACATAGCTTTGAAAGAGGGCAATCTCCTTCTCCCGGCCTGCAAAGACAAGCAAGAGAGCAGGCAGTTGCAGCAAGCTCAAAAGCAAAGAACCATTGGCACCCTTCCCTCTTGCCATCATGGCACCTGCCCTCCCTCCCTGCCTCCCCATTTCCCTCCGTGGGACTAGCTGGTCTCAAGGGCAGGAGATGGGCGTTCAGGAGACCCAGGTGTTCTCCACCTACCGAGCAAGGGGGAATTCTTGGGCCTCTCCTTTTTGAGCTCCATGCCAAATATGCTAGCAGGAGAAAGAGAAAAAATAAAGTCAATTCAGTAGGCAGAAGCTGGAGGGTGTAGTGTCATGCATGGAGCTGTGGGTGTGCTCTTGGGTGCCCACTCTTCTTTGCAGTGACCTCGTGTGCTGCCCACACTCCATCCATTGTTCCTGCCAACTGCTTCCCTGGACTTTGCTCACAAGGAACAACTTGGAGAAGCAGGGCCTTACAGCAGATGCTGAGAAGGTGAAGATGAGCAAGAAAAAAAACTATCTGTTCAAGCCAGGATAACATTCAAATGCAGCAAGCACAACAAGCAGAAAGGCCCTGCTACCTGGAGAGGGGCTGCAAGGCCCCCTGTGCCTACAGACACCCAGCAGCCTTCTCTCTCCCTACGGCATCACTCCTAGTCTCCTAAGAGCAGGAGTCCCATGGCTAGGCAGGCCAAAAGCAGAGCCATGCCCTGGCTTTCCATGTTCTCAACCCCAGGGACGGAGGCCCAGGCAGGGCCCAGCTTGCTCTCTTTCTGCCCAGCTGTTCTGTGCTGACCAAGAGTTGACCCGCGGCTCCACGTGCTCCCAAGCAGCCTGCTCAACAAGGACACTCACAGCTCTTCCGAGATGCCCAGGTATTGATGGATGGTGCCAGGATCAACAACCCCCTTCATCTTCACCTCGGGCAGCTCCTTGAAGCAGCTATGGGGCAGCTGAGAGGCAGCGTAGGTCGCTGTGTCGCACGACACTACCCCAGGATAGCACTCCATCAGCCGGGCTGCCAAGTTCACCTTCTGGCCGATGACTGCCACAGAGAGAGAGCGCACATCGACATGCTTAGGAGACCAACCCACTGCAGCCTCCAGGGCCAAGGGCTGCCTGGCCTGCAGCACAGGCAAGCCCCCGACCCCTGGGAGCACAGCCCAAAGGGCAGCAAGGCCCCATTCCCCCCACCACAGTGCCCCCGCTCTGCTCTGCCATCCCCGCTAGACCACAGGCCCAGCCCTAGGCCCGGCCCAGCAGACACGGGCCACGGGCTGCTCCCTGCCGCTCCGCCGCTTCCTTTGGCGCGCGGCTCTGCCTGCACAGAGCCCCCAGGCGCGCGCTCCTCGGGTGGCCCAGTCCTACCTGTGTACTCGTGCCTCACGCGGTGGCCGACGACTCCACAGAACACCGTCCCGGTCGTGACCCCAACGGACACCGCCCTGGCACACACAGAGAGGGACAGGGATTCAGCAGGGTCCGGGCACAGCCCTGCCTGCCCGCCTCCCTTCACGCCTGCCCGCCTCCCTTCACGCCTGCCCACTCACTCGATCTTCGTGAACCTCGAGACGCACGCCTTGGAGATTCGGAGAGCACTTTCCAAGGCGTGGATGCTCTCGCTGGGCACCTTGTCTCCAGGGAGTCCAAACACACACAGCAGCGTGCAGCCCTGCCAAGGATGGAGGCAGCGCACCTTGAGACAAGGGCGACAGCAATCGGCTCTTTCCAAGTGATTCCAGGCTCCGTGGAGCCCAGTAGAGCTTCAGGGCAGCGTCAAGCGTGAGGCTGCTGATCCCAGCACCAAGGCAGAGCTGCTTTGCTTTTGCCCACTGCTCAAGACACAGAGTCACTTCCCTTTGCTTTGCTGCCCACACTTTTGTGGGGTGCACAGCTGCCCCACACTCACTTTGTCAAACAGGCAGATTTTGTTGATCTGGCCCTTGTAAGGACAGATGATACGTGATATAATGACGCTGCTGTCCTGGATCCCCTTGCACATGTGCTGTAAGCTGACGTCCCTTGCAAAGTGCAGCTTGACAAAGAGGCAGCTGACCGGACGCAGCTCAGATAAGCAGTCCAGCGTCTGTCCGTCATTGATCTGGAGGACAAGAGCAGGAGAGTTTCAGCAGCCACCTCTGCCTGAGCCCCTGCTGCCTGCAGCAGTGGCTAGAGGAGAGCACACAGCTGGGCAGGAGCAGGTGCTATCAGAGCAAGGAATAAATCCTCCCCTCTGGGCAAAGCCAGCATCAGCACAAGCAACACAATCCTGCAATGAATCACTAAGTAGAGAAATGACTGCCAGGAACACACCACCTTGCTACAGGTATGGACACAACAGGCCACCCTCAGTGATGCTCTTAGGACTCCAGGGGAAGCTCCCTGTTACCCTACAGGCATGTCCAGAGCCGTAGCACTGGAAAACGCAGAGGGAAATCCACCTCCCACCACCTACCTCTCTCAGCAGGAGCATTGGGCGGGCAGGCTTCTGGCACGGGCCACTCAGTGCCCAGTAGCACCAGGGTCTCCCTAAGCCAGCCTTTTCTTTGCCTGCTTTCTCGAGAACTCCCTCTGTGCAGTGCACAAGCCCTCCTCCCCTCCCAAAATGCATCTCCCAGCAGCTCAGGCTTACCTTCCGCACAACAGTTGCTGGGATGTACTTGTGCAGCTGCTTCCCCAGAATGTTATTAGGGGGCAGGGTTACAGCAGGCCTCAGGATGCCTAAGGGAGGAAGAGCCACATGGTCACTGGTGCCATGGTGCCATGAGCCTGCCTAGGAGGGTGCTGGGAAGCAGGGGCTGGCACGGGAACGCAGGGAAAACAATTCTTCTCCACTGGCATCTCTGTTCCTCTTGCAGGTGCTCAGCCAGAGCAGCCCCCTTCTAGGAGGAGGGAGCAGCCAGCCCCTGGATGAAGCTCACAGGCATGAGCATTAAGCGCAAGTGAGAGAGGGCACAGGGCATTCCTCGCTGGCCCCTGAAGAAGCCCATCCCTATCTTTCTGGGTGGCCCCAGAAGAGCACGGAGTTGACCCTTACCTGTTTGTTGAGGCACAGAGGAGTTCAGCCGGCCTCGCTTCACTTGAGGCAAGATGTCTTCATATTCACTCTCAGACATCTGGTCCATGCCTGTAACCTAAAGGCACAGAGAACAAGAAGGGGTCAAGGATATCTCCATGACCCACAGTGGACGAAGGCCAAAGCCTTCCAGGTGCCACGACCCCCTCCTCAGACCCAGTAAGCAGAGTCCCGTGTTATCCCTGAGACAGAAGGGCAATAGCTACAGCTCCCCATCTACATCAACACCTGCAACTCCATCCACCTTCACCTCCTCAGCCTTCTCACACCTTCCAAACTCAGGTCCATGTCTAGGGCCTCCAAATGGCTCTAGAGGCCATCCCACCCACCTTCACTGTACAACCATCAAGTCTCCTTGTCCTGATCCTGCTCTGGTCACAGAGCTCCCAGCAGTGGGCTGACAGGATAACGTCGCTCGCATTGGCAGCATGTTGGGCCTGCCAAACGTCATCCACAGCCTGGCCAAGGATCAGGAAGCGCCTCTCCTTTTCATCTCCCACAGTCACATAGGACATGTGCCCTGCGGAGATCCCTGTTGGGGAGAGACAGGCAGAGCTGAGGCACACAGCCTTTGCACCTCCCCAGCCCCCCACAGTTGGACTCTTCCCAGGCTCCATTGGAAACTCCACCATGGGCTCAGCACACTGGTACTTGTGCTCACTCTCTGCATGGTTTGCATGCAGGCAGCTCCTAAACGGCTGCCTGAGAACACACAGGGGCCTCCCACAGCAAAGACCTGCAGCCGCCCGAGCAGGGAGGGATCAGCACCTCTCCCCGACGCTGCAAAGTGCCCTGCGGCTCTGCACAGCCCCACGCACGCCTCTGCGCCGACTGCAGCCAGCCCAGCACTCCCCATACCTATCTTGAGGCGCAGCTTCAGGCCCACATCTGTCTTCCGCACCCTGTACATCTGCTGGATCCGCTGGCTACAGCGCAGCACCAAGCTGATGGTGTTGCTCAGCTGGGCTTCATTTACTCGCCACAGCACTAGCACAGCATCCCCTAGGGAAAGCAAGGGCACAGGGAAGGCTCCCATCAGACACAGTCCTCCCGCAGCTGCCACGACAGCAGAAGCCAGCAGGCACGCGGAGTAAACAGTGTTTGGGTGAAGACCTGCTCCCAAACTGCAGCACCCTGGGCACGGGGACACCCTCCCCGCGTCCTGGCCAGCTGCAGCAGCAGCCACATGGGCAGAGGAAGAGGTTGCCCCGGGCGGCTGGATGAAAATGGGCCTCCCTCCTAGCCGGTGCCATGCAGCACAGACACAAGGGCTCTCCCCACCCCTCCTCTCCCATGGGCTGCCCCGACGCCCAGGCTCCCAGGGTGCCCTGGCAGCCGCTGCCGTCATTGCCGTCCCACTGCAGCTCCAGCCTGGGTCCCCATGTAGAGCTCCTCCGAGCACCACGGGGCCAAGAGAGCCACCCCTGCGGGCCCTGCCACCCCGCGCCTCCGGCCTCCTTTCCCCCAGCGCTCCTCTGCAGCTGCAGCACACCGCGCTGAGTCTCTTTTACCAGCAAACTTCAGGATGTCCCCTCCAAAAGCCAACATCTCTGCACACAAAAGAAAGCAGGAGAAGCATTGCCCAGCTGTCCTCACTGGCCCTCAGGGCCACAGAAAGGCCCAGCCCGCTCAAGGAGGCAGCAGCAGCTGCCCGGCACCGCTGTCTCCTTGTGGCCCAATCCCACACACGCCTGCAGAGCAGCACTTACCTTCCAAGATGTCACCCATATAGAGGTTGAGGGTCTGCGTCACCTCCTCCGCACCCCGGTCGAGGCTGGTGCTCTGACTGAACTTCTCTGTCAGAGCAGTGAAGCCTGAAACAAGGACACAGCGGCACAGAGAAATCAGCAAGTGTCTCCATGGACCAAGGACACGGCACTTCCCACATCACTTGCACCCACTCAAGAGAGAGACACAAGTCAGGAGAACAGGCAGGGGCCCCTGGCAGCGGGCACAGCCGCCTCATTCCACCCGCACTCATGAGCACATGGCTTGCCCCTTCTCACCCCTAGACATTATAAGCAAGCGCCAGCCCTTGGCTGGGGCTCTCTAGCATGTCCCACAGCCACCTCACCTCATGCCTATGGCCATGCAATATCCAAGTGGTACTTCTCCCAAAGGGAAGACCTCAGCAGCAAAGAGATCACCTTTGAGCCATTCGCTACGATGTTCCAAAAGGCCCACTAAATCCCAGTGGCATGGGCCGCTGACTTCTCCTCAATGCCTACCCATCGTAACACTTGCACCCACCTGAGACATCCGCAAAGAGCAGGACTCCATGGAAGCTCTGAGCAAGGCGGATCTCATGCTTCAAGTCCTCAGCCAACACCAAGTCAGGGACGAAAGCAACTACTTCCCCCAGCAGCGAGCAGCGCTTTGAGCGTTGCTTCCAAGCACAAGCCATCGTCAGCGCCCTGTGGTACCTGCGGTACCTCAGAAGAAGACGACCGTGCCAAGCAGGAAGGACAACCAGACAGCGCTGTGCAGACTCGCACACTGAGCCCGGGCCCTTGTGAGGCACGGCCAGCCCTCTGCCACCAACGCAGGGTCACAAGCGGCTCACAGTGACATCGGCCACGTGTCAGCAGTTACCCATAAGCTGACACCACGCTACAGGTCTGGCTAACAGAGATCACCTGTGCAAGGCATTGCTTCGCCAGCCCGTGTTGCAGAGCTGCCCAACTCCCTCCTTACTCCAGCGCAATGCTGGCGTCTCCCGTACGGAGCTGGAGGGAGGCTCACGTGCTCACTGATGTCTGCCTGTGCCTGAAGCAGCTGCTTCCTGCATTCCCAAGCACAAACACTGGCCTAGTCAGCATCCTAAGAGCGGGCACTCCAGGCGTCCCCTTGAGAAGGGAGCACAGGGCATCGCACACGCTCAGCTCCGCACTGGCCACAGGGCCAAGAGCACAAGGAGCAAGGCTCCTTCCCAGAATCCCAGAATCATGGAATGGTTGAGGTCAGAAAGGACCACTACAGATCACCTAGTCCAACACCCCTTGCTCTAGCAGGGACACCACAGAGCACGTGGCGCAGGGTTGCATCCACACAGTTTTTGAATATCTCCAGAGAAGGAGAATCCACAACCTGCCTGGGCAGCGTGTTCCAGGGCTTTGTCACCCTCACGGTAGTAGAAGTTCTTCCTCACATAGAGATGAAACAAACTGTGTTTCAGTTTGTACCCATTACCCCTTGTTCTGGCACTGGTCGTCACCAAAAAGAGTTTGGCCCCATCCTCTCTACATCTTCCCTTCAGGTGCCTGTACATGTTGAGAAGGTCTCAGTCTTCTCCTAAACAGGCTAAACAGGCCAAGCTCGCTTAGTCTTTCCTTGTAAGATAGACACTCGAGTCCCTTGATCCTTTTGGTTGCTTTAATGCAGGCCTCAATCCCATTGGCATTCTTGGCCACAAGGGCATACTACTAGCTCATGGTGAATTTGTTGCACACCAAAACTCCCAATCCCTCTCCCCAGAGCTGCTTTCCAGCAGGTCAGCCCCTAACCTGCACTGCTGCCTGGGGTTAATCCTCCCTAGGTGCAGGAGCTGCACTTGTCCTTGTTGAACCTCATGAGCTTCCTCTTTGAACAACTCTCCAACATGTCGAGGTCCCTCTGAAGGGCAGCACAGCTTCCTGGAGTGTTAACCACTCCATCCAGTTTGGTATCATCTGCAAACTTGCTGAGGGGCCACTCTGTCCACACCTCCAAGTCATTGATGAATAAACTGCACAGCACTGATGAATATATTGAACAGCACTGGGCCCAGTACTGACCCCTCAGGGACGCCACTGGCCACAGGCCTCCAACTAGACTAGGCACCGTTTATCACAACCCTCTGAGTGCTGCCGTCCAGCCAGTTCTCCGTCTACCTCACTGTGCACTCGTCTAACCCGCACTTCCTGAGCTTGCCCACATGGATGTTGTGCGAGACAATGTCGAAAGCCTTGCTGAAGTCAAAGCAGACAACATCCACCGCTCTCCTCTCATCCAACCAGCCAGTCATGACTCCCTTTTGGGGAATCCACACTGACTACTCCTGAGCCCCGTCTTTTCCTTCATGTGCCTAGAGATGGTCTCTAGGACGAGCTGTTTGTCATCTTCTCTTGCATTCTACATTTCCATATTGCTAACAGCAATAGGAAGGTCAAGAAGTCCTAAATGGTACAGCCACCATGTTGAGACAAACACACTCCAAAACAGTCCCTTACACCTTATTCACATGCACACGCACCACTGGCTCATATGGCCTTGCTCCTAACACCCAGGCTCTTCTCCTCAGGCCAGTCCCCACTTCCTCACATTCCAGTCTGTCCTGATAGACAAGGTTATATTGTTCCCAACACTGTGGGACGGCCAAGAGATTTCCTTGATAGTGGGAAGCAGTTTGGAAAATGTCTGGAGAAAAAAACAATAATAAAACAGCTTGGAAAGTTCAGATTGAACATTATGATGAAGAAATGTCACTTGAAGGCTAGTGCTGTGGTGCAACTGGCCGCCCTGGAGGAGTCAACGCCTGACTTTGAATTCTTGAATGTTTTGTTCATTGTCTCCTCACCAAGAAAGGTTCATGGACTCAGCATAAAATATGCCATAGGGCTCACTGAAAAGCAAAAAGCTCTGGCCAACTGTGTTTCCTCCTGTAATGTTCTCCAAGTCTTGTACAGCTAATTGGAAAGGTTTAGGGAGGGTAGATGAAAGGTGATGTTAGAATTTGTCAGCTTAAGCAGGACATATGGGACTGGGAGAGCCACCAGCTCCTGGGAGTCCTGGGCCCTGATGTGGGCAAATGCTCTTCATGGGGATCCTGGAGTCGCCTGCGCTTCTGTGCAAAAGTAGGGAGAAACCTCTGATGCAGGACCCTAGAGAAGAGAGATTTCCTTGGCTGCTCAGAGGAACCCATGCAGGACTTGGGGATGTCAAAGGAAGCCCAAGCCACCAACACCAAAAGCTCTGCTCTTCCTGGAGACCTTCTGAAGGCCTCAGGCTGGGAGCAGGAGGGAGCATGGGGAAACAGCCATGTGCCAGAATTCCCTCCATGAGGCCTTCAGCTCCACAACTTGTCACAGCTTCAAGGAAACTCGCCCAAACCAGTATTTCCCATGATCCTGGTGCATAGAGGAAGCTGAGCACACACACAGGAGAAAGGGGAGAGAAAGGGGAGAGACCCCAGGTGTAAAGTGCAGCCCCCTGTGCCATAGACAGGGTGCTAGAGGCCAAATAAGCAACCCAAAGAAATGAGTAAAGGTCCTGCTGTCCTTTGCAGTGGCTTGCAAAGCTGCAGCTCTGACAGCATTCAAGGGGGATGGGGTTTCTCTTCTGCAAGATTGGCCCCAGGACTGTGCAAGGACATGGAGGAGAGGGATGTTGCTTGTGGGGATGCTCACAAGCTTCAGCAGTTGGGGAGCTGGGAGACAGTCATCTCCCCAACTTGTGACCAAGCTGAAATGCAGGCCCAAGATGAGAAATGGCTTTCCTAGGCATCAGACAAAGGAAAGCTGGGAAATATTCATGAGATACAAAAATCCTGGCATGAGTCATAGTTTTGGAGCATGGCAGGAACCAGCCTCCCAGCTAAAGCCCTCCGGAAGGAAGGAAGGAAGGTGTTAAGGGCACGTCTGCTCTTTCCTGACACAGCATCTCTAGCTCAGGTAGCACAAACCAAGGAACCTTGCTGAGCACGGTTAAAAGCAAGGGGCCTGTGGAGCCTGTCTCAGGAGAGCAGATTCCTTGTGTCCAGTTCTGGGATCCACAGTACAAGAGGGATGTGGAGCTGCTGGAGAGAGCCCAGCGCAGGGCTACAAGGATGATCAGGGGCCTGGAAAATCTGCCCTATGAGGAGAGACTGAGAGAGCTGGAGAGGAGAAGGCTGAGAGGGCATCTAATCAGTGTCTGTAAGTATCTCAAGGGAGCCAGTGAGGAAGATGGTGCTGGCCTCTTTTCCCTGGTGGACACTGACAGAACTAGAGGTAATGGCCACAAACTGAAACACCGAAAATTCCACAGGAACTTAAGGAAAAAATTGTTGATAGTGAGGGTGACAGAGCACTGGAACAGGCTGCCCAGAGAGGTTGTGGAGTCTCCTTCTCTGGACATCTTTAAAACCCGCCTGGATGAAGTCCTGTGCCATGTGCTCTAGGTGACCCTGCGAGTGCAGGGGGGTTGGACTAGATGATCCCTGGAGGTCCCTTCCAACCTTCAGCATTCTACGATTCTATGATTCTATACCATTCTTAACTCATGCATGGAAGAGTCAGCTCTTCAGTTTCTTGGATTATTTTGCCGCAGTTGAAAATCCACTCCTACCCCCCCCCCCCTTTTTTTTTTTTTGACCTGTCTCTTCAGAAACTTTGACATTCAAGCTGGTGTCCAGAATATCAGGCCCCCAGCAGCCTCTGAGGCCAGCCCAGAGGGGTGGCAAGGGCTGCCGTTGGTGGTCGGAGCTGTGCAAATGGCTGCAGCCTGGTGGCAGCCCCACACTCAGCGGCCCATCCTGGCTGCAGGTGCCATGGCTGGTGCAGCGCGTGTGGAGAAACGTCCGCACTGCCACGGACACGTCTGCGTGGCTGGGCACGGACCTTTCTGCTGCCGAGCAGCACGTGCCCCGGCAAGAAGGTCTCCAGCCTGCTGCAGCCACCCCACAGGTGTGTTGCTGGCTGCTTCAGCCCCAGGGACTGAAAGGCCCCTCTCTGTGCTTGCAGCAAAGCCGGGCTGCTTCTGGAGAACGAGCTGGAGAGCCTGCTGGAAGCCTGCTTCTCCAGCGTCTTCTCCCTGCCTCCAAGGGAGCATCTGGATGCTGTTCTCTACTCCCAGGTGGGTGCTGGCTGCTTAAGTGAGGCTCAGGGCAGGCTCCCAGCTTGCCTCTTCCTCGCCCATGCCCTCTCCCCCTGGCCCTGGACAGGGCCATGGGCAGTGTCACCAGGCTGCGCCCTGTGCAGCAGCAGCAGCAGCAGCAGCTCCCCTGGCCTGAGGGCTCTCCTGCCCTCAGCACTACTCTACATGTCCCCTTGGCACAGGAGGAATTCAAAGCCCTCTCTGACAGCTGTGGGGCAATAGGGAAGAAGCGCCTCAACCCTCTGTCCCCCTTGCAGATGCTGGACACCATGGACAGCATGCTGAAGGCCTTGATGCTTGGCAGCCCTTCCTCCAGCGTTGTGGACATGAAGACCATCCTGCAGGTCTGCTATCTGCCAGGAGCAGAGTTGCCAGCTCCAGGCCTCTGTGGTGGGACAGGGGGGAGTTGTCCAGTAGTGGCTGGAGAGAGCCCAGTGTGGAGAGGGGACAAGCTCCCTCATGGCAATGGGGATCCCCACATTTCTCCTGTGTGAGTCCAGTGTCCCTTGGCTACAGCCAACATCCCCTCCTCCTCAACCCACTCCTGCACTCATTACAACCCCCATGGGCTCCTGCTGTCACATCAGGCCTGTCTGGGAGATTTGCCCCACAGTCACAAAGGACTCTGGATGCAAGATCTCTCTCTCTGGGCTCTGCCGGTGTTCCAAGGCACAAACCTGGCCAGGCATTTTGTGGGACACAGGACAGAGCAGCAGCTTTTCTCCTTGCAGCTCCTACTGCCCTACGCTGAGTGCTGGCAAGCAGCTGTGCATGAGAGGGCTGTGGGACGCCTTGCAAAACTGGGGGATCTCCTGACCAGCTCTTCTTTGGTGTCGGTAAGGAGCCTATGGTGCAGGCAAGCTGCAGGCACTGCCTGTCCCTTGTCAGCATGCAGCCGTGTCCTGTAGCTGCAGGCTGCCTCCAAGGGAAGCCACCAAGGCTCTGGCTCAGTCGGATCCAAGCCTGCTAGGAGCGTGGGCCCAGGGCTTTGATCCTGAGCGCTGCCCCTCCGGCCTCGTGTCAGCACTGCCTCCCTCCCCCAGGTGCGCGAATGCTTCCAAGTTGGCGGTGCCAGCTGTGGCAGCTTCTTGGAGAAGAGCGTGCCAGTCCTGGGGCAGCTGGTGGGACATCTCACCCTGTGTGGTGCCTGCAAGGATGAGGGGCGCAGTGACGAGGCCGCGGAGGCCCTGTGGCACCTCTATGAGTTCCTGCTGCAGGGAGAGAGTAAGAATTTCTGTGTGGTTGCAAGCAATTCCCCTTGCCCACCCCTTGCAATAGGTCCAGCGCCTCCCTGGGCGTCCTGCTGCGCTCTCTGTCCTGCTGGGGCCTTTTCCCCTGCCAGGGGAGGTGTGTCACTGATGCCTTCCGTGGGCCGTGTCCAGCTGTGCAGCCTTCATGCCGAGTGCCCTGTGTTTCCCCTCCTGTGCAGGCAGGGAGCCGTCGCAGGAGAGTGCCTGGCAGCAGGAGCTCCGAGAGGACTGGGAAACCGCAGGCACCTTGAGGCTTTCCTGGTCCAGGGACACCAGGGAAATGAGCAGGGTAAGGAGGGCCTCCCTGGCTGGGACCTCCAGCTGTGGGGTCAGCCTGCAACGTGGACGCGGAGAGGTGCGGCTGCCAGGTGGGGCTGAGGAGAGGGCTTGCACTTAGGCCAGTACTAGCCCTGGGCTTCCTTCCTGCATCCCGCAAGCTCTGCTTCCCTGCAGGAGCAGCGGGTGGGGACCTTAACCCCAGGCATCAGCCCCATCCCAGCACCGTCACCCCAGCCAGCAGAGCCCCGGCTCCTGGCTCGGAGGGACTCGCTGTGCCAGCGCTGCCCCGTGTCGCTCTCAGGGCCACGTGCTGCTCAGCCAGGCCATGGAGTCGGGAGCCTGGCTGTGACGTCTCTCGGGGCTGCCTTATTCTCTTCCCTAGATGTTTGGGAAGCACCTGTGGCCGGACGAGAAGGCAGAGGCCATCCTTGTAGCCATCTGGGGCATGAGAGCCTGCAGCAGCTATGACACGCAGGCGGCTGCTCACATGCTGGATGAGCTCGTCATGGACGACGCATGCCTTTTGGAGCATGTGAGTAGCCTGCGGGTGGCACGGCCGGGGTTCAGGCCCTTTGGGGGCTTGTTTTTCCCCTGAGTGCTCGTGTACCAGGCACCCAACTGCCTCTGTGGCCATCCCAGAGCGGTGGCAAGGGCAGACCTTCTCCGCGGGAGCTGGGCAAAGGGCTGCAGTGCGGCACAGCCTCACACTCTGCCATGTGGGCTGCAGGTGCCCAGGCTGGTGCAGACAATGTGGGAAACCATCCTGGCCGTGCGGGATGCGTCTGCACGGCGCAACCTGGACAGGACTCTTCTCCTGCTGAGCAGCACATGCCCAGACAAGATGGTCGCCAGCCTGCTGAGCTGCTGCCCCTCATGTGACAGGTCTGTGCTGGCCAGGGGCAGTGGGCAGGGACAGGGCTGCGGCCTCGCAGGCCACGGGGCTGCAGCCGCGGCAGCCGCTGACAAAGCGCTCTGGGCCTGCAGTGCCGCCAGCGCCACGTGGAAGGTGCTGGTGTCCAGACCTGGCGCCGCGGAACCGGTGCTGCGGGAGCTGCTCATTGCGCTGCAGGACTGGCGGCTGCCCAAGGCAGCGGCCTCGCCTGTCTCTTCCTGGCCGTGAGTTTGTGGAGGAAGCCCCGCTCTCCCGTCGGGCTGCCCTTGCCCCTGCGTTGAGAGGCAGGGCTCCCGCTGCCCTTCTCCATGCAGCCCCAAGTGGGGGCTCCCCGGGACGCACAGGCCCAGCGCGGGACGGGGGCTGCGGCTGGCAGGGCCCTGGCCAGCGCCAGCTTGCTGGGCTGCTGGGCCTGCTTTGGGCCCTCTGCACACCCGGACACACGGAGCTGGCCTGAGCAGGTGCGTGTCCCCCTGCAACCCTGCATCGCCCTGCCGCGTGCGGCACGCGCTCAGCCTGCACTGGGGACAGGACTAGGGGCCAGGGCCACATGAGGGCTCCAGGCAGCAGAAACGTCACCAGGGCCCAGTCAGGGCAGCCAGGGTGGCCTCCACGCTACGTGTGGCCCTCCAGGGGGATGTTCCCACTGCCCAGGAAGGCTCATGGTGGCTCTGTGGCACCCGAGCCCCAGGAGCTGCCGTGGCTCTGCTCTGGCCAGGCAGCCCCTCCAAGGCGCAGGGCGCTGCGAGGAGCCTCACCCCGAGCTCCAGCAGCACAGGAGGGACATCTCACAGCAAGGGCTGTCTCTGGGCTTTCTCTGCAAGCAACGCGTGCGCTCCACGAGATCCTCCAGCAGCCCCACTGCCTGCACGAGCTAGGGAAGTTCTTCCCCCAGCTCCTGCTGGCGCTGCTCTTCCAGAGCTCTTTCCTGGCAGCGCTGGAGCAGGAGCAGTCGGACGCGCTGTGGGGGAGATGCCGATGGGAGGAGTCCACGTGCAGCAGTCCCGTGAGGTGCTCCATCACGTCCCTGCTGTCCCCGCCAGGCAGGGCTGCAGGCAGGGCCAGGGCTGTGAGTGTGAGCGGGTGTTTTCTCTGCACACAGGCTTGCAGTGCAGACCATGAAAGCACTGCTGTGCCGGGCCGGCTACGAGAACATGGTGCTGGCCATGGCAAGGAAGGGCGGCTGGGACATGCTCCTGCGTGCCGAGACCCATCACCAGGGAGTGGGTTTGCTGGCCAGGTGAGAGCCCCTGTCTCCCTGCTCTGCTGCATCATTTCACCCCTGCGCACAGGGTGGCTCTCAGAGCCCACGGGGGTGCCCAGTTCTCCACGCAAAGGTGGCTTTGTTCTGTCTGTGGTGGCCCAAGGGATGTGATGGGAGGAAGTGAGGGTGCAGTCTCAGGAGAGCTCTGCCTGGGCTGCTCAGGCCTCACAGAGCCTTCTTCCCTCCGCCAGAGAGATGAGGAAGAGCCCAAGAGCGCTGCGCCTTCTGCTGTTCCAACAGCTGGCAGTGCTGCTCTTGGGCGAGGAGCCCTGCACAGAGATCCCTGCCATGGCTTTCCTGTTGGAGGTGAGCCTCGTGTGGGCACTGCCCTTCTGGGGTGCTTCTAGCTCCAGCTGTAGCCCCAGCTGCGGGATGGAGGGCCCCAAGCGCCAGTGGGGCAGTGGGTGTTCTGCCATGAGTCCCCTCGGCCTTCGCCCCTCTGCAGCGGGCTCCTTCTTGTCCCCACATGTACTTGGTGCCTCCGTTGTGTTGTGTCCCTGTCGAAGGGCCCCTCCAGAGCATGAGGGCAGGAGGCTGGTGCAGGGAGGGGAGGAGCAGGCCAAGGCTGTGCCCTCGCTGTGCCCTGAGGCCCCAGGCAGGGAGGAGGTCCCGGGGGCTCCCTGCAGTCACTGCTGCACTTGGCCAGGCTTCCTCTGAGTCCACTGCCCTTGCCCTGAGCTACTGCTGGGATCCAGTGGTGTCCGACACAGGGAGCACTGCGGCCATTGCCATCTTCTCTGTGCTGTGCATTGCAGCTGATGGCCTGCAGTGACCTTCAGGCAGATGAAGATGTCTTCCTGGGAATCTCTGTGGTGTCCCTGAAGAGTCACAGCAGGGTAATGCATAAGCTGGGACTCAGAAGCCTCCTCGTGCTGTGCAGCAGACAGGAGATGGTGAGCAGGGCATCACTGGGGGGAAGCTGTGTGAGCTGGGCGCTGGGTGCTAGGGAACAGGCTAGCTTGGACTTTGCTGCGCCTGGGGGGCTGAGGGGGCTGCAGATCTCGGCCCAGCACCTAGCAAACCATCTCCGAAAGGGTGTGAGACTGAGGGAAGCTGGTGTCTAATAAGGTGCCAGGGTAGCCTTTTATTCCTGTTTTTTTAGATTGAACTTGTATTTCCCACATCCAGCTCGGAAGAATGCATGTCCTGATGCCTCTGCTCGTGAGACACTTGCAGGACGAGGACAGGGACATGAGCAGCCAGGCCCTCGTGGTGCTCAGCCATGTGGTCCGTGTCCTGGAGAGACCAACACTCACAGACATGGCTCCGCATCTGGCTGAGAAGCTCCTGCCACTCTTTGAGGATGTAAGGCGGGGGGCAGAGCCGTGGAGCCGGCTGGTGTGCGCGGGAGGCTGCCAGGAGCCCTTCTGCCCGGGGTCTTGGGATACTGCCCTGTGCTGCCCATGCTGTCCTGGCTGCAGGGCTGCATTGCACCAGTGCAGCCTGGGCAGGAAGCTGCCATGTGCGGTGCCAGGGCTGAGCAGTTCTCTCTTCCTTGCCACCAGGAGCGCGAGCACACACGAAAGCTCTCCATGCAGCTCTTCAGCAAGCTCATGGAGACAGCAGCGGGCAGGGCAAAGGAGCAGATGAAGCAGCATGTGCACACGAGCACGCTGCCACTGCTCTTCCACCTGCAGGATGAGAGCCCCAGCGTGGCTGAGGTACGGCTGAGCAATGAGGCACACTGGGGAGCCAAGTAGCCACGTTGGGAATAGCCGTGGGAGGTGGTCCTGGCCGAGTCCTGCCTGGATGTCTCTGGGGATGCAGCCCTTCACCCTCCTGCTGGCCTTGGCTGCAGCTCAGCAGTTCTCGGCAGTCTCTGCTGTGCTGCCTGTTCTGGACAGGGTGGCTCAGGTGGTGCTTGCTCCATGTTTCTGCCCTCCACCGAGGGGGGCCAAGGACCCCAAAGCAGATTCAGTGCCCTGCTGCTGCCCGTTACCATGAAGGGCAAATGCCCTGAGCCTTGTCAAGAGGAGGGCGGTGGGGTGGCACAGGCTCTTGTCCCATGGGCTGCGGTGGCATCTCCCCATTTTTCCCATGTGCAGGCTGCTCAGGAAGCCCTCCTTGGTGCCGCCAAGCTCCTCAAGTGGAAGGAGCTGAGGTGCTTGGCTCAGAGCCAGCAGACTTGGCTGATCAGCAAGTGCCTGGTAAGGACAGTCCCCAGGCTGCAGTCCGAACCTGGAGCAGCTCTTTCCTCCTCCGTGCCCAGTGTGTGTGGCTGGCGGCTCCGGGTGCAGGAGCAGCACTCGCGGGCTCTTCTGCAGGCTCCTCTGCCTGTGCTGAGCCCTGGGTGCTGCAGCTGCCCCTGGTCCAGCTGGGCCTTGCAGCAGGAGGGCCCCTCAGTGCGCCTGGGCAGCAGCCGTCCCTCCGCTGCCTCCAATGCTGGCTCGGTGCTGCCCAGCCTCTGCAGGGTCCTGAGTTTGGTGGCAGGGGGAGGCGGCTGCTCCTGGGGGAAGGACGGCGAGAGGATGTTGTGTGCTGAGCCTTGTGCTCTCCCCAGCTGGCCGGGAGGAGGGGCAGGAGGAGGGCGGACGAATACCTGCGCCAGAGCCTGTCCTACCTGGAGAGCAGCCAGGAGTCTCTGCGCGAGGCGGCCGTGAGGTTTCTGGGTGAGCCCTGAGCCCTGGGCTCCATCGCTGTCCTGGGACAGCTCGGCCTCAGCCTCGGCGGCTGCGCTTGCAGCAAAAGCAGCCCCGTGGCTGCTGCAGCCCCCGTGCCTGAGGCAGCGCCGGGTGCCTGGAGGCTCCAGCCGCCCTCAGGCATCTCTGCCCGCAGCGGTGGGGCTGGCGGGAGCCCCTCGAGCAGGAGCCCTGTGGGTGACACTGGGGAAAGGGGACTGGGGTGAGCCCGGCCCGAGGGGATGGGGGTGCCTGGCCAGGGGGGCAGGACTGGGGGGAACAGCTTTGAGCAGCAGGATTTATGGGGCGCTGTGTGTGTGCCTAGGGCATGCTGGGCAGCACACCAGGGAGCAGAGCAAGGAGACGGTGGAGGCCATCTGTGAGAGTGAGTGAGGGCAAGCGGGGGGTCACACGGGGCTGGGGGGATGAAGAGAGACCCTGTTCAAGGAGCTCCCATCCCTGCATAGGTGAAGAGGGCTCTGCTGCCCGAGAGGAGCGGAGCAGGGGTGCTGTGGGGAGAGCAGAGAGAGATTTCAGGCACCTTGGGCACATTCCTGGGCAGCTGGATTAGCCAGCTAATCCATTAGAGCCCCTGGGTCCATCCTGGCTGTGGCAAGAGCTGCGTGGGACTGGTGGTGTTAGGAGGAGAGGCCTGGGGCCTGCGGGGATATGGGGGCTTCATCTGAGCTCGTGCTTCCCCCCTCAGCCCTGAAAGGCCTGCAGGAGGACAGCAGCCCATCCATCTGTTCCCTGGCCACCCAAACCATGCTGATCCTGAGAGCTGCAGGGAAGGGGGCTGCATCCACGGGCACCCAGGAAGGCCTGTGCAACCGCCTGAGGAGAGCGTGGGAGAGGCGGCACTGCCCTCTGCAAGGTGTCAGTCTTTGCTGCTGGCGCTCGGCCACGTCCTGATGCCAGGCTGCTCTGCGCACAGGCCTCATTAAAGAAACGATCCTGTCTCTTCACCGTGTGTCGTGTCTTTTCTTTGGCAAACCAAGGAGTAGAAAACGCAGGTTGTGAAGGGATTGGGGTCCCCCTCTTAGAGGAGTTGGGCCATGCTCTCTGCAGCAGGCTGCAGCCAATAACCTGACCCCTTGCTACCCCTCGCAGCAGTCAGCAAAGCCTCTCCCACCCCCCAGCTTTACCCTTACATAGAATCATAGAATCACAGAATGTTGAAGGTGGGAAGCGACCTCTAGAGGTCATCTAGTCCCTGCACATGCAGGGTCATCTCGAGCACGTGGCACAGGACTGCATCCATGCGGGTTTTGAAGATCTCCAGAGAAGGAGACTCCACAATCTCTCTGGGCAGCCTGTTGCAGTGCTCTGCCACCCTCAGTGTTAAGAATTTTTTCCTTAAGTTCCTGTGGAACTTTTGGTGCTTCAGTTTGTGACCATTACCTCTAGTTCTGTCGGTGGCCACCAGGGAAAGGAGGCCAGGACCATCTTCCTCACTCCCTCCCTTGAGGTGCTTATAGACACTGATCAGATCCCCTCTCAGCCTTCTCTTCTCCAGGCTGAACAGGTCCAGCGCTCTCAGTCTCTCCGCACAGGACAGATGTTCCAGGCTCCTGATCATCATCCTTGTAGCCCTGCGCTGGACTCTCTCCAGCAGCTCCATGTCCCTCTTGTGCTGTGGAACCCAGAACTGGACACAATACTCCAGATGTGGCCTCAGCAGGGCTGAGTAGAGAGGCAGGATCACCTCTCTCGACCTGCTGGAGATGCTCTTCTTAATGCACCCCAGGATCCCATTGGCCTTCTTGGCCACGAGTGCACCCTGCTGCCTCATGGTCAACTTGTCATCCACCATGACGCCCAGGTCCTTCTCTGCAGAGCTGCTCTCCAGAAGGTCGATCCCCAGCCTGTACTGGTCTCTGGGGTTATTCCTCCCCAGGAGCGGGACCTTGCACTTGGCCTTGTTGCATTGCACGAGGTTTTTCACTGCCCAGTTGTCCAGTCTGTTCAGGTCCCTCTGGATGGCAGCGCAGCCCTTGGGGGTATGAGCTACTCCTCCCAGTTTGGTATCATCAGCAAACTTCCTGAGGGAGGGCTCCGTCCCTTCATCCAGGTCATTGATGAATAAATTGAACGTATATAAGTTATAAACTTATTTAGAATATAGGTGAAGATCAAAGTACATAGGAATATAAACTCTTAATTATATAGGTTAAGATCAATATACATAAAAGCATAGAATTACAAACATCACTACATTTATTCCCTGCTGCACCAAATATTTACAAATGATTCATGATTCACTCCGATGGCTCAATGGTTTTTGACTCCTGGACTTGGCTGGAATTGCCCTGTGGCTGTGACTGCTCTGTTGTCAATGAGACTTTACATCTTTTGCTGGTAACCAGCGAGCACCTGTGGGAAGGAGAACACACACATATCCCCTTCCCCATGTTATTAGTTCTATGGAACCTCTCTCTGGTAGTTCTCCAAATTCTTTATATCATCCATTTGGTGGAGGTACAACTGCAGGGACCATCTCGAATTGTCAGTCAGCTGCTGGTGTAAGTAACTGAAGATCAGAAGGATTCAAAAAATAAGGACATATAATGCTTTGTCTAACTGTTCCTGTGGGATAACACTGTGCATAAGGTTTCCTCTTCTTTGTTTTTTTAACATAGCCTTGAGAGTCCCATGGACACGTTCAGTAATGGCTTGTCCAGTGGGGGAATGCGGTATACCTGTAACGTATTGTATACCCCAGTCTTGTAGGAAGACAGAAATTGTTTGTGAAACATAAGCAGGACCAGTATCAGTTTTAATTGCTTTCAGAATGCCCATAGTGGCAAAACATCTTAAGCAGAGGTGTTTCACATTCCATGCCTTTTCTGCAGTACGTGCAGTGGCTACCAGAAACCCTGGGAAGGTATCCACACTAACATGCACATAACACAGTCGGCCAAATGTTGATATATGTGTGGCATCACTCTGCCACAATTCGTTAGCTCGTAAACCTCAAGGACTCACTCCTGTGTATGATGATACTGGTGTAATACATTGACAATCAGGGCATGCACGAACAATATCTGTGGCTTGTTCTCCGCACAGAGCAAATTGTTTACGTAAGGAAGAGGCATTTTGATGAAAGAAGTGGTGAGATAATCGGGCTTGTTCAAAACTAAGCGGCAGTACTGCTGCCATCATCAATTTGTCTGCCATAACATTTCCTTCAGTTATTGGTTCTGGTAGAGTAGTATGTGACCATTTATATTTTATAATGCATATACATATGCCAATGCATATGCGAGTACATAGATGACATCCTAATAGGGGGTGATTTTCCCAAAAAGGTTGGGAAAGTAGCCACAGCAGTATGGCAAATCCTACTTGAAGCTGACATTGAGGTACCACCTGAGGAATGCCAGGGACCAAGCAAAGAGGTAAAATTCCTAGGGACTTGGTGGATAGCTGGCAGTGCAGGGATTCCTGCAGATACCTTAAGAAAAATTGTAGAGCTGCAAATGCCTTGCTCAAGGAAAGAATTACAAGGATTGACGGGAACTTTGGGATATTGGAGAAAGCACCTACCTGGATTTTCTATCACTGCTCGTCCATTATATTCACTCTTAAGGAAAGACAAACCTTGGAAGTGGGAATTAGAACACAAGGAGTCAGCCAAAACTCTGACTGGAGAATTAGAAACATTTCAGTCACTGGGACCAGAACAACCCCACGACCCTCTTACAGCTGAATGGCGTTTCACTGAACATGCTACTTACAGTAAGTAACAGTAAGTTACTGTAAGTTAGTAACAGTAAGTTATTCACTGTAACTTACAGTAACTTATTTACAGGCTGGCCCTGATGGAACAAAAAGATATTTATTGTTTAGCTTGACTGCATTTAAAGAAAGGGAACTACACCATTCTGAATGGGAGAAAAAGGACTTTTATCCTTAGTCCAAGAAGTTAAACAGCTTGAGAAAATACATCAAGGACAACCCGTGCAAACTAGAGGATCGTTTCATTTACTAGAAGCAATCCTAAAGCGGACTGCTGCCCCAGAAGGAATGGCACAAAACCCCACTACCACAAAATGCTATGCCTACCTAACAGGAGTTGCAGAAAATATGCAGCTAACTGAAGGACAAACTAAAGTTTCCAAATTGCAGATGCCTGTAAAAACAGACCCATTAGCATTGGGACAGGCTCTTAAACCTTCACCAATTTTGAACATACCACCCCTCATCGATGGAACACCAACAGAAACATGTGGTTTAGAGATGCTTCACCAAAAAGGGTAAATGGTAAATAGCTATAAAAGGCTGTTGCATTAAATATTACCACAGGTGAAGGCAGTGCACAAGTGGGAGAGTTAAGAGCAGTAGTTTTAGCTACACAGAATGGAGCAAGGTATGCTCCTATGCTGTGTGGGCTGGTGCCACACAATGGCTTTGTGGATGGGAAGCTCTTAACCGGGAAGGAAATAGAACCCCAGGTTGGAGCCCAGGCCTCCAAGAGCAGGGAGCCTGGAGCCAGCAGGCCAGGGCAGGGGCTGCAGGGGATGGGGGCAGAGCCCACCCTCTTTCCCACAGCACATTTTGTGGCCTGGCTCATGGGCAAACTAGCACAAGGCCTCAGTGTGCACAAAATGCGCTTACAGCTAAAGTGCAGCTGGGGCTGGAGCTTTGCAGAGCGTAGAGTCATTTCCTTGCCCTGGGGTATCTCAAGAGAGCGCGCTTTGGGCCAAAGCTGCCCTCATCCTCTCCTCTGTCTCCTTTCCCCACCTCCTTATTCCTGTGTTCCAGGCTGCTGGAAGGAGAGAACATCCTGCCCCTCATCAGGACAATGTGGCTCTTCGAGGATGTCAGGCTGCCCTCTTGGCCTGTCTCCATAATCAAGAGACATGCACAGAGGCCGAACAACCACAGCAGCTTCGTTGTGGGAAGCTGAAGAGAGGGCTGAACGAGTTCAGCAAGAACGGGGCCAGCTCATTCCCGAGGGGCTAGGGATAGGGATAGGGAAAGGCTGGGAAAGGCTGTTGGCAGCCCCAGGACTTGAGTGTCACACAATTCCAGCAGAGCAAACGGGCCCTGCACAGGAAAGCCCAGAGCCCCAGCGGAGCAGGAGGACGTGCCTTGGTGACGTGGTCCCTGTCTGTGAGGCTGCAGAGGGACAGAGCAGCCTCTATGGTGGTCCCCAGCACGGGGCCGTTCCTGGCAGGAGGCAATTTCTGCAGCAGCTCCTGTGGGGAGACTGGACGTGCCCCCTTCCTGCCATCCCTGAGCGTGTCCCAGCCCTGACGGGCCCTGTGCTCACCCATGGGCTGGGGCACTCAGCTCTGCATCTCACAGCCCCGTGTCCCTGACACCCAAGAGCTGCCCTTTGCCCGTGGCCTGGGCACTGCGGGGACTTGTTGTCTCAGGCCCCTGAGAGCGTCAGGGCTGCGGCACCTTCCTCTTTGGGTATCCCCTGAGCCACGTTCCAAGGGAAATCCTAGAGGGAACTTTTTGCTGGTGCTCCCCTGCACCTGGAGCCTGAGAAGACGGCTCTGCACACACATAGCTGCAGTGGGGATGCTTTTGTGCCTGAGCTCCCTGGGAAAAAACACACAACACCCAAAGAATGGAACAGGAATATTTACTTAAACAACAGCAACATCAACAATGAAAACAACAATGTGTACAATAACCACAACATCAACAATTAAAAGAACAATAAAGATAATAACATCAAAAATAACGGCAATCCAAGCAACAGCAACACTAGTATCAACAATAACAACAGCACAAAGAGTAGGTTAGTGCTGTGAGTCCTGATGAACTGGCCCTTCCTTGCAGCCTCCAGCGTGAAGAGAGCCTTGGCTTGCAAGGGAAAGGAGGTGTTGGCCCTCGCAGGGCTCTGCAGGCCCCCAGCCGCCCGACTGGGCCGTGCATGAGCAGTTGGTAACTCGGGGGCTGCTCCAGCTGCTTCTCTCCAAGCTGGTGTTCCTGGTCAGGTCCTCGTGCCTCCTGCCTTCCCCCGGTCAGGGACTGCACGTGTCATGCAGCTCAGGAGAGCCTGGGAAACCTGATGGCCTCCACAGAGGCTTCCTGTGGCCCTGGGAAAAGAGAGGAAGGCAAGCGGTGAGAAACGCTGCGGGGCCTGTTGAACAGGCTCATCTTAGGCTGCTTCGCTCTTGCTGGGCAAGCTGTGAGGGGCCCTGTAGGGCAAGGAGGTGACACCGTGGAGCCCAGGCCCCTAGAGGAGGCTGAGAGCTGCTGAGGCTCAGAGCAAGGCGGCTGCAAGGGGGACGCGTGCAGGGGCCACAGGAAGGCTGGCCGAGGGACCAGCAGTGCGTGAGGAAGGGCTGCCCTGCTGCAGCCCTGACAAGCCAGAGACAGCAGCGCTGCGGCTGCCTGAGAGGAGGTGCCGAGCACCTGGAGCCCTTGGAGAGGCCGGCCAGAGCTTTGGGCCTTGTGGTCCCGCTGGAACGGAGGGAGGGCTGGTGCATCTCCAGGGCAGCGGGGAAGCCCCCGTCACAGGGGCTCGACCCGAGGGACCCGGCTCCCCCAGCAGCCCCAAGGGGAGGACGGTTCTGCGTGGGCTCTTTGCGGTGGACACAACTTACGCGCCGGCCTCCTGTAGCGCTCCCTGGGGCTGCAGGTGCGCGCCAACTGCCACCAGCGAGCCTGCCGAGGAAGAGAAGGGTCGGAAGGAGCTCGTGTGGATTCCGCGGGGCAGGCAGTTTTGGGGGTGCAGCAGGCAGTGGCCCCTGACCTGGATGGGAGGCCACGGAGCGCCCACGGCTTCTCCTTGCCCTTTGTGGCCTGCCCATAGCTCTTGTTCCCCATGGCCCCTGCTTGCTCCCAGCCCCACAAGGCAGCACTTCCTACCTCATCTTCCTTGGTGCCCTCTGTTTCCACCAGGAAAACACACTGCGCGCCGCCATGCCCAATGGCCGGGATCCTGCGGATGTGGCGGGGATGGGGGCTGTTGCGCAGCTCGGGGAGCCTTTCTGGTGGCTTGGGGGTGCATTTCTCTGCCTCCAGGACGTTTCGCGGCTCTCTCTCCCGATGGAAGATGCGGGAGAAGGTGTCCGCGCTGCAAGAGAGCAGAGAGAACCCCGAGGTTGTGCACTGGGCAGCAGCGTCCTTGCTGAGAGCTGCCCCGGGCACCTGGCAGGGCCCCAGAGGCAGCCAGGCCCTGGGCGGCAGCAGCAGCCTGGGCTGGCATTGGCCTCCCGGCTGCCTGCTGAGCTTGCCCCAGCTGGGCGGGCAAGTGCCCCCCGACACAGCGTGCGGCTGGCCCTGGAGCAGGGCTGTGCGAGAGCTGCCAGGGGCTTTTTGCCCTCCGCAGAGAGGGTCAGTGTGGGGCAGGTGCACGTGGGCACGGGCAGCTCCCTTGGCAGGGTCCGGGACACTGCTCAAGGGCAGCTGGTGGCCAAGGGGTGGCCCAGGCAGCTCCTGGCTGCAGCTGCCCCTCCACAGAGGCTGAAGTGGCGGCTCAGCCTGGGGCGTCTGGGGCTCTGGGGGCCGGGAGGCTGCACGAGGGCAGCGCCCTGTGCTGGGTGCGCAGCACGAGCAGCGCTCACCTGTCCTGGGGAGCCCCCAGCTTCCTCCTGCGCTGCCCGCCCTGCTCCAGGCTCTGGTAGTCGGGCGCACGCAGCAGGGGAGGTGCCGGGCGCCGCGCAAGCGTGCGCGGCCCGTTCCTGGTGGGCTCGGGGAGTGCCTGGGACGCATCCCTGGCTCCGCTGCCCGCAGCACGGCCTGGCCTCCGCACGTGCGCCATGCTGCCGCCGTAGCCAGGAGGCGCAGACTGGCGGGCGCCGCGAGCCAGGGCGACAGCACAGCAGCCCCTCCGTTGTGACTGCAGCAGCTCCACTGTGACTGGGAGCTCCTTGGCAATGGGGTGGGGTGGCAGCGGGGAGGTGGACGGGGGAGCGCCGAGTGCCCCTCTTGTGCCGTCCCCAGCAGGACTGGGCTCTGCTTGTGGCCCTTCAGGCTATGGGGGCTCTGCAATGTGGAGGCCGTGGCCACCTGTGCCAGCTGAAGGCCCTCTCTTGGGGCCCCAAAAGTTGCCCCGTGCCCTCCTGTCTGGGCAGGCTCCAGCCCCTGCAGATGCAGCTGCCACACGAGGCCTGGAGCTGGTTGTGCTGGGCTTGCCTCAGCCACTGCCATGGGGCAGCTTTTGGGATGCCCTCTGTTTCCACCAGGAAAAGGCACTGCGTGCTGTCCTGCCCAATTAATGCAATGTAGTTCCTTTTTCACCACTGAAGTTGCTAGTAATGAAGCAAGCAAAAATCCACTGCCTAAGATAGGATTTCAGTCCAAGAAGTCTTTCAGCTTCAGAAAAAAAAAAAAGAAAGAAAAAAAAGGCTTTTTCTTGTACAGAGCATCAGAGCCAAGACCAGTTCTCCGCGTTGCCTCTGCCTCCACATCCCAGCTATTCCCAGGAATGTGGAAGGCTTCAGGAACGGGCGGCTCCTGTAGCAGGGAGGCAGAGCTTGGGGCTGCAGCCCTGCACCCCGCGGCTCTCCCCATCCAGGTCCTGGCGCCCGGACACGCGATTGGGGACTCGCTCTGCCCAGGGGCTGCCCGGCCTCGGCGCCCGTCACCCGAAACGTTGACTGGCGCTGCCTGGTGCTCCCGCACCACCCCCAGCTACACAAAATCCAACTTCATGGCACAGAACAGCATTTTGAATCAGCACAGGTTCAAGAGGTTTAAACTGTTTAAAGTTATTTTGTATTCTTTGTAGGAATATCCATAAAAGATCTCAAAGGTATCTGTGTCTGTACATATACAAGAACCTTCAAAAATTATTCACAGAACAAAAATAAATCTTCTTTAGAACAAACCCAGGCAATGAAATGCAGAGATGGATCTCACAGACCACACAGTCCAGTGCTACTAGCATAAAAATACAGCTTAAAAAACAGGTTTGTTACTTCTTTAAGGTGTTCTTTGCTGAAACGTGTAATCCTCTTAAAAGATCATCTATTAAAAAATCATGCAGCTGGAGCGATTAAAAAGCCCAGCAACAGGAAAGGTGCTCCCTAAACACAAAATTCGCCCACATTAACAGGCAGATATAAAATCAGCCTCAGGTTGTGTTGCCTAAGTTCTGCTCTCTGGCATCAGCAAGGGCACAGCAGACACACCACTGCCCCACATGACACATTCACATGCATCACACCCGTTGGGTCCCACTTTCCACAAGTGACTTGTGTTGACCGGGTGTTGTCTTGGCCTGGTGGCCAAATGGGCTGACACGGAGAGTCAGATGAGGTGAAATGCTACACAAGCGAGATGGGGCAAGCTCCATGGCAAGCGTGCCATTCCCTTGCCATTCCGAGCCATGGTTGAGCGTGCACAGCTGGGCTGCATGCACATGGCCACTGACCTATGCTGCTAAGAAGCACAGCTGCTCCAGAGCTGCCAGGCCCACGCTTGGAGCAGTGTCCACACAATGCCCCACTGCTCCTTCACCACTTGGGTTCTCCTCAAGTAGAAAAGTCCTGCGATTTTGACTTTTCAAAGCTTGCTCTCAGACAGTAGGGTCTTTATTGTACAAAACTCCCAATTCTCTCCTAGGAGGCAGTAAGTCATGTGTGCAACACCATGGCCAGTACTGCCTTGGCAGCTAGATCGTAACATTGGGACAGGAAGATAGGGAAGAATGATGGGTTCTAGGCACAGGGCACTCAGCTCCGGGAAATCCTGAGCTCCTTACCTGCGCATCAGTGATTTTCTGCTTCACATCAATGATTTTCTGCTTCACATCAATGATGGCTTGCATCTCAGCATGATCCTTTTTCAGCTCCTCTTCAACTGCCATGAGTCTGATGTGCAAAAAGAGAGAATTAGTGCAGTTTAAAACTATTCCTGGGTGTTTTGGCTGCTCTGGGGCTGTTGCTTTGACTTCTCCGGTTGTCCTCTTTTCTGCAAGAAGTCTGTTGCATTCAAGAAAGGTTATCGATCCTTCTCACAGCCCCAACTGCCTGAATTTATTATATTCAAAGTGGGCATTGCCAATAATCTAACTGTCCTGTAAAACCACCCCATGAGTACAGTTTTCAAACAAAGCAAATGGACCAGTTAGAGGTATAGCAGAGACTGGGGTTAGAAATTCCTAAATCTTTTTGTCTGCTCTCCTGATCTAAAGCAAGTCTCAACACTCATATCTCAGTTTTCTCATCTCTAAGGCAGGAGTGGTGTCAGTCCAGGAATATCAAGCCCACACAACTGCTCTCTTTATTGTCAAGGATAAATGTGACAAGGGGGAGCTTCTTGCTCTCCATGTTCTGCAGACTTTGCAGCCAAGTCTCACCTACTGATGATGCTCTTCATCTGGCTGTCTTTCTCCTCTTGCTGCCGGTGTAGCCTCTCCTCTCTATCTACCAGCCTGGACTTGTACTCCACGAGCAGCTTCTGCATCTGCTCCTCCTGCACGAGGAGGCGCAGCTTGTACTTCTCCAGCTGGTGGCTGGACACCTTGAGGCGCTCCTTCAGCTTCGCTATCTCCTGCTCGTACCGTGTGGGGAGGGGAGCAGAGCAGGAAAGAATCAGATGCAAAGGAGAAAGGAACCCATCGGATTATTATGTTCTGCTGCTGCTGAGAGAAAGCCACCGTTCACTTTCATTAAAACTAAATTGATGGGAGCAAAGGAAATGACAAGCAGACAACTGTGGGCAACCACAAAGGAGTACGGAGGCTCCCACTGAGCATTAGGTTATTCCCACACTGTGGAATGTCTTCCTGTAGCCCAGTTTAAGCCCTCGAATAGCTCTGACATGGCTCCTCAGTCCTGCCTGGTAACAACCCCACTTACTCCAGACCCAAGGAGTTCCCAGCCACAAGCTGCTAATGGTGCTCAGCTGTAAACAGATGTCCTAGGGTAACCAAACTTGTGAAAGGGACCCAAATAACTCATTTCTCAGGACCTGAGGAACATGAAACCAATTGTTCCAGGCTGAAGGCAGGGCCCATCACTCACTACATATAGTCTGCAAATTTACTTGGCTGAGGTTTGTTTTTTCCACCTACCACCTCTGGATAAGCACTTGTGCAATAGTACAATGAATCTCAGCACATTCCACTTCAGGTTTGGTTCATTCACCTTTCCTAAATTGTTTCTGTTGCCACTTCTTGTCCACCAAATATTCTCCTCTTTTCATCCCACCCTCTCAGAATACAAAACCTCTTATTTGGAAAAAAAATCTTTATTTGGGAAAAAAGTCAAAAAGTCACATCTACTTTGGGAAATAAACACACTTTAAAAAGTGCTTCTCAGCAGATGACGGACATTTCTGGCTAGCCTTGAAATACTCCACCATCTAGATGACAGACATTTGCCTTAGGTGAAGTCCAAGAAAAAATCCAAATGCAGCTGCTGATCAAGATTGAGCTGTGGATTGAACACTGTGGAGTAAAAAGGAATTTGGTTATTTTTTAACTGAGCCGCATCCCTACGAGATCTGTCCCAGAGAAGCTTCTCTACCTCATTTAACCCCCCCGCCAACTTCCTCGCTCTGAAAGACTCAAGGAACCAGACTTCCTTTTATGAGCTCTTAGTGTTTCAAGTTGCAACACACTCTTCCTTAATTACCACTTACCTCTGAACATTAGGCTTGATTCAAGAAGTGCTTCACAGTTATTTTTCACAGGTGAAATGCAGACCATTCCCACCAATTCCCCCATCTCTCACACCCTTCTCTTCCCAGCAAGACTTCGGAACAATTCAGACCCCATTTAACCCTTCCCCAGCTCTGTATTATTGCATGTGTCTAAAAATTCAACAGGAGCTATCTGAAAGCTCCTGTAAGTCGAGGCAGCTTGGAGGGACGGCATTTCCAAAGGGAGCTACACCTGACGGTGCAGAAGCTTGGCACAGGCCACCCTGTGCAAGATCTCTGGTGTTTCTGCCACCTCCCAGCTTTTTGCTTCACATGAATCACTCCTACAATGTGGGAAGGTTCAAGCAACAAGGCATTCACCACTGCCTGGGCGCTCTGAAGTGAACCCTCCTCATCCCCCATCTCCCCTCCAGCTCCGGCCGTGACCAACCTGTCAGTGGGGTCCTCAAATATCTCCTGAAGGCCTGAGGAGAGACTGCCACTGATGCTGGGACTAGAACTGTGCTCAGGGAAATGTCTCAGCTGCTGTTGAATGGGCGTAGGGTTGGTCAGGGACTTGGTGATGTCCGCAAGAATGCGAGGCAGAGGTCCCAGCTTTGCCACGGTCGCCTGTAGGAAGGAATTTTCACCCTAATTGGACAACAAGCACCGCGACACTCGCCAGGTTTTGGATCACGATGCCCAGAGGCGGAGGGGTGGAGGTGGAAGGAAGGAGGGTGTGTGGTTGTGTGCGGGTGTGCCCGGACCGGGAGGCAGTGTTACGGAGCAGCGTAATCACGGCGACGAGATGGATGGAGGAGACCAACGGGGTGCAGCAGACATTGAGGAAAGAAAAGGAAATAGAAAAGAAATTAGGATTGATCCCCCAAAACAATACAAAACAAACAAAAAATCATGCTCAACAAAACCAAACTGTGGCCGTTCCAATGCAAAACTATCATGCTAAGCAAACTAAAGCCAGGCTGGGTGAGGTCAAAGTGAAAACTACAGTATCTACTCATTAAGGGGGGTTTAAAGGCTACAGATTCAGCTAGTGGGAGGGAACTTTCCAGGCAAAGGGAGTCATGTGGTAAAAGAAATGCATGCCAACAGACAAGGGATGCGGCATTCGAGGGTCATGAGAGACTTGAGAGGGTTGAGGGAGGTGGGGAAAGGAAGGTTTTCATTTCAGAAGCCTTTGGGCTTGGCATGCTATGCTGATGCCGTCTCCTGCAGCAAACGGTTATCAAAAACTAAGGCGCTACTCCCTTCTTAAAAGCAACTGCATGAAAACACCAGCGACCCTCATTCCAACACTGCCATGGAAGGTGGGATTAAATGCTTGGCTTCAGGTTTAATCCTGCCCTAGCCTGGTGCTGGCCAGGCTGAGCACGGCAGCAGCCCGAAGGGGAAGCTGCCCCTTTGGATTCTTTATCTTTGCCCTCTCTGGGTCAAGACTGGTCATAGCAGCTACACGGTGCTGCTTGCTCTCGTGCCCAAAGCAGGAGACAAAAGCAGTACAGACTTAATGCTGCAATAAAACTCCCTCAAAGACATTCCTCTTTTCAAAGATGTCCTTATTTTCCCCTTGAGCAAGGATCCGGTCACTCCAGAGAGAGGTCTCTTTACAGAAGCTTTCTTACAGAGCATCTCCTGCTCTATTAAGATCTGTGAGATTACTTGTCTCCTCAATTCCCACTCACTACCCACAGTAGAACAGCACTGCAGTGTAACTTTATCCCTTAATTCTCTTTATAGCAATCCACTATGCCAGCTCCCAGGGGCCTGCTAGGATAGATCCATACATCTAACCTACAGAAAGGACAAAGCACATCTGCTTTAAAGCTTTACGTCTGGCTCCTTCCCCTCCCAGCTGCCCAAGACATTTAGGATGTTTTCGTTTGGAGAGCAGTACCCATTTGCCCTGCAGAAACTGGGTTTCCCTTGACCTGATGGCCTGAGCAGCTGGAGGAAGGTGGCACAGTTTGTGGCACTGATGGATTTACCCCAACTTATGGAAATAGAGGAACTGGTCTTTTACATGCTCCCTTTGCCTGTTTTTCCGCGCTTGCTGAGCTGTCTTTATAACAAAGATTTTATTGCCTTGACACTATGAGTGCAAACTCTGCGCATGTATGACAAAAACAGAAAAACAAGACCACAAATTGTTATCAGCCTAAGATTAACTGAGATTAATATACATTATCCTTCTGAGTCAAGGACATTTAGATTTACTCTGATGCACAAAGCTCAGTGCCTTCTTTTAAATAATGCGCTGTGAGAAAAGAAATATCCAACAAATCATTATCTTGGAAGACCCTTCTAGCAACAAAAATCATTAGCAGCACATTGCAAGTCACCTCAGCTCTCCAGATGCAAAAGACATGGAATACAGACAAAATTATGCAGCTCCAAAAGTGCAAATATGGAACAGTTTTAAGTACTTTCACAAAAAAAAAAAAAAAAAAAGCTGACATGGAGCTCAGCTTCTCTGAGTCTTGTCAGCTTTACTTTTTAACAAACAAGGTTTTAATGATTTGGGGTCTTGCAGGGAATGTAGCTGGGGAAGAACAACCCAGACTCTGCTCTTGTGCAGTTCAATGGTCCCAGTGCTCAGAGCTGCAGCCGAGTGTCTCCCATGGCAAGCAGGGAGTGCAGCTCTGGCAAGGGCCCCTCTAAGCTAAAAGCTAATGCAAACGTCACAGAAATGGACGAATCTCAGCGGGTTTGGCCCTGGTCTTCCAGGAGAGCAGTTCTGCCTGGCCAGGACGTGACTTCAGCCCAAGCTGGGCAGGGGAGGGTCCAGCCAGGTGCCTCAACTTGCATCCAAAAGAACCTCCCCCCAACATTTCCATTTCCCAGCCAAGCACTCGAGTGCTGCCCTCTCTACCTGATTTGGGTGTCTGCACCAGCAGTGGGGCCCAGCCGCCCCCAGCAGCCGCCCTGGGGCCTCCCGGAGCCGGCGGGGCCGCAGCGGGAGCGCGAGGGAACCGTTGGGCAATGGCCCTATCGCACATTCCTCTCAAGCCGCTGGGCACTCTCTCCCCAGCGCGGCTCCGGCTACTCCCCTGATGTCTCCTCGTGTTTACGGTCGCTACGCTACAATCGCCGCGTTCGCCCTCCCAGGCCTCCGCTCCGCTTTACCTCATCAAGCTGGGAAACAACCTCACACAAGAGGGAATGCAGAACAGAGAGCTCTCTGCCCACGTCGATGTAGCCCTCAAATCCGGGCATGTTGGAGAAGCTCTCTGGATTAGAAATCTCGAGCAGAAAATGCTTCATTCCTCCCCACTCATGTTCCAGAAAGTCATTCATGAAGCCCATGTACTCTTCCTTGTTACCAAACCTGCAAGAAAGGGGAGGGAAAACTCAGTCAACAACCACCACAAAAAAGCACAAGAGTAAAATAACTGTCTGAAAACACTTCATGGTTATCTTTTGACTTGCCTTTCTGAAAAGGTGTCTGGAAGGGGAGAAAATGGGCAATTTAAGAGATTCCCTGCTTTCTCGACTTGGTTAAATACTAGTAACTCGCCACTCATACTGTCAACAAGGGGGTTGGTAACATCTCTTCCCTCCCACAGACTTGGTTTCTCTCCAGCACCTTCCCTGCACCCCTTTCCCTAACGGAGAAGTGCTCCTGGGCCTACATTCAGCTGGGAACCTGGGAGGTGGAAGGGGAAAAAAAACATGATCCTTGGGAGGAACGGCACTTTTTTTTTTTAAATAGCATAAAACAGGCACACACAGGCATGCTAAACCATTAACCTCTTCGTGCTTTTCTCCTGTGTCCCTCTACTGAATTCAGTGCACCTCCAGTCTGCATTCAAATTGACTCTGCCTAACTCAGCTCTGGGCTGTTCCAAAGAGAACGGAGGAAATTTCTTCCTTTCTAAAGTCTGTTCCAATTTGCCCAAGAATCAGCAGTCTGCAAAAATGACCACTAGGAAGGGCTCTCCTTACTTGACCTGATTTGCACCCCTAGAAGTAGAGATTTCAAGGTCATCCCCACCACCTACTTAGCAAAATTGGCCAGATTCTGAACCACTTTGGCAATAAGAGTGAGGGTGCGGGATGTCTGGTCATCAGGATACTCCTGCATGAGGTAGAAGAGGCTGGGGGACATGATAGCAGGACTCAGGAAGCGCAGGAAGAGTGAGGCGCTGATCAGGCGCTCGCTGATGTCCTCCTTGCCCCTGCTCAGGCACTGCTGCTTCCACGATGCAAACACCTCCTTCAGCTCCCGAGGGAACACGCTGAAAAACAGCAAGCAGAGACACAAAACTGTGTGGGCAATGACAGGCAGCAAGTCAAAATGGTGACCAATCACTTGAAATAATTAACTGTGAGAAATCATCCTTGGCTTATATTTTCACTCCACCTCTCTAGGCCAGAAAATGTCATTAGACATCTATTCTTAGACCACCATTTAATCTGGTGATTCTTAAGTACTGGTTAAATCATCCCTTGTTCAAACATGTGAAATGAAGCTGTTTTCAGACCCACCGATGTGCAGACTAAAAACCACCACGACCACGCTGGAACAGAGTGCTCCAGATATTTAAAACAAACTGGATCAAAATGAACTATATAACTCTATATGAACTATAATTGAAATTTGTATTTTGCTTGTAAAGCTCTTCCACTGCTTTGCATATATTTTGCCCTGAAGCAGAAAGGACATTTTTTTCCCAAGGACACTCACTAGCAGAGATTAATAAAAATCTTTCGGCCAGTGTGATTTCCCACACTTTTTGGTTTTACCATTCTAAAGGGGCTGAGAAAGAGTTGTCTCTACATACCAAACCCACTTTTTATTCCGAGCTCCCACTAAGCTGTCTTTTCCCTTAACTCCCTCCTTGTTCAGGCACAACTCACTATGTGTCCCCTGCAGAGGATTTCAGCAGAAGCTCCCGCTGGAACCCCCTGGTTTAGGCAGAAAAGTCACCCACGGTATTGCACCCCAGGTAATAAGGCAGCAAGAAAAGGAAACAAGGCAGTCTCAGAAGATAGACGGCTATTTCCTAGCATGACTGCTGGCTTCACATCCTCAGAAGAGGAATTCACACCTTCCACTCAAAAGAGCTGTGAGGGAGAAGGAGAGAGCGCCTCACCAGTAGGAATTGATGATCTTGCAGAAGGCCAGCTCGCAGCACTTTCTCAGGTTGCTCTGATGGTCTGCTAATTCACTGGGTGAGCACTTGCCGGGATCCACTTCGCAGTTTTCATCTGACTCATACTGAGCTTTGATGAACTCTCCTGAACACAGGGAAGAGGATGACAGACCACAGTCACTAGAGGAACAGCCTCCCTGATGCACCTTTCAATCCTGCTTGTGCCTTTCTGGAGCAACCTTGCTGCCTTGCGACACGGCCTCCAGACACCAGACCTTGGTGGCCTGGCTCCTCTGGCTCTCCCAGAGGAATGAGGCTTTGCTACTCGTCCTCAGGCCTTCCCCAGGAAATGCACTTGACAGTGATGTTTATTTTTATTATCTCTAAACTCACCCTCCTTACATTTCAAATCTGTCTCAGGAGTAAGACTAATACTCCAGTGCGAGATCAATCCTGCTTGTTTTCTCAGTTTCTTACAGGAACATCTCACAATGCCTCTGTCGCCTGCATCTTTCAAAGTCCTTTGCGTTTCTTTAATCCTTGAACACACGTTCGAAAAAGGATGAGGTTTCTTTTGCTTAATATATTTAAATGCACCATTCACCGTTTTTTCTCTTTTTTTTTTTTTTGACTTATGCTAAGAAATGTTTTTTAAACTGCTGCTGTTCACCAGACAAAACCTTCATTCATTTGTTTAATGATTCAGTGTCTTCCGAGTTCACCTCCTGCCATGACCTTGCCGGCTCCGAGCTAACACCCCAAGGCTTGTTCGTGCAAAGGGGTTTTGTTTTTCGACCTCTGTTTTCTTAAAAAGCCTTAACCAACCATCAAGCCCGTCCAAGCTAAAGCCAGCAGTGTTCTTGCAAGCAGATCAGCTGCCACATTTTCTTAAACTCTTTTGCTTAGGTCCAAAATCTTCCTGCTGAGGGCATCTAGATCACTTACTTGCTAAACCATCAGCATCACTTCTGTGGGTGAGCTCTGTTTTAACTGTTGCTTCCTGGGTTATTTTTTTTCCCTTAAATGTCTTTGAAAGACATTCTTTGTGGTCCACGAGGCTCTTTATTAATCGTGTATTGAGACGCTCTCGCAGATAAAATAAACAGCTCACACCAACGTAATGTCACTAACTCTTTCAAAGAGCACGGCATCGGAGTGAACTGCCTAGCGACATTCAGCACGTGATGAAGAATGAGAGGGATATATTGTCACGAGCAGCCTTGCCCTGGGCACTAGACAGGCTGTACAACCGACGGCGTATTTCCATCTCTAACATCGGTGATTTACAGTCTTATCACTCAGCACCAATGTTCTAGACCACGGGATAAAAGCCATTAATTTTCATTCCGGCTTCACCACTACAGTCCTTGGATGGGTCCTTGGATGGGCCACCTCCCAGATCCCAGCACACAGAGTCCAGTCCAGTTCCTTGACTTATTGTTCTCTGCAACTGGATTAGCCCTTGTAATACCAAAAAAAAAAAAAAAAAAGACAGGTTGGCACTTTCTTACCTAGTGCATCGTGAAGATACTTTTGCCCTACCAATTTTAGGTATTCCTCAACAGCTTTGGTAGCAAGTGTGTTCTCCCTGAGGATCAAGACATCGTGCTCCCCACAACGATCTATCTCAGACATCACCAAATCTGTCAAGAAGTCCTGAAGAAAAAAGTAACATGGGCAGAGGTTATTCTAACTGGACTCAGTCACTCTAGGCAGAAACCAAGGAGGAAGGATAAACACAGGAGCAAGAGGATCACTGAAATAACTGTCTAGCTTTGGACATGGGGTGCCAAGGACTGCTCTTCATGCTGAACACAGACAAACTATACATTTAAAAACCCAAGATGGAAGTTAGGAATCAATTCTTGCAGCTCAGCAAAATTTAATTAAGAAGAACGGCTTACAACAACTTAATTCACAAAATGAAAACAGCTCTGGACTTGGAAAAAAATGTTGGCATACTTGCTGTGGATCTACATGGCATGGAAGCAGCAATCGAGTTTCATCACTGTGAAAAACCACTTAATATAGGGCTTAGTCCTATAGTAATATTTCTTTCCTCAAGTGATAAGTGCTTATGAGCCAAGGACACCCAGCACATCACAAGAAACACTCGGTACTTAATGAATCTCCAGGACAGGAGCTGTACTTTTGTCCGAGGTTTTTTACTTTTCAAAAGAAAAAAATACCCATGATCCTAAATTAGGACTAAATGATAACTGTGACTTGCTAGTGCTGCTCCAAACATTAATGTCCTCCAAAGAGCACTGCAGCAAGGCATCCGAGCCCTACTGATTATACAAAACTAATGTATCAGTACAAAATATTCAGAACAAACTAGGGCAAATATTCAGAACAAATTAGCTATTGCTTTCTGATGAAATTTGACAGAAATATTTTCACATAGTGCATGCTGGGACCATGCATCTCTATCAGCACCACCACAGTGTGAGCTGCAAAGGTTCCTTGGCCCAGGCTGCTCAATGTGTCTAGAAAAGAGAACTTCAAAAATACTGTGGCACTGCAAAGACAAACTGATCACATTAACGTGCCTACTCCTTGCAGCTAGCACTGCAGGAATCCAAGGGCTGCTTTCAAAAAGCATTTTAGTACCATCCTAGAGGAGTTATCCCAGCTAGCAACTTCCCTGGATTTGAGAAACAGCGTGGTGAGGAACAAGTTCTTATTGAGAGAGCCCCCTTCAGAGGGGCACGTCAAGGCGGGCAGGGTACACGACTACGGGCACACGAGAGGCTGTTTCACAGCAGCTGAGTGGGGCTGTCACCTGGATGCTGCCGACGGCTGCTCTTCCACATCTCAAACCCTCACACTTGTGTTTGGGGGCGCGTAACTCACTCCGCCGGCTACAGCTGGGCACCCCTCTCACACACCCAGCTTGGCAGGAGCAGCCAGGTAAATCGATGCCTTTTAATACTTCTCAAAATTGTCTAAGCCCTACAGGACATTTTCACGCACTTTTTTCCAGTATGCACAGAGAAGTCCTGATAACATCCCTGAGCACACTAAGCCCTGATAACACTGAGCACAGCTTCTGTAAAAGCTGTTCAAACCCTGACCAAATCAAGGCTGGAAGTGATTAACTGATTCAGCCTGAGACAACAATGGCAGTTCAGCCCATCACAGGCATTTCTGGAAGTTACTTTCTAGCTTATTTCTCTCTTAAGATTCCTAAACACTCAATGAGTCCCCAATGAGTAACATAAGGTTGGATGGTCCCTCCTACTTCAGCCACTTCACTTGGCACAGAGTATCTTCAATCTTGGCATCAACCAGTGCACTTGCTTGTTGGTAAGAAACCCATCCACATGCATTTGCTCAAGCCCCTGAAAGTATTTTCTAGACCCTTTTCCTAGCTTTTGATCCCATATCCAGAAATGCCACAGGCACCTTCTGCTGCTGCGTGCGGTCAGGCCAGCCCAGGCTTCCTACTTTCTGCAGCCCCAGAAACACCCAGTGCGAGCAGCAAGAGGGAGTCACTTGGACAGGGGCCGCCTGCTCTTACCTTTGCTCTCCCTGTGCTCTCCAGGATGTGCACCAAAGCACCAGCCATCTCCTCCTTTTTCCTGATGCTGATCACTGGTTCGAGCACGGAGCACAGCGTAGTGTAGTTGCTGGTAACAAACTCTGCAAATTCTTTGTATTGCTCCATGGGCAAGATGGTTATGGTCTGGTAATGGGACTTGATCCGAATGGAAGGTCTCCCTGCTTTCCCTTTCTTGGGTGTAGATGGGCTCACTGGGTACCATTTTTCCATAAACTGGTGACCAGTTACGCTGGCCACAGGAATGTTGACCAAGCCCACATAGTTTTTCTTGTCCTTCTTCTTCTTCTCTGCATCCTTGTAGATGTGAACTGTGATACTTTGAAGAGGCGGGAGGCTGTAGAACTCAAAGTGCTCTCCCCAGAAAATGTTGTCAGCTTTTGTTTTGCTGGTGGTGCGGGCAAAGAGAGTGTCATCAAGGCACAGCTCACAGAAGTACTTTTTCTTAGGGGTCAGGTCCTTTGCCTCCATGATCCAAAGACGAAGCACATTCTCAGCTCGACAGCAGTTGTCCTGCACAGAAGAAAGATCTCAGCTTTGATTCAGAATCTCTAGGAAATTCAACATATTCTCTCCTAAAGCAGAAGCAACTTGCTGTCTTCTGCATGTCCAAGGTAGGGGCTAGAACATTTTTCTTCTCAGAAAGCTCCCAGGGAGGCAGCATGCCAGCTCTAGAGCTGACCTACCTCAAGTTTACCCATGGAAAACCTGACTTTCTTTCACCCAGCTCTGAAATCCCTTTTCCTTTTGCCAGCGCTGTACTGCCCCATTAACCCATGGAGCTGCATGTCCTTTGCTTCCTTATTTCTGGAATTTCCATTACCTTATTTGGCTGCACTGCTCTGCGTACATTTTCCATCCACTTGTCTCTCTCTGCTGCTGAGGAACAGCTGAAACATTTACTGCCAGTGGAGCAGGTTACCTGCAATATATAAGTGATCAGCTGAGATCAAGCAAGTCCTGCAAAAAGTAAAGATGACAACTAGGAATGTTTGAGAAACAGCGAGTAAATATGAAAAAGGCAGGAAAGCATTAGAAGATCCCAGAAAGCAGAGATGGAGAGGCCCACAGAAAACAGAGAAAAAAAAAAAAAAGTCAGTTCAAACTAATATCAAACTAAAAGGAAACATATGAAGGGCCAAAGGTTACTCTTAAAAGACTCTTAAACATCTTACAATACATCTGGCTATAATCAGCCAGTCAAATATTTTTTACACTTGTTAATTGATCCATAGCTATGAAATGCTTGCAGTTTTCCCCAGAAAATCCCGGGGACCGGATGATTTGGTCACGAACAGCGGAAGGACAGAACTAGCAGTGTGTTGACACAAGGCAAAACTCCCTGGAAATGGTGACTTCAGGGAGCTAATGCCAAGTGAGTGGGAACAGCTCCTGGCCAAGGCTCAGAGAAGAGCCTGCTACCCGCTGGCTTTCTGCCAGGGCCACTTCCAGGTTGTACTGCAGAGCTTTAGACACATGCAAAGGACTCAGCTGAAGCCACATTGACTCTCCCCTGCCACAGCCGCTCGCGACGGCCTTGGGCGCATCCAGCTTGGTGCTGCCCTTGCAGGGAAATGACTGTGGGAGCACAAACAGCCTGTTCTGGAGGCAGCCCGGGTTGAAAAGCAAAGAAGAGCTTTGCTCCCCGCTGCCCGGTGCAATGGAAATGTGCTCAGCTGCCGAAGCTTTTCCTCAAGCAACCTGGGAAGGGGCTGAGCTGCTGCAAGATGCTTCACAGTGGAAATGACACTTCTCAGTTACGGTATATTTTCAAGTGAATTTAGGTGACAGGAGGAAAATCCAGCTTACAAGCAATAGCTACGCTTAGGGCGTACATACACGTACTGACTACAAATGCCTAGAGATTTCCCAAGGTAAGAGAAGTTCAATTAGAAGATGCAGTAATTGAGAATGTTTTCTTTTTGCTGACTGGCTGAAGCCATCAGGACTTGGGGATCTCATGCCAATTCGGCAGACCTCAGGAGAACATGTGTTCCCAGTTTGCTCTCCAGCTGCCTCATCACAGGCCAGCATGCTCTAATACATAAGTACTCAAACTGACTGACAGCATATAATCTGCTGGGTGTATGGAAAGTGCTCACCTCAAAGCAGAAGTCTTGTCCAAGGATGCTGCTGTGAAGTGGTTTGACAAAGACTTTTTCTTCTGCCCCAAGATCCAAGGTCTCCACCGCGCTGCCCGGGCTCAGTAAAGACGCATGGGAACGGGACTCTTCCAGCTTTGGCAATCCATGTGACCTGAAGAACAACAACGGGGAAAGGAAACATTATTTTTCTGACCATTTCTAAGAAATGTGGCAGCATCTCGCAGAAAGCTACAACTTGTTGGTGTTTCTTCAACTAGGGAAATATTTGCTAACAGCAAAAAGCACACTTACATCTCTACATCTCTAAACCAACGCAGAACGGTAGCTGCTCTTGTTGGAGCAAAAATACCCCCTGCTAGATACAATTTTTTTTCTTAAGATATAGAGTCTTTGACCTAAAGTCAAACACAATTATTTCCCACTTTATGGCGCTCAAGTCGTTCAGCTATACTGAAGTTTTGCAATTAATGCTTCCCCTTTTCTTCCTCCCCATGTCTCCACTACTCACCTTTAGCCCCTAGCCCGACACCTGTGGCTCTTCTCTCTTTTAGCTGACCAGTCCCTATGTCCCTTGGCTTGGGCAGGGTCACCTCCACGACACTGTTACCAGTGCAGGCTCCTCTTTGTCCCTAGAAATACCCCTCCCTCCTCCAGGCATTTTGGAACCAACTACCCAAGGCACTGAAAATTTTTCTGTATTCTCCCAGTTCGATTTTACGGTGACATTTGTGTGCAGTAGGAAGATCTGCTGTCAACAGCCCAGTAAACAGGTGATAGCATCTTTACCTTGGGCCCTTCCCCAGGGCCAACACCGAGCTGATAAGCTACAATAAAGACACAATACTTTTAGGCCTAAACTAATGCTTTCACTTCCGAAAACAAACTACAGGTGAACTGAATTTTGCCCCAGCAGCATGCGAAAAACAACATGAGGACAGCCTCGATTTCCTTCTCAACCTCACAGGGCTTTGCTTTATAAAGCTACACAATAGTTTCTTTGAAAGCAGGGCTCCGTGTTTGTCAGAGCAAGAAAAGGTAGATGTTATCAGTCACCCTGGCCCTGGAAGCCTGCACAGCACCATGGTGCCACCGAGCACTATCTGCTTAAAACGGGAAAGGGCTGATTCACGGGGCAGGATAGGGATGTTCCTACTGCCCTGCAAGGAGAAACAAACAGGGGCAGGGAGAGCAGGAAATGGGGAGGAAATGGGCATTCCCTCCTATGAATTCCAAATAATTACACAGACTCAGCTACTTTATGCTACCCTCTTTTGCACCCAAAAAATTGGAGCTGACTTTGCTGTTGGAAAAACGTCCAAAGAGCAGCATAGTTCAAAACACAGATGAGATCTTGTTGGACGCCTCTTCCCTCCAGCCCTTCTCCTCCCAGCATCCTAATCTCTTCTTCATCTTAAGAGCTTCATTCCCACATGACTTCAGAGTTGTTTTTCTTGCTATTGGATCCACCAATTGCATTTTGCAGGTGCTCTGAGATACACACTGACACTTTGGGGTGGTGGCAGGCGGTGGTGGGGAGAGAAGAAACTATTTTCAAGTTTATGATGGAACCGAGTTTCCCTTGTGGTTTGATTGATGAAGCATCCTTAGAAAAGCAGTAGACTTAACTACAACCTTTCAGCACCCCTACATGCAGCTGCCTGCGTGGCCAACCAGCGGGAACAGAACTCCATGAAGCCTCAGGCTTTCCAACAGAAGGTACCTATGAGGTCGAGCAGTGCCTAGACACTTCCCTTCTCCAAGCAGGACTCATCAGTGCTCTTGACTCTCACGATACTGCAGCACGAGGTTTCACCAACCCAGCAGTCAAGCCTGGCACAAGGCTCATGCTTTTGAGCCGTGCTGCTCATTCGCACAAAGGTTTCTCTCCAAAGAAAGCTCCTCTCGGCTTCTTCCTGCTCTGCTGCTCTCCAAGAATGTTCCTTTTCCACGCTGCGTGCCCTCCGCTTGCTTCGGCGGACACACGGCCAAAAGGAGGAGGATCACGTGGACACTTGTCCTTATCCAGGGTTCTCTGCACCACTGGCTTTCCAGGTCGCTCCTTCCCAAATCCCAGTGTCGGGCCCTGCCACCCTGTTCATTTGCCTCCTGGATCCTCGTTTTCAGCCTTGTGTTGGTGCTGCATCGCATATCCTAACATATCAGTCAGTCCCAAACACACCCATCTGACAGTTGGCAATAAAATCCTTCCCTCACTTACCTCTCTGGGCTTGTGCTCAGCAATACTCACGCCGTAGGTGCACTCTGTGGGTGAGATCACCTGGGAGATGCTCTGACTCTTACCTGTCATCGGCGTTGTGCAGAGTAGGGAGACGGAAACTTGTGTTCCTGTCCAGTTTTGACTGGCTCTTTGTCCTCTTCATGGAGCCTTTCAGACGTTTATTGAAGAAGCCCTAAAACGAGAAGTCACAGCAGTGAAGCAGGGAACCTCTTGTGCCGGGAACAAATCAATCAGGGCAGTGTCACTGCATCCACACTCAGTGATTCCCACTGACCGCCATGAGGGATCTGCTGTACTGGGATTCCCCGGAGCAGAAAGAGGGGCAGGACAGGATTGTTGATGACCATTCCCCTGCATGACAGCTCTGAATTGCAACAAGCGGCACTGCTCATGTTACAGGTGAACTTCAGTGAACTCCAATTACTACTCAAAAGACTCAAAAATTAAACAAACAACCCCCCTCCGCTACTAGCAAGCAGTAGTCTTGGGTACTCAGTATTTGACCCTATGCTCCCCTCCACACACCATGTTTTCAGTTCTTGGATTAAGACTAGAAGATGCCTTGTGTCCATTGCATCCAAGCTCTCTTTTTGGACTGGGATACAACCAGCCGTACCAAAAAACAGGCAGTTTCAAAACTCTCACTATCCAGACTTGAAAATCTCTGAAGATTTCAGTATAGTGACTTCAGATACTTGTCCAGGTGCTGTTTTGAAGCAAAACTCAATCCCAAATCTACCCAGGAGCTAAACATATTACATGTCCAGCTAACCTGCCTTCTAAACAACTGCTGCTGGGCTGCTGGTACCACCGCCTGCACCTCCTCCTCCGAGCCCGCGCTCCACAGGGCCACGAGGACAGGGAGCCACGTGTTCCCCTGGCAGCGCCGCTGCAGCTCCAGCTGCTGATGGGCAGCGCCAGGCACCTCCGCGCGCGGGGAAGTCACGGCTGTTTCCAGCAGGCATCGCTCCACCCTGCGCCACAGCCCCGCATGGGGCTTGGAAGACAACACGCATTTTAAACCATATTGCATCCAGCTCCTTCCAGGGCTTGCAGGCACACGCGTTTGCGCCTTCCTCAGCACGATCCGAGCAAACAGAGAGCTCCTTAATCCAGTAGGATTCAGCAGCACTTGAGGGGTGGAATCGGCTCTCCCCCTCCGCAGAGCAGCTGCACGGAGCCACCATGGGTGCCCCTTCCTTTACCCCCTTCATTAAGAACATTACAGGCTCAGCAAAAATAACATGCCATCACCAACCTAGAGGAACTATTCTCCTAGCCAAAAATTGAATATAGAATGCAAACCCCGGCAGCAACTTCAGAAGTATTTATATAGGTTGCTGCCCACGTTAATGCTGATGTGTCACTATTTGCAGCCTTAGATCCATCCAGGAGAAAAAAGCAAACTACAGATCTCCCAGAAATATTACCCGTAATATACAGCAGCAGGTACCAAAACCACCTGAAAAAATGGAAATACTAACTAAATACTCTTTCCTCCTCAGAGCCTGTTTATACATTATCGTATTTCAACCTCCACCTCCAGTTCGATGGGAAAATTTGCTCCCCTGCAGGAAAGCCGGACTCACCGGCACTTTGAAAGGAGACGTGTTCGCCGCATCCATGGAGTTGGTCTTCTCCGACGTGCTGGTCCCCAAGATGCTCTGCCTGCAAGGAGACCTCTCTGCCGGGACCTCTGAGAGAGAAGAGGAGGGAGGTGAGTGGGCGCAGGAGGGCTCTGCGCCGCACCGCGCGGGCGCCCCGACACAGTTTCGAGTGCATTAAAACACTGCCCAATTCCTCCATCTCTGATTTACTCGCTAAATTACAACGGCATTTCCGCTCACAGACTAAAGGTTATGAATCCCACTTGCTCATAGGCAGTAATCAGTTAAAATAAAAAAAACACTGCTGCAGATCCATACTCGCTGGTATTTATGATTCGATTGCTGTTTGTTCGCTACTATTCCAAAAACTTTATATTATTACGAGCTTTCTTCAGGGATAGTGATACCCACGATGCCCTGGCACGCGGGGTTTGGATGGCGCCGGAGCCAGGACGCGCAGCCCCCGCGGGCGCTGGAGGACAAGATGGCGCATCGCGGCGGGTAAGCAAGCCGGCCCTGCAGCGCGGCGCTGCGGCTCCAGGCTGCCTGTTAATTAGGGAAATAACGAGCAAAAGAAACCACAAGTCTTCAAGTCTTATGAGTAGTTTACCTAGCAGATGCTGAGCGTGCCAACAGTTTTTGAGCTTTCTTACAAGCTTTGAGAATGAACACTAAGGAGCCGGGGGCAACTGCAGTATTAGGCCTGGAGTTGAAGCCAGTCTGGGGTAGCGTGACAGATTTGGGCTGAAGAGCCCCCGTGGTGCCCCGCAGCAGCTCACCCCCATAACGGTGCTGTGGGGCTGCCCGCTACGGGGACGCCGCCGAGCCCGGGGAGCCGCTGCCCGCACAGGGGTACCCGAGCCCCGCTCCCCCGCCGCGGGCGCGCAGGACGCAGCGCGAGCAGCACCTCTGGATGCAGAGCTGGCATAAAGCTCCGGTCGCACCCTCCTGCACCGCGAGACACGGCCCCAGGGCAGGGGACGCAGCGTGAACGGCAAGCAGCAGCACACGATGCAGCGCTGCAGGGAAGCTCCCATCGCGCCCTCGGCGTCGCACTCCTCAGCGCAGCGGGCGGGAGCATGAAGACAAGCGCCCGGTCGCGCTGGGAACCCGCGGGACACGCAGGTGCGCGGCGCTGCGGACTGGCGGCGCCTTGTGACATCACGACAACAACGGTTCCGAGCTGCACACAACGCAGGGCCATTCCCTGGTTCCCAGGGTTCCAAACAACAGGCTGAAACTACAGCTCCTCAAAGGCAGCCCTAGGGCCCGCGACAGCGCTCAGCGGCTTCGCTCCCCTCCCATCACCATCCTCTGCCCCGACCACTCATCTCTGCTCCTGAACATTCAAGTTATGTTTTTCGCTCACAGTTAAATTCCCATTTGACTCACAACACACATTGGATTCCCAGAAGAGAAATGGATCTTATAAACCGGTAGAAAGGATTATAAAGGATTACATGCCCTTATTACCCTGCTGCCAGTTGTAGGAAGAGTCTCGAGTGCCCCTTCTCCCTACAGCAAGTGCAGACTTTCATTAGAGGTCTAGGAAGAGGAAAAAATGGAGAGCAGGAAAAATGTTAATTATTCTCAGGAGAAAATCTGCACTTCTTCTGTTCATTTCTGCACAATCCTTCTCTTGCGCAGCTCTACACCCTTCCCTGCTCTAAAACTCACTTTTCCTGCCTAGCCGCTAGGACATACTCAGATTTCAGGTCACACACCCTATTTAATACGTTGTGGTGGTTTGGATGGCACAAGTATGGATGTGTATGTTTGGAGGGCACAAGTTTGCAAAGCTGCAACAGGCGCCCCCGTACTTGGTTTGCACCCGGGATGACAACACGAGCACATTCAAAACACTTGAGCCACGTGAGACAACGGCGTTACTCTGCAGCAGCTCTGCTTAGAAGGGGGTTGTGTGGGAGCGTTTGGCCATCCTGCTTTTTTTTTTTTTTTTTAAATAAAGCTTTCACTTCGGTTTGCCATGTGGCTTCATGGGTGAATAATTCCTTAAATGGGTTTTGCTACTGAAATCAGGCTTCCAGGGAATGGCAAGCCTGGAGGTTTTCCAGAAAGAGTGTCAAGATATAGACAGAGGATGACTGCACACCAGTTCCTTACCCAGCACCTTACTGTTACATTCAAGAAATAGCCCAGCCTTCATTTCTCAGCCTTCCGATTTTTATCTTTTCCATCAGCTCTCCCTTGTGCTCTTCTTTCCACGTAAGAACTTGATTTGTATCAAACAAATCAATCAAGGGATTAAATGATACAACCTTTCCCATTGTATTTGCTCTTTTACTACAGTAGACTAGACCATCCCCATTCCATTCCAAGCTCTATGTATTTTAAGAGATTACGTATTGCTGACATTGAGAGTTCCCACACACACATTCTTGCTCTGAGGCTGCATGCAGACACCAGGACATCTAAGACGTTCATTTACACTTAGTCCATATTTGAAAGATCTTCTTCTAATCTCAACTGCAAACCATTAAGGGAACTACAATTCAGCTGATTCACCAATTTCTGCTTCTGCTTTTTTCTCCATGCTTTTCAAAATCAACAATGAAAGGAATTTCTCTTCTGAACAAAGAGAATTTCTGAAGGAATAACTTGAAATCCCAAAGCAACTTTCAGTGCTAACTGCATGCAAACTTCAAATTTGCTCAGCCTTCTTCCTACGCTCTTGCCTGATTTGCTACCTCCCTGCAGGCCCCTTTAAGCCTGGAAATCTCTTTCCAAAGTTAATTTTATCTTCCTTTTATCTGATAACACCCCTCAGGATTGCACATTCAATCGTGCTACCAGCAAAAACGAACAAGGGAATCTGAATGCTTTGTGCGTCTGCAACATCAGGAGTAATTAGGGTTTATTTACTCAGTGGCAGTAGCAGAGAGCTGGTTGGTGAATGCAAACCGGGTTCACAACACACCTGATGTTATAACCAGTCTCTGAGAATTTCAGGTGAATTAATAATTCAGCGATTAATAATTTAACACAGACAGTGCAACACAAAAAAAGCACCAAGCTCTTCACAAGTGTGCCACTATGCAGAAATAATGTGCCTTTCCTCCAACAAAGCTTGACTCTGCTCGTAACTGAACGGAGAAAAATTCAGTCCATCCCTAACAAACCTGCTTGAAACAACAGGGACATCCACAGGAAACACAGAAAATCCCTCAACCCTTTGCTCGGGCTGTAAAGACTCTCCAAGTGCAAACACGGACAGGACATTAAGAATCACTACTCTTAGTCCAGTTTTAAAGCCAGTGTAGAAGGTGGAACATTTCACTAACTCCTGAAGCAGCTGAACGTTAAATTCATTGCTCATCTGGGAAGGAGAGTCTAATCCGCTCTCCGGCCTGGAATGCAGCCTGCGCGCAGGGAACGGCGGCGGAGCCGTCGCCGCACCGAGCCGGGCGACAGAATTCCCGCCGGAGCTCGTTCAGCCGCGGAGCTGGGAACGGCACGGAGGCACGGCCGCTTCCTCTTGTACATCACCTTTACAGTCGGCTTAAAAAACCACGCGATTTCATTTTTTTGTAGCCAGCACCATCCTGCCTTCCGATGATACAGCAGCATCCTTCCCACAGCTGAAATAAGGGGCATCCTCATTCCCAGCATTAACTGGAAGAAAATGAAGTAGAAAGTTAGCCAAATTCTACTTTATAGGTCTTTACTGCCACAGTTCTTTCATGTGGTAAGTTTTCCATACAGTTTGCCTTTTTTTTTTTTTATTTTACAAGGCAAACACTCACAATGTTTAAGAGCAGCTGACTTAACCATCTCTTCAGCTAGGGTAGGACTCAGACTATTTTCAAATATTCCAAGCTTAAATTATTTCCTGCAAACTGCTTTCTGGATTTGCATTTTCTCCTGCAGGTGAAGACCAGCAGACAGCCAAATTAAATCACGTTTAAGAAGTGACAGGATGTCAAGAGAAGAGAGTGAAACACAGCTTCATTCTTTAGCTGGCAGGATGCCGCTTACCCTTGACTTTCTTTCTGTGTTTTTCTTTTTTGGTTGGTTGGTTTTGTTTTCTGTTTTAAAATAAAGACCTAAACCTTAATATTTCCAGTTTAATCAGCAATTCTCAAGACATTCACAAATTCACTTCCGTAACCACCCTTAACCATATATACACAGAGGAGTCATTAAAAAACATAGTGGCTGGAGTAAATGGCAGGTAAGACCTGCTAAAAGACCTGTGACCATCCCTGCTCTCGTGAGGAAGACCACCTTCCTGAAGAAGGGACAGACCGAGACTCTTCCATGCTGTTCATCAAAACCTCTGGAAAAGAGCTGCTGCCTGGGTCTGTGGTTGAACAAATGCATAAATTGGAACTAGCCAAGCGCCAAAATGCAGAAATAAGTGTCAAGTAAAGTAACTACAGGAAAAAACAAGGTAGATTAGTCAGTCAAATTAAAGGAATGTTCTTACATTTCGAGCTGCCCACTACATCTGCATTTTCATGAGGATCAACATCTCTCAAATTGTGTAATATACAGTTAAGGGATTCTGATTTCTGAGAGAGTATTAATCCTCTGTAAGAAGCAGCTGGAAGATGAGAAGTACACGGCTAATTGAATCTGGGGTTTCATACAAACGCTGACTCTCGTGCCAGGGCACGGGCTCTCGTAACAAGCCCTTGCCTGGGACATGCTATAACAAAAGGAGCTTCAGGCTTTGTCTCTGAGTGCAAGAAGCAAGAAGTGACCTCAGCACAAACTGCTGTCCCTTACGGACTATACATGCTCCGGGCCTAAAACATGTTAGCCAATAGAGGTACCCAGTCAGCTACACCAGTAATAGTCAAAACAATTACTCACTGCAAAGAGTTTAAGAGTTTGCTACATAGCTTCACGAGAAACCAAAGCACCAGAAAACAAAAAAGCACCAAAACATCACGGCACCCCCTGACAATTAAATCACATTTCCCTAAGGAGAACGAATTGGGAAAGAAAACGGATTTGTCATTAGTCTGTTAGCACAAATACTCATTCTCTGGCAGTTTTTCTTACCATTCATTTCATTTTATATTTCATAAGGATTCGACAGTTTGATACATAAACTCCTGTTGGTGCAAGGTGCAACATACACAGAAGCATAGAATAGCTGAGGTTGGAAGAGACCTCTAGAGATCACCTAGTCCAACTCCCCTGCTCAAGCACTTTCATCTTGTACTAATACTTTCTTACCTTATTTTACACTAATTTCATACTAATATTTTCATTTACCCCTGTGAGCACCTCACTAGGAACTGAGGTACAAAGAAAACAGTTTAATAGGGTGAGGAAAGTTAAATAAATGAGATAAATAAATTTACAAAACCTCTAAATTGTAGCAATATTTAATCGTATCTAAGGAACTGGTGATTGTCACTCAGCACTCTCGAGCTGTATTTTTAGATTGATTCTTTCTAAGCAGCTGCATTGGTGGGAGCTCACCTAATTTCTTAAATGTAAAATTCCACCTTTCTTTTGCTTTACAGTAGCTTATTTAGAAAGAAACCGACTCTAGCAGGAAGTTTAAAACAGAGAAAAAGCATTTTTGCTACTTAATATCTTTTAATATCTTTTGTTGTATTAAGTATTTAACAATTATGCTTGCAGGTGATCTGGTTTTAATGTACTTTGTTACTGCACTATAACATTTAAGCTTTTACAACAGATGGACACGTAAGTACAGATGTTCTGGTGAGTCGTGAGGCTCTTTAGAAGTTAACTTACATCTAAGCAGTTTTGTCTTAGATATCAGGTCTTCTCTCAGCCTTCTCTTCTCCAGGCTGAACAGAATGGATGTCATCTATCTCCACTTCACCAAGGCTTTTGACACCATCCCTCACAACATCCTCCTGGGCAGGCTCCGGACGTGTGGGATAGATGAGTGCACAGTGAGGTGGATTAGGAACTGGCTGGATGGCAGAGCTCAGGGTGGTGCTCAGTGGTGTGGAGTCTAGTTGGAGGCCTGTAGCTAGCGGGGTCCACCAGGGTCAGTCCTTGGCCCAGTCCTGATCAATTTATTCATCAGTGACCTGTATGAAGGCACAGACTGCTCCCTCAGCAAGTTTGCTGATGATACCAAACTGGGAGGAGTATCCGATAGCCCAGAGGGCTGCGCTGCCACAAAGAGGGACCTGGACAGACTGGACAACTGGGCAGTAAGAAACCTCATGTTTTCATTCCAGAAACTTACATGCGTTGTGAGAGTCCAGCGGGATGTTCTCAGGCAGAACAGCAGCAACGGATGAACACGGAGAAAGCCATGGGAATTCCTAAAGAGCCAGACGCCCCAGTTGTGAGGGATTACAGCAAGCTTGTGGTATGTCTGTTTTCAGTGTTCTTTAGAACAAAGTGGGGAACTCTCTCCCCTCGCTGCTGTGAGGGAAGCAGAGGTTGATGGGCAGTTGTGGGCACTATTTCCACTTGCCCGGTTGCTGTCTGTGGGTCCAACAGCCTCACTCCACGCACAGCTCCTGAACAGTGTTGGCAGTCAGTTGTGCTGTGATGTGATTGTTTAGCTCCTGAAGACTTAAAGAGCTTTTCCAGAAGGTCTTATGCTATTTTAAACTTGTGTTGTCTCCATTTTGTTTTCAGCATCTGCTGGATGGTGTCACTAAGCTAACAGGGAACTTCAACATCTTTTACCTGGAAAAAATATAGGCTCTCTTCAGCCAGTGCATTTATACAGTATTTTATCACTGTTACACAGTCTGCATGCACTCTGGATATCATGCTTATTTCATATTAATTGCTTTAGTGCTTAGTTGTCATAAGACTTAGTCATTTTCGTATGGAAGACATTTATCCATATTGCAAAACCATTGTTAAAATTGGCATCATTATTTGCAGTTTCAGCAGGAGAAAAAAAAGATTGGACTTGAAGACAATGGTTCCACCCGCACAACTCCTTCAAAGCAATTAACCTTGGAGGCTGTGGAAAGCTTTTCTTGCTCTTTTTTTTTTTTCTCTCTCTCTCTTTCTTTCTCTCCTTAGGAATGGGGGGATCATGAAAGGAGGGTGCTCTTCTCAGTCTCTTACTTCCTCTTTCTCCCCCTACAAGTAGGCAAACACGGGAATACTTAAGTCCTTCCTTTCTTCAACAGCTTTAAAATAATTATAAAGCATAAGAAGAGTTGGAGATTTTTCTTTAGTCCCCCAATCATCTCTTCTGAACTTCGAAGTTCAAGTGTCTCCAACTTGATATAAAGGGAGGTTTCTGCCTGGGCAGGTTTCACAGGAATTATTCAGGTTCTCTGTTCTCTCCCTGTAAAGGAGGATTTAGGAGTTGTCAGCAGTCAGCAAATGTCTTCAGGAGGCACCCACCACCCAAGCCAGGCAATCCCAGTGTTGATTTGATTTAGGCATGTTGGAAACAGAGTCTCCAGATTCCTTCCAGAAAAATGTTCCCCCCTAATGTCTCCTTTCCATTTTTTCCTTCCAAATATTTTATCCTCTCAAAAAATTATCCACTCACCTCTATTTCTTTTTTCCTCTGCCAAAATCATTTCCGTTCCAAAGAATTTTTCCCCTCCAAAAGTCTTACACCACCAAAGCCGTTACAGGTTTTCCCAGTTTGTACTGGGAAAAAACAGCCCTATTGACTACGGAGCTGCTGCTCGGATCTGTGTCAGCCCCGTTCTCTGCTGGAGCAAACTTACTTTGGTGGCCACTTTTGTGGCCCCACGGCCGAGCTCACTCCGCTCCACTGGGGCTGCCCACAGGTCGGCCCTGAGCCCGCACTGAGCCCAGGGCAACGGCAACGGCAGAAACGCTCCCACCCGCTGCACACAGGACATCCTCTTCGGACACGCTTCCGTCCTCTGCATTTGGGGATCACAAATGAACATGAACACGTCCACGAAAGACACTTTACCAGCTAATACATTGCTCCGTTTCCAATGTCTGCTCAATCAACACCTCTACAAAGGCAGCAGCTCCCAGATCCCGACACCAGCAGCAGCAGCGACGGCATCGCGACGCCCCGGCCGCTTCTCTGCAGCGCGGCCCCCTCCGCGGAGCTGCCCTGCAAACCCACCCCAACGAGGGCTCGGGTTCCTGTCACCAGCCCCCAGCGCTCTGCAGCGGCAGGAGCCGCCCGGCCCAAGGACGCCGAGCGCCGGGGCCACGTCCTCCCCCGCAGCCGCCCCCCCTCTCGCTGCTCCCCGGCCTCCCCCCGCCCCGGCCCCGCGCGCAGCCCTCCCGGGACACCCCGCACACGGGCAGGCCGGCCCCGCGCCCCGGCCCCCCGGCCCCGCCGCCGCCTCCGCGCGGCGCTGCCCCCGCCGGCAGGACGCGGCCGCGGCCGCCCCACGGGCCGCGAGCGCCGCCCCCCCGCGCCCTTCCCGCGCGCTCCCGCCGCCGCCGCGCACCTGCCGCCCGCCGCGCATGCGCCGCGCGCCACAAGGGGCCGCCGACCGCACTGCGCACGCGCACGCGCCCCGCTCCTGCAGCGCCTCCGCCCCGACACGCGGGGGCAGCAGCGAGCGCGGCAGAGCGCACTGCGCATGCGCGCACCCCCCCCAACCACGTGGCGGCGCCGCTCCTGGGGCGCGGGGGGCGGCGGGGGGAGGGGGCGGCCTCTGCCCAGCGGTGGCACCGACAGAGCGAGAGGAAACGGCCGCAACCTGAAACAGCGAAAGTTCCGCAGGAACTTAAGGAAAAACGTATTAGCAGTGAGGGTGACGGAGCACGGGAACAGGCTGCCCGGAGAGGCTGTGGAGTCTCCGTCTCTGGAGATCTCCAGGGGCCGCCTGGACGCAGCCCTGTGCCACGTGCTCTGGGTGACCCTGCGTGTGCAGGGCTTGGACTAGGTGATCCCTGGAGGTCCCGTCCAACCTTAAGGATTCTGTGATTCTGTGAAGGAAAGAGTTAACAGCTGGAAGTGCCCCCTGGCACCAGCTGTGCCCGTGCAGAAACGCTGGGGGCTGCTCCCAAGGCCGAGACGGGGAAGCGGGAGGTCTTGCGGGGAGGGCCGGTCTCGCTGCGCTGGAATTGGCAGCGGTGCCCGGCTGGCCAGAGAGCCGATAGCCCCTGCGGAGGGATCCCAGAGCCGTGTCGCTGGCGCTGCCGGGAGCAGACACCCTCCTGGGAGTCGTCCGCAGCGTGAACCTGGCCTGAGCCTGTCCTGGGGCCGGGTCCCGGCCCTCCTGGGGACGCTGCCTGCGGCCCCTCGTCCCCCGCCGCCCTGGGCCTTTTCCGTGCGCGCGGCGGGCGCGGGAGGCAGGGCCGTGGCCGTGGCTGGGGCGCAGGCAGCTGCCCTTGTGTCAACTTTTCTCTGCCTTTATTCCTGGAGAGTTCAAGGCTCCAATGAGCATCCTTCTTGTATCTTCAAGTGTCCGAAAACGATTCTATGTTACAAGGAGAGCTGCCTCTGAGCTCTCCCTGTCTGTTATGTAGCATCTTTTAAGATCTTGGAAGTAGATGATTATCATGCTGGATTGGGTAGGGCAGGGCAATCTGAGGTGGATTTGAGAGAACTCTGAGCATTAGAAGAAATCTTGGCTGGGGGTAGGAAGAAATGGTGTTTTTGTTGGGGATAAATTTTTTTTGTTGTTGGTGGGGGCTTTGTTTTTTGGGTTTGTTCTGTATCTTTTTAGGTTTGGGGTATTTTGTTTGTTTTGTTTCCGTTTCCCTGAGCTGAAATTGCAGCAGCAGTTTCCCAGGCCAAGTCTGAAGGGGCCCCTTCCATGGGCAGCTCACACAGACGTCCCCTTCCCCCAGAGCAGGGTTCGATTGGCTGCATTTCAACACGGGCTGCTTTTTTGTGCTCCGGTTTGTAGTCTCCGCCGAGACCCGCATCCGTTGTGATTGCATCCGTTTGCTCTTATGCAGCAAATGCTGGAAGCAGATGGTTCTGATAGCAGGAGCGATGCTCGGCTTTGGTGGGCAGTTGCACTTTGGCTGCTTTTGATATTGAACGTGTCTGCACGGAGCTGGGTCCTGGAGCTGGGTTTCCTAGGCAGGGCGGTTTTCGGAGGTGCTCGGTCAGCCCATTCCCGGGTGCTCTCTGCAAATGTGGTGGTGTCTGCCTGTTAGAGCAGGAAGAGAGAGTGTGTGCTGGTGACTGTGATACTGTGGGGATGGGTGGGTGTTGCAGGTTGTTTTGTCTAACTTTGTGTGTAATTATTTTTTTCCAGGTTGTAGATAGCATTTAGAATTCTTTAAACATTTAAAAAATAAGGTAAGAATGAGTTTTTTTTTTTTTTTTTTTTTTTTAACCTCCGTCTGGGTTTTTCCCTCTGTCCCGGCTGCTCTGCGAGGAGTCGATCGTTGCCAGCGCCTGCAGGGAGCTGGGTCCTGGAGCTGGGGTTTTCTAAGCAGGGCGGTTTTCAGAGGCACTCGGTAACCCCATTCCCGGGGCTAAGGGCTAAAGCCCTAGGAGTACTGGGCTAGGATTAAAGGGTTAGGGCTGAGGTCTGAAGGGCTGTGGCCAAAGGGCTAGGACAACAAGGCTTAGGGCTAAAGGGCTTAGGATTAATTCGTAGGCAGTAAAGATCTTGACAGCTAGGGCTAAAGCACCAGGGTTCTGGGCAAAAGCGGTAGGGCTAAAAGGTAAAAGCCTAGAGGGCTAGGATGAAAAGGGTAGGATTAAAGGATGAGTGTTAAAGGGCTAGCATTAAAGTCTTAGGGCTTAAGGCTAAGGGTCTTGATCTAAAGGGATAAAAAGCTAAATGGCTGGGCTTAAAAGGTTAACATTAAAGTGCTAGGATTAATGGGCTGGGGCTATGGTTTAGGACTAAAGGGCCTGGGTTTGAATGCCTTAGGGTTAAAGGCTTTAGAACTAACAGGCTTGTGGTTAAATGGTAAAGAGATCAGGACTGTGGGGGTTAGCACTTAAGGGCTTAGGCCTAAAGGGCTAGAACAAGACTAAAGGGAAAAAAAAAAAAAAAAAAAAAAGGCTGGTATGGGAATATATAGATGAAAGGTTATTATGGCCAAGGATGAAAACAATTATCTGATCACTTGATGGATAAAGGATTTTCTGAGGCCAATAATTATAGGAGTAGTTAGGAGGAAAAGATCACCTGGTGAAGATAAAGACATGTGGGGATATAGATGTCACCCGTAGAAGATTAGGGAGTGCCTTTCTCTGGGATCGGTCACTGGGTTATTGGCACCCCTGGTGGGAAGGCTGTGAAAATACCCAAGGCCTGGGCTTAGAAGGGTCTTCTGGGCTGTTCCTGCTCCTCTGTGATTCCGCACAGGCTAAGATAAAAGCAGCAGTGGGAAAGGGTAGGATGAAAGGCTAGGGCTACAGCTTGGGGCTAAAAGGATAAGAATAAAGAGGTACGATTTTGGGCTAAAGGGGTTTAAGGCTAGGATTAAAGGCTCAGAATAAATCCCTAGGGCTTTAGGGCCGAAAGGCTTTGGAACGACAAGCTTGCTTGTACTTCCCCATGTTCGCTGCCATTCTCTAATCAGAGTGATGACACTGTGCAAAGATGCACGACACTCCTGTTTGGTGGTAGTTGGGGGTGATGGGAGTCAGGGCTCCTCTGTTTTCTTTCCTTGTGTGTGTGCGTGTGTTGTTTTGTTTGGCTTTGATTATCACAGTATCAATATACAGTAGCAATGCTGATCCTGCTGTTATGTCATGCTGCCTCAGCGACCTCCAGCAAACTCCCTTTCTAAGTAGTTCCTTATCTTTTCTAAATAAAATGACTGGTGGTGTTCTTAAGTCACACTCTCGTGTGTGTTCCTTCTCGGCTATCGGATCCAAAAAAACCCTTTTGCTCCTCTGTGTCGAATGAGTGCAGAAAAAGAGCAAAGGGAAGATAGGTGGCCCTGCAAACCTTGACTCACTTTAATCGTGCCAGATCAGTAACCACAGCCATAACACTCATGAGTAACTGATGGAGTGATCAGACCAGCGGGAACATTTCTGGAGCATTTCTAGAAAGGCCCAAGGGTAATTCAATGGCATCTTCCTGCCTCTTGAGTCCTGTGTTAGGGAGAGCACAGCTAAAGGGCATGTGCTTTCTTGTGCTTCAATGCTCTCTTTCCCCTGCACACACTGAGGGATGAGGGTGGCTTTAAGGCAGACGCACTCCCTGTTTTCCTTCCAGCACGTTTTATAGCTAGGGCAGCTTCTCTCTAGCTGGAAGCTAGATAGGTTTCATACAGAATTGTTTTAAGTCAATGAAATATGGAAGCACTGAAGCTAAAGGTTAAGCTACCCTTAGACAAGTCCCTTAGACATGGTCAGGCGTAACTTTCAGTCCTGCAGTGGGGAGCTGGACTGGCCTTTTGAAACAAAACACAGCAGAGAGCTGTTGTTAGAGAATTGACAGAGGTGCCTTTGGTGGCAAAGCACTTGCTATGGCCGGGAGCAGCCTCCATCCTACTGGAGAGGCCGTTGCTCAGGGATGGCACGTCGCAAAGGCACCACACCGATGGCTCTGTGTTTGTGATATCCAAGGCTCAAAGGGCTGCTTGGCCCCGGCAGCTGGTTGCCAGCGGCTCTGGCGGAATGTTTGCTCTGGAACCTGCAGTCTCCCTGGACAGCGCTTGTGCTTCGACACCGTTTCCTCCCTAAGCTGGAGCATCGCTACTTTGCCCTGCCTTCTTTAAAGGACAACTGCTCCTTTTTCCTCCCATCTCAAGCCAGCAAGAGCCTTCCAAGGGACAAGCGGCCTGGCTAAAGCAAGGGCTGAGCAAACGGAGCGCAGTGGCCGAGGTGCAGCAGGCGCCAGCATGCGTGCCTGCCCTGGAGAGCAGGAGCAGGAGCCGGGCGAGAGCTCCTCTGCTCCTCCGCTGACAGCCAGCCAGGCAGCCAGCGGCACCTCCACGCAAGAGCTGCAGCCAGCACCCGCGCCTGCACCTCTCTGTGCTGCCCATGAGGGGCAGCAGCCCAGCTGCAGCTCCACCACAAGGGCTGACCACTGCCTCCAGGTGCCAGCTCCACAACAGCCCTGGCATCTGGCGCCCACAGCTTTGCCAGAAGCACCGGGCTCTGCCAAGCACACACATGGCACATTGCCTCCCGAGAGGCATCCCGGTCCCACAGGCAATGACCCCATGAACATTGTCTTCAACTGCATTGAGGATTTGGAGGAAATTTCTGAAGAAGAAGTAGAAGAGCCCTGGGATCTGACACCCCCATCTCCTTCAGAAGCACCGGGCTCTCCCAAGCATACAGATGGCACATCGGCTCACGAGACCAATCCCTTTCCAACAGGCAACAAGCCACTCAACATCCCTTCCTACTGCAATGAGGATTTGGAAGACATCTCCAAGGAAGAATTCAAAGATCCCTTGGAAAAGGAGGAGTTTGTGCAAATCTGCTTTACAGATTTGATGCTTGCAACCTCCACCAAGAAGAGACCAAGGCAGATGTATGTCAAGGTGCGTCATGACAAAGAAAGGGCCACAGAGGTGAAAAATAGCACTCCGCTCCCACCAGAGGACTGCTGTCGTGTTGAGGCCATGGGTGCAATGGGAGCTGCTGGCATGTCCAAGGCAGAGGCCTTTCACGGGACATTTCCTCCCTCACCACACACTCAGGACGGCGCCTGCAGCACACCCAGTACTGCTGCTCAGCCACACAATGTGCTATGGACCGTGGCCAGCAAAGACACCAACCACCCTCAGCCTGAGCTGGGAGCAGCATCAGGCAGCAGCCACAAGCAGAATCCAAGAGGGAATCACAAGAGGAGCCTCGCTTCCCCCTCCTCCCCTCCCACTCCTACAGAGCAGTCTCCAGAAGAAAGGTGTCCTGAACAGCTCCCACCGAAGAAGCGCTATCGCTCCTGCTGCCAGGAGGGAAGCAAGGGTTTCCCTCTGCTACGGTGAGCTGCCGCTCTCTTGCAGCGTGCCAGCCCCTGAGCATCTGCACCCAGCCTGCCCTTCCCAGCACTGCTGCCTCAGCCGCCTCCAGAAAAGTCTCATTGTTTTTTTCCCCCTCCCTTTCTAAGTAGTCCGTTATGTTTTCTAAATAAAATGACGGGTGTTGTTCTCAAGTTACACTCTTGTGTGTGTTCCTTCTCTGCTATTGGATACATAAAAACTGCTCCTAAGCAAGCTCTTGGGGGAAGGAGCAGGAGGGTACAGGGACATTCTACCACACCTAGAAGAATGGTATTCCAGCTGAATAATTAAGCCATTCTTTACACTATGCTCAGATGACTCTGAGGATTGGAGCGAATAATACAAGAGCATGAATGAGAAGAGAATGCCGTGAAAAGCATTGCACAAAATACTAGTTACTAGTGGAGTGGCTCTTCATTCAACGCAAGTCCATCTCCAGCTCTGCCAAGGACAAAAATGTACTCTTTGTAGAAGAGGTGGAACTGTAATATCAGAATTGTTTTCCAAATGTCAAGATTAAATTAATTAGAATTATATTAATTTTCAAAATTAAGGTTAGAATGATTAAATAACAGCCTTTTTAGATGAAAATAATGCTGTGCAATGATGCTTGGGTGTAGGTAGGATTTATACAAGCTGATGTCAAAAGAGGATCTGAGGATGTTGAAAGAGGATCTGAGTCCCAAAAGGGACCCATAGAACTGCCATGAGTCAAGGCACTGGGAATACCATCCAAATGAGAGCTCTAAAATGGTGAAAGGACCTAAATGAGAGGCCTCTCCATTCTGCAGCCTCGCAGCGTTATTGCAGGAAGCCAAGCTTGCGCAGGTCGGGTCGCCTCTTCCTCGTCCCCCTGCCACCACCCACTTCTCTGCTGCGAGCAGGAAAGCTGCCTCCAGCACAGCACGGAGACGGCACCAAGAGAGGCACCGTTCTGCCCTCCCGCGCCTAAATCTCTCACTCCCATGGGCAGCACAGGGGCAGCGTGCTCTCTATCTGCTTCCCTTTGCTCTCCTCTGCTCTGGACAAAGGTTTTGCAGACAAGTCAAGGTTATTGCCAGCAGGAGGGGCACACAAAGTGATTTTGGCCGTGCAGCACGGCTGCCACAGTCAGCGGCAGAGGTTTCTCCCCTTCCTACGCTTTGCCAAAGAACCTCTGCCAAAATAGGTCACGATGGGCTGGAGGCTCTTCAAGGCTCTGAACCCAGGGCACAACTGGAGCCCTCCATGTCCCATGGTATTCCCATATCTTCCACCCCCAATTCACAATACTGATGCAATTAACTCATCCTCTATATTCCCATATTAGTTGGCCTCAGAAAAACCTTTATCCATCAAGCAATCAGGCCACTGTTTTCATCCCTGCCTACACCTGCCTTTCTTCCTACATATTCCTATACTTGATGGTCCGTATAGATCTGCCCACAGAACTTCCTCAGGCTGCCAAGAGAAGCTGCAGAGGCTCTCAGAACCAGAGCACTGCAGAGGCTCTCAGCTCAGGAGTGCTACATGCCAAGCAACTGCCCTTACCCTCTTTCTTTACAATTTCCTATCTCACAACACAAAGTAAAGCCTAGGAGTGTTCCACGTCCTCAGCAGTGCACCACCTCCCAAGGTAGGAAGGAGAAAAATATGCAGAAACGAGAGCCATTCCATAGCTGTCATGTTCCCCTCATGTTTGTTCTTCTTTTTCACTCCTCAGCCCCAGTTATTGGTGCTATTTCCTGCATTTATAGAGCTCAATGGGACTTCAGCAGCAGCCTCTCCAGTGTTTTTCTTCATGCAGCATCACTGCCATAGCAGTGTTTCTTGCAAGAGAAAGTCTTTTCACATGCAGAGTGGAACTAAGTGCCCCCCACACACACTACAGAAGCCTACAGAAAAGTCCCTCCCAATTCTTGCAGTCCCCAACTGCCCCACATCCAGAGGGACTGCTAGTGAAAGAGGCAAGCACAAGGCAGAAGAAACGCTGGTAGTGCCTGACCCCATTGAAGGCAGAGGAAAGGCTCAAAGGGCTTTTACACCTGCTTGGACTAAGAAGAGCAAGTAGATTGAGGCTTGCCAAGGAAGGGCTTTCATGGCCAAAATACAGCATTCCTGTGGTAGCCAGCCATAGGCTTTGCCCTCACCACTTCTTTGGCTTCTCTTCTGTTTTTTCTCTTTCAGACATCTCACCTACCTTTCTTCTCAGAGTGCCTAGGCACTCCACACACACTATACACACCAACAGATACAGAAATCAAAAGCTTATCTGTGGCCAAGGGACATCTGCATCCTATTCCAAGTGCAATGGAAAGAGGTTGCTTTGATGGAGATGCTCCTCTGTCTTTACTGCTCCTTTCACTTTACTCTTTTGACTTTACTCAATAATTTAGAAAGCTTAGACTGGGAAAAAAAAAATCCAAGGGAGAATGTTCCCTTTAGCCCCGCTTCATGCTAATGGCCCCTAAGGCCTGGAGTTCCTCCCTTAGCCCAGATTCTCCAACACTCCTCCCAGGTACCCCAGTGACCTCCCAATTTTTTGTTGCCACAGACTGGGCGTTCCAGTGAGCAGCACCAAGGCCCTTCAGCTGGAAAGCTCTCTAACCCATCTCTCGCACAAGCAGGAAACACTTCAATGGAAAAGGACAGAGGAGAACATGCTGTTTCTTTCAAAATTCTTCTATTTTATATTGCTCTGCGCCTCTCCTGCCATCTCCTTCTTTCTTCCCTTTCCTTCCTTTTTATATCTTCGGCCACTGAAGCCCAGAAGATCTTTTTCTCCTCCTTCAGGCAGTGGGCGCACATTTCCTGCAGGCCACAGAAAGGCAATATCATAGAATATTAGTCTCACCTTTTTCTTTCTTCTTTTTTTTTTTCTCTTTTTTCTTTTCAGAGGAGTAGATTGTGTTCTTCTGTGCTTTCTCTTTGTCCCTTTCTGTCAGCAGCGTTTTGCTTACAAGGCACAGTGCAGAGCCCCATTCCGCATTGAATAAAGATCTAAACAATCACTGGATATCTACAATCTACAAGGAAACTGCATATTTTCAATTACAGAAAAGTTCACAGTATCACTAGAAGAAAACATTGACCAAACAAAAAGCTCTGAAGATGTTTCTGAGAATATTTGTAGGAAGAATATGCTGACAAAATTTGGAGCAACTAGCAGGTTAGAAATTCAGAGCCAGAAGAAGCTACTGCATGTTCCAGTGGCCTCATAGCAAGGGCTCGCTCCTCAGCAGCCATTCAAGTGTGTTCACAGAGCTGTCTCCAGGCTGACACAAGAATCCCACCACTCCATTCAACCAACCTACCTGTCCTGTGGTTGGACATCCTTCGCAAACAGGCGTTGCTGCCTGGCCTTGTGCTGCAGGGCTTGTCTGCCCTTGGGAGTTGCTAGGACAGGGTGGCAATCTGAAAGCACACGAGGAGGGGAGGACATGAGCGTGTGGGATGAGTTTCCTCCCCTCCTTGCACTCACGGGCTGAACAGCTGCTTCTGCAGCAGGAGGTGCTTCTGCACAAGTGTTTTCCTGAGCAAGAGAAGCCAAAAAGGGAAAGGCAAATGCCCGAGATGTCACACTCAGCTGTGCCCCAACACTGCCCACCTACAGTGCAGGTAGTGTAGGCCTGGGTGCCCTTTTGAACAGACAGGAGAATAAGAGGAGCAGGGTCAGTACTCAGATACCTGCCCTGTCAAGAAGTTACCAAAAGAACCTTTTGACTTCCTCGCTTGTCATGAGCTGCTTCTAGACCCAGCACGCAGGACAGGTGCTCAAGCCATTCTGGAGCTCATATGGCCTCTAAATGCTGAGGAAGCCTCTCCCTCACACAACAGAAAAGACACAATCTCCCAAAATTGTTTCTCTGGGGGGATGTCCTCACCTGGAAGAAGGCACTGCTGTCTTGGCCACCTCCCTTGCTTCCTCCTGGATGGTGGGCAGCACAGGAACTTGTGCCCGCTTTTGAGCACAGAGCCTCCTCTGGCTAATAAGGCACCTTGCAGGACTCCCTGAAAGGATGGATCAGGAGAAAGTGCCATTACGGAGCTGAAGACAGTCGCACAGTGCTCCCTGCACCACCAAGGCCCTCTCCTCTGGAGACTGAACAAACCCACACCTCCCAGCTTCTCCTTGAACAGCACATGTGCCTGTCCCCTAGGGACCTTTGTGGCAATGCTCCCTTTTCTGGCAACTTACTACCTTGCGCTGCTGCAGCGTGGAGGAGGCCAGATTTGGAGCCTGCTCTTTTCAGTGCCCTCTCATCCTCACACCTGCAAAGGGGAGGCATATAAGGATGCATGAGACAGGAGAGTCCCCTGGAAAGCTGCTCTGCACTTGTCGGCCCGGAACCAGGAAAAGCCAGGTCACGGTGACAAGGGGGCAATAACCTTCCAGAGCACAGGGAGACTTTGTGTCCTGGGGAAACATCTCTGCGCCCGTACAAGCACAGCATTGTCCAAGGCTCTCACCTCTCAGGAGACTCTTCTCTATAAGCACTCTTCCCCATTTCGGCAGACACCACCCTCGCTCGCTCTGCCAGTTCCTCAGGCGTAATCCTCTTTCGAGCGAGGAGTCGCTTGCAGGCACGGGTTAGAGGAAGGCTCTCTGACAGGGTGAAAGAAGAACACTCTTCAGAAAGCCAGGCCAGCTTGGACCATGCTTCATGTGCTGCCAAGAGTGCTGTGCCACCAAGGACAGCCATTCCATTGCCTCTCCTGGCAACCCCTTCTAAGGGCTGAAGGATGCCCCCATGAATTTCCTTCCTTTGTGTGCTGCTCCTCCTGAAACCTCTCTCTGTTGCCCCTTCACCCACCCCAGGGTACACCTGAGAAATCTCTGCCTCCTCTATAATAAACAACACGGTGTGAGGATGTGGTGTGATTGGGCGCCACAGGAAGCATTAAAGCCAGCCTCCCCGGCATTCCCGGCTCCACATGCTACTAACCTAGTAGCTTAAGTGTCTCCCAATAAGTTAGGCGCTTCTCCGTGCCAAGCTTGGTGGCTGCATCCTCCCTTTCTGCTGCCCTTTTCTCATTGGAGGCGTTTCTGGGAAGAGTAGAATTTTTCCTGGATAGTCTTGTGGGTGCCATGCAGAGACTCGTCCTGGAAACAAGGAGACAAAAATGAGAACGACATAGCAGTCTCACAAGATACTTTAGATGTTTGCCATGCAGCAAGAAAGCAGAGGGCATGGTGGCAGCAGGTAATAACATTTGCGAGTCAAGAAGGGCTTTGCACCCCAGCCACACAAGGATCAGAGAACAGCAGCAGCCCTCTTGCCTTCTCAAAGGCTCTCACCTCCTGGGAGATGTGCTCTTCTCTCTCCCTTCTGCTGTCACTGTGAGCCTGCTATGTCTCTGGGAAGAATGGCTCTGATGGGAAAAGATGGTCTTCCCAGAAAGATTCCCTAAAAGGGCATAGGAGACAGAACATCAGCCATACTCTACCATTTCAGTCCTGGCTTGAATACCCTGCTAAGAAGACTAAAAAATCTTGTCAGGTGTTATATTCCCTTTGCTGGAACTGTCCTTACCAGCCTCTACTTCCACCTTCCTTTGGGTGCTAGGAATAACAGGAGCACGGGCCACTGCTGCTACTGCTGCTGGAGGTCTTGGGAAGAGCTTGCATTTGGACCTGGAAGCCAGAAGAGAGAAAGCAGCCTAAGAGGAGAGGCCCGCTGTTTCTGGGTAGGTGCTCGTCCTGCAGCAAGCATAGGGCATGGTGGGAGGGGGTAACCACCCTTCTTAACTCAGAAGGACAATGTGTGCAGGAAACACATCCCCGTGCCACAAGTACCAGTGCACAGTATTAGGCCAAGGGCCCTCTCCCAGGTTCTCACCTCATAGGAGCCTTGATCTTCCCCTCTCCTTTGGCTGGTGCTGTGACCCCGCTCAGACTTCCTGAAGAGTAGCTCTGCTGGGGAAGCAGGCTCTTCCCAAGAGAGCTTCCTGAAAGTGGGGATAAGAGGGAGCTGAACGCCTGTGCTAGTCCATGCATGACCTTAGTGCCTTGACTAGAATTTCCCAGCAAGAAGAACAAACCTCTGAACAAGTTCCTACCGGGTCTTACATTACCTTTGCTGATGTTGTCATCACCAGCCTCTTCTTGCCCACTCTTCTTTGGGCCTGGTCTTCCATGTGAATTGACCGCTCTCGGTGGTGGAGGTCTTGGCAAGAGCTTGGGTGCACCCCTGGAATGAAGAAGAAGACAGAGAGATGATCCTGAGACTGCTATCTGCTGGTTGTGCAGCAAGAAAGCCCAGCGTGGGGTGGGACAGGGCAACCACTCCGAGAGACGCATCTGCCTCCCACAAGTAGCAGAGCACAGGATTTGCTCCATTGCCTCCTCCCAGGCTCTCACCTCGCAGGAGGATTGCTCTTGCCCACTCCTTCTGCTGGCGCTGTGGCCCCCTTTATGCCACATGAAGAACCGCTTGGCTTGGGGACGAGGCACTTGCCAGGAAGCTCTCCTGAAATGGAGGATGAGAGGAGAGCTCCTTAGAACTGGAGCTCTGGCGGAGGGAGTTTTCCAGGAGATGACATTTTCTCTTTTTGGGTCCCTACACGTGAGGGGAGCTCATTTTGGCACGTCTCTACAACTCTCACGTACACAGACTTTTTTGCAGCATATTCAGTCCTAGCCCCCTCTTCTCATGAAAGGAATATTTGGCACAAGGGCTCCACCCCTTCCACAGCTCTACCACTAAAGGCAGAATTTGTCCCCCAGAAGGCTGATGGGCTCTGCCTACAATTTTCCTCTTTTCTACTACAAACCAGGGGGCAGTTTGCAATGTTTGTGGCTGTGAGGGAAGCCAGGCCCACGCAAGCGTCCTTCAGCCCTGCCAACTGCACTTTGGAGTGCCGGGCATCCTCTGAGCTTGATTTGTATTGCATTTCTTAGATTTGTCACAACATTAGGTGCAGGTGCCGCAGGTGCGTAATCTCGTAACCCACGCATTTACAAGGTGTCTCAAACGCCATAGCAGGAAGGCCAAGATGGACGTGTCCTAAGCTTGCTTGTGGGTCTGCTCTTACGTTACCTGCTTTTTTATTGTCAGCATCCTCTTCTGCTGCCCATAGAGCGCTGGGCTTTATGGACACCGTGGCCAGTTTTGTGCCTCTTCTCTTTGGAGGCAGCTCAAGCTCAAGCCTGTAACAGGTGGACAGCATGAGTTACATCACAGGGTATTTCATGTCTGTTGGGAAGTCCACAGCAGTCCAAAGCACAATATGCAATCTCTTCGGGGCCTTGTTTGGAAGCTGAGTTGCCCAATACAGAACTCCAGTGCCGGGAGATGTAGAAACATTATTGTCCCCAAGCTGGGGCGCTTTGGGGGCCTTACTGCAAGAAAGCATACGCTAACATCAGAGAGTGCTTTCAGCCCAGGACTCCCATGTTGTTGCTAAATTCTGGGGAGAACAAGCTCTTCTTGTTCCGTTAGCCCTGCTGAAACTGAAATCTTGCTTCCTGTCTCTGTCACAAGCATGGACTGACGGCTTACATGTGCTGCTACCATTCAGGAGCTGAGAAGCTGCTAGCTTGGGCAGCCACCGACTGCACAAGGCAGCATACTCACTTTGGAAACACGAAGACACCAAGCGAACACATCTGAAACACAGTGGCTTCGGTGCTTCGTATCACAGAATCCTTCGTCCATGGAGTCTGCAGCAGAGATGGAGACAGCTTTTAATTAACACAGAGGGTCTCAAAGCCATCGCTTCCCAAAGGTGTGTGTGGGGAAGTGAAAGGCAGAGCTACTTGCATCTTTGCTCTGACCCAAGACACCTCTTCTACCTTGCAAAGACCACAAAATGCTGCAGAGGAAAGCTGCAGTGAGCTTACAGTACTGCAGATCATGACAAGCCCCTGTGCCTCACTGGGTTCTGGCTGCCCAATGGCAAACAGATGAATGGAACGTTGGCTGGATTTCAAAGGCAAGGAGCACTGTGGAAATGACCAACTTACAGAGAGCAGGTATTCCAGAAGGTATCCTGTCCTATCCATGGCACGAAGAAACTCCTCATAAAACCTCATTTTTGCTCTCTTTTCTCTGACAACCAGAATGCCGATGTTTTTGAAAACAAAGTCAGCATCCTTCCCGTTGGCTAAGACCCGAGAGAAGAAGCGCAGGGTCTCCCGGATACAGGCTTCCACTATATGCCGAGGGTACCGGGTGTCCAAGGTTATCAGAGCCGAGTTCAGAGGAACGGTTCGCAGAAAACCTAGAAAAAAAGCAGCAGAAGGTTGAAGGGAGAGCAGGGAGAGTTCCTTGTACAGAGTGTGGAGGGCCTTAAAGAGCACCAGTTTCCTCTGAATTCACTGCCAGTTGCTAAAGCTGTTCCAAGACAGACAGTCTAACACTGGTGTTTGCACAGAGAGTGAAAACTCTACGTAGGGTGAAAGGCAAAGCAAAGGCTTGAATCTGACTGCTTACCAGGAGTGTCCTCACAGGCAGGTGTGAGGCCTAATGGCTGTGCAAAAGAGGTAGAAAGTAAAAAGAAAGGCCGCCGAACAGCCACAGGAGCACGGTCCTTCACATAGATGTCATCGTTCAGGAGGCAGAATGTCCCTATTTCCATTCGGACAGCCTGAGGACAGAAGAGAAGGGCAGGGAGAAAACAGATTTGTTTAGGCAGGCAAGTTGGCTAATGGCTTGTCAGAATGTGGCCATGGTGCTTGGTGTCCTGCCCACGCCAGGGGTGCAAGGAGGCTCCCTTGATTGGGACAGCTTAGGAGAAGATCTGCAGCCCGGCCCTCTCTCACCTCTTCCCGCTCCAGCCAACAGCTGGAGTGGCAGAAGCAGAGCAACTGCCCTATGCTAGGTCAGCTGGTCACCTCAAAGGGACATCCCACAAGTGGGGCAGAGCCTGACAAGGGTCCAAGGCTGCCTGGGCTTGGTCCTTCCACTCTGTTAGTGGGGTCTGGAGAAGGCCCTGGAAGTGTGCAGCACTTTCTTCTAGTAAAGCTGGCCTTTTTTCTTGCTCTCAACTGGCAGAGAAACTGCTCTGCACCACACTGGACAAGCGCAGGGAACTGCCAGGAGCTCTTTCCCGCTTCAAGGGAGGGGAAGCATGATGGCAGTTGAGGGCACAGGGCTGTGTCAGAGCTACCCGCAGCATCAGAATTTGAGGGGAGAAAGTGGATACCTTGTCTAGAATCAGTTCTCTGAAAATGTAATTCGACACACCACCCCAGATAGCAACGATATCTGGAAAGCAAACGAGAGACGTATGTGCTCTAAGTCAGCAAGCTCACGATGGTCCTGGCCTCTCCTAAGCAAGGAGACAGGAGACGCAAGGGGAATCAGGCAGTCCCGCACCCTGCCATGCCCTTCCAAAGATCAAAAGCACATGAGACAAGGGCTGAGCAGCCTTGTGTCAGCCTTTCTGGCAGCCTCCCTAGAGTCCGCTCAGAGCCGCAACACATTCAGCCTTCTGGCCAGGAGACACCTTTCCCTCTAGCACATCTCTCCAAGCGCACAGCAAGCCAGCATGAGCCAAGGCCTAGGAAAATTCACCCATGGACTTCCAGCCTGGCACGACATGCAGCCATGCCCACAGGAGCCTCAGAGGCTCCAGGAATGGCCAGGTTTGACCCCGGCAGGGGCGAGGTTTGCCCACATTTGACTCCTATTCATGCACACTCAGCACTCCTGATGTGGCAGCTCCAATCCTTCTCCCAGTAGGGAGCTCGGAGTGTCCACGACCTTCTTCAAGGCAACAGAGCCCAGATTTCAGGCTGTCATCTTAACTCCCAAGCCAGTGAGGGGCAACACAGACCTCCTGCACGCGCACCAGAGTCTACATAGCAGTTCTCACACACACTCCTCTTCACATACTCATAGGAAATCGCTGCTGAAAGCCTTACCATCAGTGGTGAGGTCGCGGAGAGTTGGGAACATGTTAGGCTTCATGCCTTCCATATTTCCACACGCTCCCTCTAGGTGAGGACTGCACGAAGAGGGCGGAAAGGGAACTTCCTCCTCTCCAACCGTCTCTCACCTACACTTCACCAAACGGCCTTGCGCTGGTAGCCCACTGCCTCCCTTTGCCTTCCCCAACTCTTGGGAAAGCAGCTCCTGAGAAGGGAAAAGCAGCCCAGAGAGCAGCAGCCAGCGACTGGAATCTCGCAGGCCTCACAGTGAAGTGTGCGCCGGGGCCAGGGTCACCGTGATATCAGGGACCTTGCGGCTATGACACGTGAGGGCCCCACTGTGACCCCACACCTTGTCGCACACAGAGGGCTACAGGGCCCTGACCACCCTCAGTGACACTCACCCACATCACGGCCTGCAGCGGACAGGGAGGTGGCACCGCTCTTGTAGGGAGCTGCCCTCCTCCTCCTCTGCCTGTGCCTGGGTCAGGGAATGAAGAAGGAACCTGTGCTCCTTGGGCCATGAGCCAGGAAATGGCACTGGCTGCCCAAGGAGCACAGCCATTTCCTCTCTCTGCCCCTGGAGAAGACTTACTTCTTTCACCACAGGAATGGTCAAAGACCTTGAAGAAAGTCTTACTATGAACACCTCTTAAACATCTGAAACAGGACTTGGACAGTTGCTTCCTTTCCCTCTGCACAAGCCTTCCCCTGTATGAGGAGCAATGAGAAGGCTTAGGGTGGCAGGGCTTTTTTGGGTAGGCCTTATTACTTTTTGTCTTAAGCAGTCACAAAAACACATGCAGAAGTCCAAGGAAAGCTTGGCCACAGACTGAGACAGTTATGGGGGGCTGAACACCAACTTCCGCTGCTGGGTGCTCCTTTTGTGCAAGCAGGACACGACACTCACTTCCAGCCTCCAAGACACCTGTCCCCTGGAGGGCTTTTGGACCCACTCCTAACCCAGACTATGGCAACACAGCACAAGAGACCCAAATGATGCATGGAAATAACCTACATGTGTCACATCATCTGATGATGTACAGCTCTCTCTGTGTATCTCTCAGTCACACAGGAGTCTTTGAAAAGTACCAGGTCTCTAGGCCCGGCTGCAGTAAGCAGTTTCCCGCTTGCACACCTCTGCAATGGTCGCATCTCTGGCAGGGAGAAGAAGGGGGAAGTATGAAGAGAAAAGATCGCGTTCTCAGAAGTGTTCAGTTATGTGAACACAAGCACAAGTTTTGCTGACCGTAACTGCAATGACAAGAGCCTGGAGGAGACCAGTTTCCCAGCTGGTGTTTAGCCTTCCCTTTGAATTCTGGTGCCTTAGAAGACAGCGCTGTTGGTTGGTACTTAAGAGAATGGTCCCCCTGACAGCAGTCATGGAAGGTGTTTGAAATAAGAGGAAAAGAACTGTTTATTGCAGTCACCTCCCTCTCAGGCACAAGAAGGAGCTTCCACGCTCAGTACAGCAATCATGGTCATGAGGTGGGTCAACACCTCCCAGAGATCCAGGTGGTTTTGGAGCTGGACAGGGTGTATCTGCCCACAGCAAGGAAGTGGCTTCAGCACTGGGAAAACCATCTGCTATTCGTACAGAGAAGCCCGAAATCAGGCTGCCCACCTTGGCTGGAAATCTGATTTCCTTCCTAAACTGGCAGCCACTCTTTGCAAAATACGTGTAAGCATAAGCAGATCCCCCACACTGTGTGTGAATAGCTGACACACAAGCTATGTGCTCATTCCACATGCTGGGAAGGAAGTACTAGGTGATCTTGATGTCTCTGTAGGCTCTTTTGGTCCCACTTTCACTGCTGGAACATCCCAGAGGGGCAGTTATCGCCACGGGAACATGGATGCTTCCCAGGGCTCCATCCCACTCTGCCCCGGAGCTGGCCAGGCAGCAGCAAGGCCACATGTGGAGCAGGGCCACACAGCACCAGGGACCACCAGTGCAGTGGTGGTGACTCCCAGGGCCTTGAAGGCTCCCCAGAGGCATCCGGCACCCAAGCTCTGGCCAACGCCGCCCTTGTCTGCAGCTGCTGCTGCCGGGAGCCACAAGTGCCTGAGCAGCCGTACAGGGCCAGGGGCAGCTGAGGCAGGTGAGGGAGGGCAGCCCTTGCATCACGCACACACAGCAGCCCTGCTCACTTGTCCCGGGCAGGCACCATCCTTGTGCACTGCTCGCGCAGCCCAATCTGCTGTCTGGGCACACACAAGGGCTCACACTTGCTGCTGGCTGCAGAGCAAGTCCACAGCATGTGCCTATCACTGGGAACACCCAAAGAAGAGCCCTGCTCTCAGGTGTCTGATCATGCAAACATGTATCGTGGTGATGGCCTCCCTCATCTTTTCCCTCACCAGCTTCTCAGAAAGAATGAACAGATGGAGGTTCGCCAGGCATGAGAAGATCACATCAGCCCTCCCTCCGTGCCAGCGGGACCACAAGGCCCAAAGCTCTGGCCAGCCTCTCCAAGGGCTCCAGGCGCTCGGCACCTCCACTCAGGCAGCCGCAGCGCTGCTGTCTCTGGCTTGTCAGGGCTGCAGCAGGGCAGCCCTTCCTCACGCACTGCTGGTCCCTCGGCCAGCCTTCCTGTGGCCCCTGCACGCGTCCCCCTTGCAGCCGCCTTGCCCTGAGCCTCAGCAGCTCTCAGCCTCCTCTGGGGGTCTGGGCTCCACAGTGCCACCTCCTTGCCCTACAGGGCCCCTCACAGCTTGCCCAGCAAGAGGGAAGCAGCCTGAGATGAGCCTGTTCAACAGGCCCCGCAGCGTTTCTCACCGCTTGCCTCCCTCTCTTTACCCAGGGCCGCAGGAAGCCTCTGTGGAGGCCGTCAGGTTTCCAAGGCTCTCCTGAGCTGCACGTGTCATGCAGTCCCTGCCCAGGGGAAGGCAGGAGGCACGGGGACCTGCCCAGGAACAGCAGCTTGGAGGGAAGCAGCTGGAGCAGCCCCCGAGTTACCGACTGCCCATGCACGGCCCAGTCAAGCGGCTGGGGGCCTGCAGAGCCCTGCGAGGGCCAGCACCTCCTTTTGCCTTGCAAGCCAAGGCTCTCTTCACGCTGGAGGCTGCAAGGAAGGCCCAGTTCATCAGGGCTCTCAGCACTTACCTACTCTTTGTGCTGTTGTTATTGTTGATATTAGTGTTGCTGTTGCTTTTATTGTTGATATTGTTGATATTACTGTCTTTATTGTTGTTTTCATTGTTGATGTTGTTGTTTAAGTACATATTCCTGTGCCATTCTTTGGGTGTTGTGTGTTGTTTCCCAGGGAGCTCAGGCACAAAAGCATCCCCGCTGCAGCTATGTCTGTGCAGAGCCGTCTTCTCAGGCTCCAGGGGAGCACCAGCAAAAAGCTCCCTCTAGGATTTCCCTTGGAAGATGGCTCAGGGGATGCCCAAAGGGGAAGGTGCCACAGCCCTAGTGCGGGGCAGCCCTGACGCTCTCAGAGGCCTGAGACAACAAGTCCCCTCAGTGCCCAGGCCATGGGCAAAGGGCAGCTCTTGGGTGTCCGGGACACGGGGCTGTGAGATGCAGAGCTGAGTGCCCCAGCCCCTGGGTGAGCACAGGGCCCATCAGGGCTGGGACACACTCAGGGATGGCAGGAAGAGGGTGTGTGCAGTCTCCCCTCAGGAGCTGCTGCAGAAATTGCCTCCTGCCAGGAACGGCCCTGTGCTGGGGACCATCATGGAGGCTGCTCTGTCCCTCTGCAGCCCCACGGACAGGGACCACATCACCAAGGCAGGTCCTCCTGCTCCGTGGGCACTCTGGGCTTTCCTGTGCAGGGCCCGTTTGCTCTGCTGCATTTGTGTGACGCCCAAGTCCTCGGGCTGCCAACAGCCCTTCCCAGCCTTTCCCTATCCTGGGCTGCCCGCCATTCCCTCTGCCAGGAGCTCGAGGCAGAGCTCAGCGCTGCGTGTGAGCGCTGGGCCAGAGGAGCTGGGCTGGCCAAGGGGCCGCCCCTGTGCAGAAGGCCCAGAGCGCAGCAGCGCAAGCTGCGAGCTCCCTGCCGTGGGGAGAAGGCAGGAGCTGCCCAGAGCAGGGCCCGGCACTGGCCACAGCTGGGAGAGCAGGTGCCACAGCTGCTCTCTGCAATGCACCACTTTGCAGAGGCACCTTTGGCACCAGTGTGCAGCGGGGCCCTGCGTGCAGCAGCCAGGGAGGTGTCCCCATGCTGGGGGAAGGTGTCCTGCCCTCACCACCACAGGGAAGAGCTTGACCACATCCTCTTTACATTCTCCCTCAGCTATTTGGGTCTGTTGATAAAACTTCCTATCAATCTCTTCTCCACCCTAAAGAGGCCCGGCCTGTTTAGTCTTTCCTCATAACAGGGATATATGTGTCCCTCAATCACGAATGCTCACCATCAAGATGGATCTTGCCGCTCTATGCTGCTGGCTTCGGAGAGCCCAGGAGAGGTGAAACGGCCTCTCCTCAAGCAGAACGAGGGCCCCAGGCCCTTGGTGCCTCCTAGGACAGAAGGAGAGAAGCTGATGTTAGGTACGGTTTTCGAATTGACAGAGAAAGAGGCAAACACCATCGATATATTGTGCTTTTTAATAATAGGAGAAAGATAATAAGTATTACCAGCTAGCTGGGGTCCGGGCTTTCCCACGCAGGGGTCACACCACGGACCCCGACTACTTCGTCTTCCCTCTTTTATACCGTTTTCACCCCAAAAATGTTCCCCCCTCCCGTTTCTCTGTTCTACTTTCATGTTAATGTTATCTATATTTTATTGCTAACTAGGACATCTGGACAGGCAACCCCTCCATGTGGAACCTCCTGACTTGCCATTTTTCAGGAGTCGTCCTTGTAGATAGGCAACCCTTCCATGCAGAGCCATCTGTCATGCCATTTATCAAGAGTCCTTGCATTTTGAGACTAAGTATTGACTAGCTTATTAGTACACTCTACATTAACTATTTAATCCCCATTAGTACACTCTACATTAACTATTTAATCCCTACACAGGGTGCAGTATCTTTGGGCTGGAGAGCATTCCCCAGGGCAGCAGGACCTCAGCTCTGCTGCACACCGAGGCGTTCCCGGCTGAATGCCTGCGCTCAGGCAGTGCAAGAGAGGACAAGCTGATCCTCAGGAGAGCACACACTGCTCTCTGCATGGGAAGGGAGCTCCCAAGGCCCTGCCTGAAAAGCAACAATGTCACCAGCGTTTCCTTTGTAGCCAAGTGGATCCATCGCACAGAGGGGCAGTAGAAGGACTCGCTGGGGTCGGGATATGGGAGGGAGCGGGTGCTGCAGGGAAAAAGGGCACAAGCAAGGCAGGAGACCAGGAGGCTGAGGGTAGATGAGCTCTAAGGCAGCACTGCCAGCCCAGCGGCGCGTGGCACACAGGGAGCAACTGCGTGCGCGGAGCAGCCTGCGTCACTGCGGGCAACGCTGCAGCGACCACCCCTCGGGAACCAGCTGGCCCCGTTCTTGCTGGACTCATTCAGCCCTCTCTTCAGCTTCCCACAACGAAGCTGCCGTGGTTCTTCGGCCTCTGTGCATGTATCTTGCTTATGTATTCAGGCCCAGAGGGCAGCCTGACATCTCCAAGAGCCACATTGTCCTGATGAGGGGCAGGATGTTCTCTCCTTCCAGCAGCCTGGAACACAGGAATAAGGAGGTGGGGAAAGGAGACAGAGGAGAGGAGGAGGGCAGCTTTGGCCCAAAGCGCACTCTCTTGAGATACCCCAGGGCAAGGAAAGGACCCTACGCTCTGCAAAGCTCCAGCCCCAGCTGCGCTTCAGCTGTGAGCGCATTTTGTGCACACTGAGGCCTTGTGCTACTTTGCCCATGAGCCAGGCCACAAAATGTGCTGTGGGAAAGAGGATGGACTCTGCCCCCATCGCCTGCAGCCCCTGCCCTGGCCTGCTGGCTCCAGGCTCCCTGCTCTTGCAGGCCTGGGCTCCAACCTGGGGTTTTATTTCCTTCCCGGTTAAGAGCTTCCCATCCACAAAGCCATTGTGTGGCACCAGCCCACACAGCATAGGAGCCTACATAGACAACATTTGCTCCATTTTGTGTAGCTAAAAATACTGCTCTTAACTCTCCTGCTTGTGCACTGTCTTCAGCTTCTTCTATTACTTCTTCACCAGTGGTAATATTTAATGCAACAGCCTTTTGTAGCTGTTTACCATTTAACCTTTTTGCTGAAGCATCTCTAAATCACATGTTTTCTGTTGGTGTTCCATCAATGACAGATGGTACATTCAGAATTGATGAAGGTTTAAGAGCTTGTCCCAGTGCTAATGGATCTGTTTTTACAGGCATCTGTGATTTGGGAACCTTAGTATGCCCTTCAGTTAGCTGCATATTTTCTGCTACTCCTGTTAGGTAGGCACATCATTTTGTGGTAGTGGGGTTTGGTTCAATTCCTTCTGGGGGAGCAGTCCCCTTTAGGATTGCTTCTAGTAAATTAAACGGTCCTTTAGTTTGCAAAGGTTGTCCTTGATGTATTTTCTCAACCTGTTTAACCGCTCAGACTAAGGATAAAAGTCTTTTTTCTCCCATTCAGAATATTGTAGTTACCTTTCTTAAATGCAGTCAAGCTAAACAATAAAGAATAAACCATATACTTTTGTTCCATAAGGGACAGCCTGTAAGCAAGTTACACTAAGTAACAGTAAGTTACTGTAACAACAAGTTACAGTAAGTTCATAGCAGTAAGTTACTTGTTGTAACTTACAGTAAGTAGCATGATCAGCAAAACCCCATTCAGCTGTAAGAGTGTCGTGGGGGTGTTCTGGTCCCAGTGACTGAAATGTTTCTAATTCTCCAGTCAGAGTTTTGGCTGACTCTTTGTGTTCTAATTCCCACTTCCAAGGTTTGCTTTTCCTTAAGAGCAAATATAAAGGAGGGGCAGTGATAGAAAATCCAGGTAGGTATTTTCTCCAATATCCTGAAGTTCCCATCAATTGTTGTAATTCTTTCCTTGATCGGGGCATTTGCAGGTCTTCAATTTTTCTTAAGGTATCTGCAGGAATCCCTGCACTGCCAGCTATCCACCAAGTCCCTAGGAATTTTACCTCTTTGCTTGGTCCCTGGCATTCCTCAGGTGGTACCTCAATGTCAGCTTCAAGTAGGATTTGCCATACTGCTGTGGCTACTTTCCCAACCTTCTTGGGAAAATCACCCCCAATTAAAGATGTCATCTATGTACTCGCATATGCATTGGCATATGTATATGCATTATAAATGTAAATTGTCACATACTACTCTACCAGAACCAATAACTGAAGGAAATATTATGGCAGACAAATTGATGATGGCAGCAGTACTGCTGTGCAGTTTTGAACAAGCCCGATTATCTCACCACTTCTTTCATCAAAATGCCTCTTCCTTACGTAAACAACTTGCTCTGCCCTGAGAACAAGCCACAGAAATTGTCCCTGCATGCCCTGATTGTCAATGTATTACACCAATATCATCATACACAGGAGTGAATCCTCGAGGTTTACAAACTAACGAATTTTGGCAGAGTGATGTCACACATATATCAACATGTGGCCAACTGCGTTACGTGCATGTTAATGTGGATACCTTCCCAGGGTTTCTGGTAGCCACTGCACATATCGCAGAAAAGGCACAGAATGTGAAACACCTCTGCTTAAGATGTTTTGCCACTATGAGCATTCTGAAAGCAATTAAAACTGATACTGGTCCTGCTTATGTTTCACAAACAATTTCTGTCTTCCTACAAGACTGGGGTATACAACACGTTACAGGTATACCGCATTCCCCCACTGGACAAGCCATTACCGAACATGTCCATGGGACTCTCAAGGCTATGTTAAATAAAAAGAAAAAGAGGAAATCCTATGGACAGTGTTACCCCATAGGAACAGTCAGACAAAGCATTATATGTGCTTAATCTTTTGAATCCTTCTGATCCTCAGGTATTTACACCAGCAGCTGACTGACAATTCAAGATGGTCCCTGCAGTTGTGCCTCCACCAAAGGGATAGTATAAAGAATTTGGAGAACCACCAGGGAGAGGCTCCATAGAACTAATAACATGGGGAAGGGGATATGTGTGTGTTCTCCTTCCCACAGGTGCTCGGTGGTTACCAGCAAAAGATGTAAAGTCTCATTGACAATAGAGCAGTCACAGCCACAGGACAATTTCAGCCAAGTTCAAGAGACAAAAACCATTGAGCCGTCGGAATGAATCATGAATCATTTATAAACATTTGGTGCAGCAGGGAATAGAAGTAGTGATGTTTGCAATTCTATGCTTTTATGTATATTGATCTTAACCTATATAATTAAGAGTTTATGTTTCTATTTACTTTGATCTTCACCTATATTCTCTTTATATATAACCTATATATATTCAATTTATTCCTCAATGACCTGGATGAAGGCACAGAGTGCTCCCTCAGGAAGTCTGCTGATGATACCAAACTGGGAAGAGTAGCTGATACCCACAAGGACTGCACTGCCATCCAGAAGGACCTGAACAGACTGGACAACTGGGAGGTGAAAAACCTCATGAAATTCAACAAGTCCAAGTGCAAGGTCCTGCACCTGGAGAGGAATAACCCCATGCATCAGGTCAGACTGGGGACTGACCTTCTGGAGAACAGCCCTGCAGAGAGGAACCTGGGTGTCGTGGTAGACGAAAAGTTGACCACAAAGCAGGAGTGTGCCCTTGTGGCCAAGAAGGCCAATGGGATCCTGGGGTGCATTAAGAAGAGCGTCTCCAGCAGGTCGAGGGAGGTGATCCTGCCCCTCTACTCAGCCCTAGTGAGGCAGCATCTAGAGTATTGTGTCCTGTTCTGAGCCTCACAGTACAAGAGGGATGTGGAGCTGCTGGACAGAGTCCAGCGCAGGGCTAGAAGGATGATCAGGGGCCTGGAACATCTTCCCTGTGAGGAGAGGCTGAGGGAGCTGGGCCTGTTCAGCCTGGAGAAGGGAAGGCTGAGAGGGGGTCTAACCAGTGTCTATAAGTACCTCAAGGGAGGCAGGGAGGCGGATGCTGCTGGCCTCTTTTCCCTGGTGGCCACCGATAGAGCTAGAGGTAATGGCCAGAAACTGAAATGCCAAAAGTTCCACAGGAACTTAAGGAAAAAATTGTTGACAGTGAGGGTGACAGAGCCCTGGAACAGGCTGCCCAGAGAGGTTGTGGAGCCTCCTTCTCTGGAGATCTTCAAAACCTGCATGGACGCAGTCCTGTGCCACGTGCTCTAGATGACCCTGCGTGTGCAGGGGTTGGACTAGATGACCTCTAGAGGTCCCTTCCAACCTTAAGCATTCTATGATTCTATGTAAGGGTAAAGCTGGGGGGTGGGAGAGGCTTTGCTGACTGCTGCGAGGGGTAGCAAGGGGTCAGGTTATTGGCTGCAGCCTGCTGCAGGGAGCGCGTACCCAACTCCTCTAAGAGGGGGACCCCAATCCCTTCACAACCTGCGTTTTCTACTGCTGGGTTTGCCAAAGAAAAGACACGACACACGCTGAAGAGACAGGATTGTTTCTTTAATGAGGCCTGTGCACAGAGCAGCCTGGCATCAGGACGTGGCCGAGCGCCAGCAGCAAAGACTGACACCTTGCAGAGGGCAGTGCCGCCTCTCCCACGCTCTCCTCAGGCGGTTGCACAGGCCTTCCTGGGTGCCCGTGGATGCAGCCCCCTTCCCTGCAGCTCTCAGGATCAGCATGGTTTGGGTGGCCAGGGAAGAGATGGATGGGCTGCTGTCCTCCTGCAGGCCTTTCAGGGCTGAGGGGGGAAGCACGAGCTCAGATGAAGCCCCCATATCCCCGCAGGCCCCAGGCCTCTCCTCCTAACACCACCAGTCCCACGCAGCTCTTGCCACAGCCAGGATGGACCCAGGGGCTCTAATGGATTAGCTGGCAGCTGCTGCCCAGGAATGTGCCCAAGGTGCCTGAAATCTCTCTCTACTCTCCCCACACCACCCCTGCTCTGCTTCTCTCGGGCAGCAGAGCCCTCCTCACCTACACAGGGATGGGAGCTCCTTGGACAGGGTCTCTCTTTGTCCCCCCAGCCCGTGTGACACCCCGCTTGCCCTCACTCACTCTCACAGATGACCTCCACCGTCTCCTTGCTCTGCTCCCTGGTGTGCTGCCCAGCATGCCCTAGGCACACACACAGCGCCCCATAAATCCTGCTCCTGAAAGCTGTTCCCCCCAGTCCTGACCACCTGGCCAGGCACCCACCTCCCCTTGGGCAGGGCTCACCCCAGTCCCCTTTCCCCAGTGTAACCCGCAGGGCTCCTGCTGCGAGGGACTCCCACCGGCCCCACCACTGCGGGCAGAGATGGCTGAGGGTGACACGGAGCCTCCAGGCGCCCAGGCGCTGCCTCAGGCACGCGGGGCTGCAGCAGTCACAGGGCTGCTTTTGCTGCCAGCGCAGCAGCCGGGGCTGAGGCCGAGCTGTCCCAGAACAGAGATGGAGCCCAGGGCTCGGGGCTCACCCAGAAACCTCACGGCCGCCTCGCGCAGGGACTCCTGGCTGCTCTCCAGGTAGGACAGGCTCTGGCGCAGGTATTCGTCCGCCCTCCTCCTGCCCCTCCTCCCGGCCAGCTGGGGAGAGCACAAGGCTCAGCGCACAACATCCTCTCGCCGTCCTTACCCCAGGAGCAGCCGGCCTCCCCCTGCCACCACACTCAGGACCCCCCGCAGACGCTGGGCAGCGCCGAGCCAGCATTGGAGGCAGCAGAGGGACGGCTGCTGCCCAGGCGTGCTGAGGGGCCCTCCTGCTGCAAGGCCCAGCTGGGCCAAGGGCTGCTTCAGCATCCCAGGGCTCAGCAAAGGCAGAGGAGCCTGCAGAAGAGCCCGCGAGTGCTGCTCCTGCACCCAGAGCCGTCAGCCACACACACTGGGCACGGAGGAGGAAAGAGCTGCTCCAGGCTGGGCTGCAGCCTGGGGACTGTCCTTACCAGGCACTTGCTGATCAGCCAAGTCTGCTGGCTCTGAGCCAAGCACCTCAGCTCCTTCCACTTGAGGAGCTTGGCAGCACCAAGGAGGGCTTCCTGAGCAGCCTGCACATGGAATAAACGGGGAGATGCCACCGCAGCCCATGGGACAAGAGCCTGTGCCCCCCCAGCCCCCTCCTCTTGACAAGACTCAGGGCATTTGCTGGCCCTTCATGGCAAGGGGCAGCAGCAGGGCACTGAATCTGCTTTGGGGTCCTTGGCCCCCCTCGCTGAGCAGAAACATGGAGCAAGCACCACCTGAGCCACCCTGTCCTGAACAGGCAGCACAGCAGAGACTCCCGAGAGCTGCTGAGCTGCAGCCAAGGCCAGCAGGAGGCTGAAGGGCTGCAGCCCCAGAGACATCCAGGCAGGACTCAGCCAGGACTACCTCCCACGGCTATTCCCAACGTGGCTACTCGGCTCCCCAGTGTGCCCCATTGCTCAGCCGTACCTCGACCACACTGGGGCTCTCATCCTGCAGGTGGAAGAGCAGTGGCAGCATGCTCGTGTGCACATGCTGCTTCACCTGCTCCTTTGCAGTGCCCACTGCTGTCTCCATGAGCTTGCTGAAGAGCTGCATGGAGAGCTTTCGTGTGTGCTCGCGCTCCTGGTGGCAAGGAAGAGAGAACTCGTCAGCACTGGCACCGCACGTGGCAGCTTCCTGCACAAGCTGCATTGGTCCCATGCAGCCCTGCAGCCCAGGACAGCATAGGCAGCACAGGACAGTATCCCAAGAGCCCCAGACAGAAAGGCTCCTGGCAGCCTCCCACACACCAGCCAGCCCCACGGCTCTGCCCCCCGCCTTACATCCTCAAAGAGTGGCAGGAGTTTCTCAGCCAGCTCTGGAGCCATGTCCGTGAGTGCTGGTCTCTCCAGGACATGGACCACATGGCTGAGCACGAGAAGGGCCTGGCTGCTCATGTTCCTGTCCTCGTCCTGCAAGTGTCTCATGACCAGAGGCATCAGGACATGCATTTTTCTGACCTGTAAGTGGGAAGTACAAGCTCAGTTTAAAAAAAAAAAAAGAAAGAAAGAAAAAAAAAACAGAAAAAAAAGACTACCCTGCCACCTTATTAGACAGCAGCTTCCCTCAGTCTCACACCCTATCAAACACAGCTTGCTAGGTGCTGGGCTGAGATCTGCAGTCCCCTCAGCTCCCGAGGCCCAGCAAAGTCCAAGCTAGTCTGTTCCCTAGCACCCAGTGCCCAGCTCACACAGCTTCCCCCCAGTGATGCCCTGCTCACCATCTCCTGTCTGCTGCACAGCACGAGGAGGCTTCTGAGTCCCAGCTTATGCATTACCCTGCTGTGACTCTTCAGGGACACCACAGAGATTCCCAGCAAGACATCTTCATCTGCCTGAAGGTCACTGCAGGCCAGCAGCTGCAATGCACAGCACAGAGAAGGTGGCAATGGCTGCAGCACTGCCTGTGTCGGACACCACTGGATCCCAGATGTAGCTCAGGGCAAGGGCAGCGGGCTCAGTGGAAGGCTGGCCCAAAGGCAGCAGTGACTGCAGGGAGCCCCTGGGACCTCCCTCCCTGCCTGGGGCCTCAGGGCACAGCGCAGGGCACAGCTTTGGCCTGCTCCTCCCCTCCCTGCACCAGCCTCCTGTCCTCATGCTTTGGAGGAGCCCTTCGACAGAGACGCGACACAAAAGAGACATCAAATACACGTGGGGACAAGAAGGAGCCCGCTGCAGAGGGCTGAAGGCCGAGGGGACTCATGGCAGATCACCCACTGCCCCACTTGTGCTCGTTGCCCTCCATCCCACAGCTGGGGCTAGCAGACAGCACTGGAGCTAGAAGCACCCCAGAAGGGCAGTGCCCACATGAGGCTCACCTCCACCAGGAAAGCCATGGCAGGGATCTCCGTGCAGGGCTCCTCGCCCAAGAGCAGCACTGCCAGCTGTTGGAACAGCAGAAGGCGCAGCGCTCTTGGGCTCTTCCTCATCTCTCTGGCGGAGGGAAGAAGGCTCTGTGAGGCCTGAGCAGCCCAGGCAAAGCTCTCCTGAGACTGCACCCTCACTTCCTCCCATCACATCCCTTGGGCCACCATGCACAGAACAAAGCCACCTTTGCGTGGAGAACTGGGCACCCCTGTGGGTTCTGAGAGTCACCCTGTGCGCAGGGGTGAAATGATGCAGCAGAGTGGGGAGACAGGGGCTCTCACCTGGCCAGCAAACCCACTCCCTGGTGATGGGTCTCAGCGTGCAGGAGCATGTCCCAGCTGCCCTTCCTTGCCATTGCCAGCACCACGTTCTCGTAGCCGGCACGGCACAGCAGTGCTTTCATGGTCTGCACTGCAAGCCTGTGTGCAGAGAAAACACTCGCTCACACTCGCACCCCTGGCCCTGCCTGCAGCCCTGCCTGCAAGGGACGGCCGGGATGTGATGGAGCACCTCACAGGACTGCTGCACGTGGACTCCTCCCTTCTGCATCTCCCCCACAGCGCGTCCGACTGCTCCTGCTCCAGCGCTGCCAGGAAAGAGCTCTGGAAGAGCAGCGCTAGCAGCAGCTGGGGGAAGAACGCCCCTAGCACGTGCAGGCAGTGGGGCTGGTGGAGGATCTCCTGGAGCACACGCGTTGCCTGCAGAAAAAGCCCAGAGACAGCCCTTGCTGCTGACATGTCCCTCCCGTGCTGCTGGAGCTCGGGGGTGAGGCTCCTAGCAGTGCCCTGCACCTTGGCAGAAGCAGGAGGGGCTGCCTGGCCTGCCTGGCCAGAGCAGAGCCATGGCAGCTCCTGGGGCTCGGCGCCTGGGTGCCACAAAGCCACCACAAGCCTTCCTGGGCAGTGAGGACATCCCCCTGGAGGGCCACATGTAGCCTGGAAGCTACCCTGGTTCCCCTGACTTGGCCCTGATGATGTTTCTGCTGCCTGGAACCCTAACGTGGCCCTGGCCCCTAGTCCTGTCCCCAAAGCAGGTTGAGCACGTGCCGCACGAGGCAGGGCCATGCAGAGGCAGAGGGAGACAGCCAGCTGCTCAGGCCAGCTCCGTGTGTCTGGGTGTGCAGAGGGCCCCAAGCAGGCCCAGCAGCCCAGCAAGCTGGCGCTGGCCAGGGCCCTGCCAGCTGTAGCCCCCGTCCCGCGCTGGGCCTGTGCATCCCGGGGAGCCCCGGCTTGGGGCTGCATGGAGAAGGGCAGCGGGAGCCCTGCCTCTCGCCCGCAGGGGCAAGGGCAGCCCGAGGGGAGAGCGAGGCTTCCTCCACAAACTCACGGCCAGGGAAGAGACAGGCGAGGCCGTTTCCTCGGGCAGCCGCCAGTCCTCCAGTGCAATGAGCAGCTCCGGCAGCACCCGCTCCGCGGCGCCAGGCCTGGACACCAGCACCTTCCACATGGCCCCGGCGGCGCTGCAGGCCCAGAGCGCTTTGTCAGCGGCTGCCGCGGCTGCAGCCCCGTGACCTGCGAGGCCGCAGCCCTGTCCCTGCCCACTGCCCCTGGCCAGCACAGACCTGTCACATGAGGGGGAGCAGCTCAGCAGGCTCGCCACCACCTTGTCTGGGCATGTGCTGCTCAGCAGGAGAAGAGCTCTGTCCAGGCTGAGCCGTGCAGATGCATCTCGCACGGCCAGGATGTTTTCCCACATGTTCTTCACGAGCCTTGGTGCCTGCAGACCACATGGCAAAGTGTGAGGCTGCTGCCACACTGCAGCCCTTTGCACAGCTCCCGCGGAGAAGGTCTGCCCTTGCCACCACTCTGGGATGGCCACAGAGGCAGTTGGGTGCCTGGTACACGAGCACTCAGGGGAAAAACAAGCCCCCAAAGGGCCTGAACCCCGGCCGTGCCACCCGCAGGCTACTCACATGCTCCAAAAGGCACGCGTCATCCGTGACGAGCTCGTCCAGCATGTGAGCAGCTGCCTGCGTGTCGTAGCTGCTGCAGGCTCTCATGCCCCTGATGGCTACGAGGATGGCCTCTGCCTTCTCATCTGGCTGGAGGTGTTTCCCAAAAATCTAGGGCACAAAAGAAGGCAGCCCCGAGAGAGATGTCACAGCCAGGCTCCCAACTGTGTTGCCTGGCTGAGCAGCGCGTGGCCCTGAAGAGCGACATCGGGCAGCGAGTCCCTCCAAGCCAGGAGCTGGGGCTCTGCTGGCTTGGGTGATGGTGCTGGGATGGGCCTGGGTGCTTGGGGTTAAGGTCCCCACCCACTGCTCCTGCAGGGAAGCAGAGCTTGCAGGATGCAGGAAGGAAGCCCCTGGCTAGTCCTGGCCTAAGGAAAGTGCAAGCCCTCTCCTCAGCCCCACCTGGCAGCCACCTCTCTCTGCGTCCACGTTGCAGGCTGACCCCACAGCTGGGGTCCCCCAGCCAGGGAGGTGCTCCTTACCCTGCTCATTTCCCTGGTGTCCCTGGACCAGGAAAGCCTCAAGGTGCCTGCAGTTTCCCACTCCTCTCGGAGCTCTTGCTGCCAGGCACTCTCCTGTGACGGCTCCCTGCCTGCACAGGAAGGGAAACACAGGGCATTCGGCATGAAGGTTGCACAGCTGGACACGGCCCACGGAAGGCATCAGTGACAAATAGCCCCTGGCAGGCAAAAAGGCCCTAGAAGGAAAGAGTGGGCAGCAGGACGCCCAGGGAGGTGCTGGGCCTATTGCAAGGGGTGGGCAAGGGGAATTGCTTGCAACCACACAGAAATTCTTACTCTCTCCCTGCAGGAGGAACTCATAGAGGTGCCACAGGGCCTCCGCAGCCTCGTCACTGCTCCCCTCATCCTTGCAGGCACCGCACAGGGTGAGATGTCCCACCAGCTGCCCCAGGACTGGCACGCTCTTCTCCAAGAAGCTGCCACAGCTGGCACCGCCTACTTGGAAGCATTCGCGCACCTGGGGGAGGGAGGCAGTGCTGACACGAGGCCAGAGGGGCAGCGCTCAGGATCAAAGCCCTGGGCCCACGCTCCTTGCAGGCTTGGATCCCGGCTGAGCCAGAGCCTTGGTGGCTTCCCTTGGAGGCAGCCTGGAGCTACAGGACACGGCTGCATGCTGACAAGGGAGAGGCAGTGGCTGCAGCTTGCCTGCACCATAGGCTCCTTACCGACACCAAAGAAGAGCTGGTCAGGAGATCCCCCAGCTTCGCAAGGCGTCCCACAGCCCTCTCGTGCACAGCTGCTTGCCGGCACTCAGCGTAGGGCAGTAGGAGCTGCAAGGAGAAAAGCTGCTGCTCTGTCCTGTGTCCCAGAAAATGCCTGGCAGGTTTGTGCCTTGGAGCACCGGCAGAGCCCGGAGAGGGGATCTTGCATCCAGAGTCCTTTGTGACTGTGGGGCAAATCTCCCAGACAGGCCTGATGTGACAGCAGGAGCCCATGGGGGTTGTAATGAGTGCAGGAGCAGGTTGAGGAGGAGGGGATGTTGGCTGTAGCCAAGGGACACTGGGCTCGCACAGGAGAACTGTGGGGATCCCCATTCCCATGAGGGAGCTTGTCCCTTCTCAACACTGGGCTCTCTCCAGTGGCTGCTGGACAACTCCCCCCTGTCCCACCACAGGGCCCTGGAGCTGACAACTCTGCTCCTGGCAAATAGCAGACCTGCAGGATGGTCTTCATGTCCATGATGCTGGAGGAAGGGCTGCCAAGCATCAAGGTCTTCAGCATGCTGTCCATGGCATCCAGCAGCTGCAAGGGGGACAGAGGGTTGAGGCACTTCTTCCCTATTGCCCCACAGCTGTCAGAGAGGGCTTTGAATTCCTCCTGTGCCAGGGGCACATGTAGAGTAGTGCTGAGGGCAGGAGAGCCCTAAAGCCAGGGGAGCTGCTGCTGCACAGGGCGCAGCCTGGTGACACTGCCCATGGCCCTGTCCAGGGCAAGGGGAAGAGGGCATGGGCGAGGGAGAGGCAAGCTGGGAGCCTGCCCTGAGCCTCACTTAAGCAGCCAGCACCCACCTGGGAGTAAAGAGCAGCATCCAGATGCTCCCTTGGAGGCAGGGAGAAGACGCTGGAGAAGCAGGCTTCCAGCAGGCTCTCCAGCTCGCTCTCCAGAAGCAGCCCAGCTTTGCTGCAAGCACAGAGAGGGGCCTTTCAGTCCCTGGGGCTGAAGCAGCCAGCAACACCCTTCTGTCCTGGGCAGGGGGATGCACCCAGGGCTTGGGAGTGATAGCCACGTCAGGTGGGGAGGGAGCCCCATAGAGAGTCACCTCTTCTCACCGGCATGCTGTGCAGGGACAGAGGACACAGCTGGCAGGTAGGGCCCAATGACCTCCCCACCTCCCAACTCACCCCTGGGGAAAGGCCCGCACCCACGGGAGAGCTCCAGGGCCCTCTCTGTTCTCCCAGCTCCAACCCTCTTGGTGTCACCAGATGCCAATGGGAGGCTCCCTCAGGACGAGGGAAGGCTCCCTGCCAGGACTGGGGCCCTCTGGGATATCTGCTGGGGAGGCTGTGGCCAAGCCAGGCTCTGGGGCAGCTACCTCATGGCACTGATGCTGAGCATGACTTGCTGCCGCACTGCCGTGCCCAGGTGGTTCCTGGGCTCCTCTTGCAGCAGCACCTGGAGAGCACAAGCGGGAAGGCTTGTAGGGAGCTGCCAGGGCCCCACAAGTGGCTGTGCCCACCAGCCAGTACCCCACACCTCCCCGCACTCTTCTGCCTGCAGAACTGGGCCGGTGCCCTCCCGAGCAGGCCTCTGGGAGTCCCATGTGCCCTCACCTCCAGCGCCTCTGCCAGTAGGGATTTGCACTGCCAGAGCTCCTGGCGCAGCAGCAGAGCAGGCAGGCTAGGCGAGCAGGACGCTGTGCAGAGGGTGCAGATGCAGGCCAGAAACTGCAGCTTCTCGGCCTCTTCCTGCTGCCAGGAGCAGAGGGACAAAGAGAGAGCGTAAGAGGGGCAGGCGCACAGCCAGCACCACCAGCGCATGACAGGGGCTGCAGCGACACGTGGGCGCCTGCGAGGGAGCAGCCCCCAGCGCCAGCGGCCACGTGGGGCCATCTGAGCGTGGAGCGCCCCGAGGGAGCCTGCAGGAGACACCGGTACAGCCCCGAGCGGGATGGCGACACTCACCTTCCCTCCACGCCTGAGAAAGGCGCGCACGTGCTCCAGGGCTTCCTCTGCCTCCTCTCCGGGCAGATCCGCACCAGGAGCTGATGGGGAAAGAGAGCGGGCAGAGCTGCAGGGCTGGCGCGGAGAGGGCAGGAGGCAGCGGAGCGCTCGGCCCCAGCGCACGCTGCTGCCAGCCGCACAGCGAGAGCTCGTGGCCAACGGCGCGGCCAGCGCTGCCCCCGCACTCACCCGACGGCTCCTCCTCGGGCGCACGGCTCGAGTGGGGCTCCAGGTCGCACATGCTCGCTGCAACCGCCCCATCCTCCTCCTCCTCAGCAGCCACCGAGTGGTGGCTGGGGAGTCGCTCCGCCATCCTGGCCGCGTGGCCAAACTCTGCGGAGCTGCCCGGGGGCAACGGGGAAATTCCTGGGTGCGCTCAGGGGGCTTTTTGGCCAGCACCTTCGCTCCCGTCCTCTCCCGTTGCCGTCGTCCCGAACACTGCGGGCCGAGCCCGCCGGGCCAGGATGTCACAGCAGCGCAGTCACAGAGGGCACCGCTGTCACCTGAGGCCACCTGTGACCCCGCTGGGGAGGGGCAGCGGGTGTCCCTTCAGGGGCGCACATCTGTGGGGTGGATGCAGCAGGCTGGAGACCTTCTTGCCCGGGCACATGCTGCTCGGCAGCAGAAAGGTCCGTGCCCGGCCACGCAGACATGTCCGGGGCAGTGCGGACGTTTCTCCACGCGTGCTGCACCAGCCTTGGCACCTGCAGCCAGGATGGGCTGCTGAGTGTGGGGCTGCCACCAGGCTGCAGCCATTTGCACAGCCCTCACCGCCAACAGCAGCCCTTACCACCCCTCTGGGCTGGCCTCGGAGGCTGCTGGGGGCCTGATATTCTGGGCACCAGCTTGAATGTCAAAGTTTCTGAACAGACAGGTCAAAAAAAAAAAAAAAAAAGAAATGGGTAGGAGTGGATTTTCAATCCTGGCAAAATAATCTAAGAAACTGAAGACCCACCAGCTGACTCTTCCATGCATGAGTTGAGAATGCTTTAGAATCATAGAATGCATAAGGTTGGAAGGGACCTCTAGAGGTCATCTTGTCCAACCCCCTGCACACGCAGGGTCACCTAGAGCACGTGGCACAGGACTGCGTCCAAGTGGGTTTTGAAGATCTCCAGAGAAGGAGACTCCACAACCTCTCTGGGTAGCCTGTTCTGAACACAGATAAACAGGCATTTATACTACCTACCTGAGTTCTGCATCCCCAGAAGGACCTGCTGCCTGTGTGTCATAACCAGGTCGTGTACTTGAAATACAGCCAGAGATCAAACACGGCATTCAGGCTGAACAGAGATGCAATTGCAAGTTCTTGAATAAAGAAAAAAAGGTTTTATAATGCTAGATGGTATGACCATGAGCAATAACTTATTGTTAATATTAAAAAACAGCTTTAAAATACATAAACAACTGTCCTTGTAAGTGCCAGTCTGAGGAAAGAGGTAAGGTTTCTTCAGGGGTTATTTTATACAAGAACCAGTTCAGACCTTTCTACATTAAAATTCATTGATGCGGCTAGAACTCATTTATGGCACTATCATGCCTATTTGCCAAAGCGCAAGGTATTTTCCAGGCGGGGGTGGCCTGGGCTGTAGCTCAGCACGTTCTGGCCCTGCATCGCAGCCCCACACCAAGGGACTCTCCTCGCTGACAGCTCCTGCACTGGAGCTATCGGCACCGCTGCAAGAAGCACAAAAACACAGTGAGCCCTGCACATGCAGCAGCCTCCAACTCCCCTGCTTCCTCTGAATCCACACTGCAAAACACAGACACGCAGCTTGCCCTGAAGGAAATTCAATGGTGCTAAAAAGCCCTCTTCCCAGCCCCAGGGGGAGGCCACAAATTCCTTCTCCAGTTTCACAGAGAGTCTCTCCAGCTGCCCTTTAACAGGCTGCTGTCCCCTCCTTTGTTAGGGCTTCTTCCCTCTTCAGTTCTCCCCTCAATCCTTCACCAATTTTGCACTTCTACTTTAAATTTTAACATGCTGCAGGGAATTTGTCTGACTGCTGTGTTCAGACTAAGAAGCTAAAAATTGTACTTGACCAAGACACCAACTGCAAAGAACACAGATAAACAGGCGTTTATACTACCTACCTGAGTTCTGCATCCCCAGAAGGACCTGCTGCCTGTGAGTCATAACCAGGTGAGTTGGTGCCCTTGTGTATTTGAAATACAGCCAGAGATCAAACACGGCATTCAGGCTGAACAGAGACGCAAGTGCAAGTTCTAGAATAAAGAAAAAAAGGTTTTATCATGCTAGATGGCATGACCATGAGTAATAACTTATTGTTAATATTAAAAAACAGGTTAAAAATGCATAAAAAAGTGCACCTATAAGTGCTAGTCTGAGGACGGAGGTCAGGCTTCTTCATGGGTTCTTTTTATTCAAGAACCAGTTGAGACAAATCTCCTTTCTACATTAAAATTCATTTATGTGGCTAAAATTCATTTATGGGGCTTTAATGCTTATTTGCAAAAGTGCAAGGTATTTTCCAGGCAGAACACAAACTCTACAAGGAAGTTTCACACTCTTTAGCAAGGCTCTTCCATCAAACCTTCTGTCTCTCATATCTGCATTTGCCTCACTCCTCCTCCTTTCCATCCTCCAAGAGCATTTGATACAGCTCCTTTGGAGTCTACTCCATTGAAAGGAACTTTCATTACCTGGAAATGTCACACAGCCCCACAACAGGGCCGCCAAGAGACTCTTCCCTGTCACTACAGTGAGGAAATTCCCATAGCTCCAACAGGGGTAAAAGAAAGTAAAATGAAGTTCTGCCTTTTTTTTTTTTTTTAAGCTGTCTTTAAAACAACTTCTCCAGGAAGAAAACAGAAGTGCGAAATATTCTCTTCCCCCAAAACTCATCCACAGGCAGCGACAACTCACCAATGAAGCAGAGAGGCCAGAAGGGGATATTGTAGTACGTGCTGAGAAGTTTTCCAGTCCTGGTAAGGAAATACAATAAAACAGGAAAAGTTACCAGCGGGCAGTAATGGGGTTCTGGGAAGTACCGAGGCCTGCACAAGGCAGGATGTTTTCTGTAACGCAGTCACATTCGCAGCCAACATACATGTCCACGCAGATCATGCCGGCAGTGCAGATATTGAGGAGCCCCCAGGCCCAGAGCACCTTCCGCTCTCCAGCCTCTCTCCTCATCCTCATGCTCCTGTCAAGGAGGGCACCTGCCGAAAGCCCTGGGGCTGCCATGGTCTGCGGCAAGAGGGAGACAAACACCCCACAGTTTAGACAGCCACATCCTGGCTCAGCACCACGCTGAGGAGAACAGCAAGAACCAAGAGCAACCTGGACAGAAGGACTTCACCTGAGGAGCTCCCGGTCCCGATTCCCGAGCGGGGAGCAGGGCTTTTGGCCAGCAACACTCTCCTGCACAGCCTGTGAGCGCCGTCACCCTCTCCAGGGAGAGCACGTCCAGGGGGCACTTCCAGCTGTTAACTCCTTCCTTCACAGAATCACAGAATCCTTAAGGTTGGACGGGACCTCCAGGGATCATCTAGTCCAAGCCCTGCACACGCAGGGTCACCCAGAGCACGTGGCACAGGGCTGCGTCCAGGCGGCCCCTGGAGATCTCCACAGACGGAGACTCCACAGCCTCTCCGGGCAGCCTGTTCCCGTGCTCCGTCACCCTCACTGCTAATACGTTTTTCCTTAAGTTCCTGCGGAACTTTCGCTGTTTCAGGTTGCGGCCGTTTCCTCTCGCTCTGTCGGTGCCACCGCTGGGCAGAGGCCGCCCCCTCCCCCCGCCGCCCCCCGCGCCCCAGGAGCGGCGCCGCCACGTGGGGGGAGGGGGGTGCGCGCATGCGCAGTGCGCTCTGCCGCGCTCGCTGCTGCCCCCGCGTGTCGGGGCGGAGGCGCTGCAGGAGCGGGGCGCGTGCGCAGTGTCGGGATCTGGGAGCTGCTGCCTTTGTAGAGGTGTTGATTGAGCAGACATTGGAAACGGAGCAATGTATTAGCTGGTAAAGTGTCTTTCGTGGACGTGTTCATGTTCATTTGTGATTCCCAACTGCAGAGGACGGAAGCGTGTCCGAAGAGGATGTCCTGTGTGCAGCGGGTGGGAGCGTTTCTGCCGTTGCCGTTGCCCTGGGCTCAGTGCGGGCTCAGGGCCGACCTGTGGGCAGCCCCAGTGGAGCGGAGTGAGCTCGGCCGTGGGGCCACAAAAGTGGCCACCAAAGTAAGTTTGCTCCAGCAGAGAATGGGGCTGACACAGATCCGAGCAGCAGCTCCGTGGTCAACAGGGCTGTTTTTTCCCGGTACAAACTGGGAAAACCTGTAACGGCTTTGGTGGTGTAAGACTTTTGGAGGGGAAAAATTCTTTGGAAGGGAAATAATTTTGGCAGAGGAAAAAAATAGGGGTGAGTGGGTAATTTTTTCAGAGGCTGAAAAGATTTGGAGGGAAAAAAATCAGAAGGAAATGTGGGGATAAACATTTGTTTTTTAATAGGAATGTTTTTTGAGGGAATTTTTGAATTGGGAATGGGAAAATGTTTTGGGCAAGATTTTCTTGGGGGATGTTGAGAGATAATTATTTTATGGGGGGGAAGTTATTGGGGAAGAATAACTTTCCAGTTGGAGAAGTTGGGGGAAGAATTTTGGTAGGGATAAATAATACAGGCTCTATAAATAATACTTTGAAGCAAACTTATTCTTTTAGAGATTGTAGTTTTTTTGGCTTTGTTTCATATTTGCGACATCTAAAGCAGGCTCCGCTTAAGTGAATGTAGCAAAATAACTTTGGAGAAATATATAACTCTCCTTAGAAGTTATTGTTATGTACTCGGAGCCTATCTGAATTTGGGGATTTTTTTTTCCCTTTGGGATCACTGTTTTCAAAGGGAAGCTAGTAACTGCTGTTCTTCTTGTGGCCCAAATAAAAATAAAAGCTTTCTGGTGGTTCTTTCCTGTAGTAGTAAGATAGCGTTATGTTCTTACTGAAATGATTGGAATTGTTGGAGTGAGTGTCCAGGCAGTGAAATTAAGGAGGAGACCCAAATGTGTGATCTGCTGAAATGAGGGCTGGGGAGCAGCATTGCTCTGGTGGGCAAGTAGATGGTATTTTCAGCCTGTGGAGTTAGTGGAAGAAGTTCCCTGTCCTTGTCCGTGAATTAGTAAGTCCCATCTCTCAGAAATTCTAGTTAAGAAAAAGGCAATGAAGACCTTCAAGTTTGGATATCCTTCCTTTAGTAGATCCAAATGTTACTTTGAAAGAAAAAGTAGAAAAAATACCAATGCTTTCTCTTGCCAATCTGGCTCAAGCTGCAACGTTTAAATAGCCATGTTGAGGGTGTTAGTAATCTTAGAGCCTTGAGTCACTTTGTTTTTCCTTTACAGAGCTCCTGTAGCCACCAGTAAATTCTGCTGGGAGGATCCGTCGGGGAGATTTCCTACAGAAGGGATGAGGGCAGACGGCTTTGGGAACGGGACGAATGCGCCGTTGTGGCCTGCTCAGTGCCAGGACGCAGCTGGGTCCTTCGCTAGCGGCGTTTTCATTTCCGCATGTCCCAGTCTGAGCTGCTCCTGCTGATGCCAAAAGCAGTGGTGCAGGTGGAGCGCCGCCAGCTCAGCAGGGCTGGTGAAGCAAAGAGCAGGAGAGAGCAGGTGAGAGCCGGGCCCGGCTCGGTGGGGGTCAGGCCCCAGCCCACGGGGAGGTGGTTCTTCCAGGGCTGCAGTGGGCATGGGAGGCAGGGGCTCCCCTGAGAGTGGGCCAAAGACTGGGATGTGTGAATTTTGGAGAATCTCTGGGTGAAAGTCATCTCTGTTTTCCTGTTAAGGTAAGGTGTAAAATGGGTGCATGCTTTGGGAAGAGCTCCTGTTAGTGTATTTGGTGAGGGGGCTGAATTTCCCTGCCTAGCCGAGGCGTCCGGCCTCGGGGAATTCTGTGTGCGTGGGCGAGCTGAGCTCAGCACTTAGTGCCCAGCGTGGCCTGCAGCGGTGCCGGCAGGCTGGAGTTAACGCTCTGCTTCCCCAGATTTCCTAGGTTAGGCCTAGATTTGCTGTAATGCAGGACTCTTCCCTTTTCTTAATGGGCAGTCTTCACCTCAGATCAGCCTGGGAAGCTGAGCCAACACTCGCTTGCCCTGGTGTGAGAGTCAAAATCCCAAAAACGTAACCTGCAGAGCCCAGCTCAAGGAGAAACCCAAGGGCAGGGAAAAAGCAAAGAAGGAGGGAAGCCAAAATGGACATTTTCAGTATGTGCTCTCTTGCACTTCTCAGAAGCTACTTTCAGGCATCATTCCTGTAATTTCTCAGCTTCACTCCTTTTGCATAAGATTTATTTATTTATTTATTTAAAGCCATCCTATTCTCGAAGATCCCTATAGACCAATCTTGTCAATCTATGGCAGCCGCGAGCTAGCTAGAGATCAAGCCAAGGCAGGGTGAGAGCTGCCTGTTTCCTTCACTATCCTTTTTTCTTATTTGCCTTTGTCATATTAAGTTAGAAACCAAGAATGGGGTAAATTGTTCTCCAGTTGAATGTACCGGTAATATACCAGTAGGAGTCTATAAGACTGCCTATAAGAAAGATTTTTAATGCTCAAGTTATTCTTCAATTAAAACAGGCAAAATCAAATGATGTTTTACTTTTAGTGAAATATATTCAAACAATGCATATAGAAGCTACAGAGAGAAGATGCAGATATTCTGCATGGTACACAAATGCTTGGACATACCTTAAAGATAAAGATGACATGACAGCTCAAACTGGCATACAGAGATTGCACAGTTGGACGTTCAGCATCAACAGGCACTGTGTCCCATGCCATGCACAATAGCAGCATGATACACGTTCTTTATTGGTTTTAATGTGATTCCATTTTCAAAAAATGCGTATGTGTATCTTATTCTCAGTTGTTTTTAAGAATATTTCTGTTAAATTTTCTTTTTTTTTTTTTTTTTTGACTTCTGGATTGAAGAGGTGTTCACCTCCATGCCGGGAGCCTCGGGCACAGATGGCAGCAGCATCTCGGGACTGGGAGAGGCCGGAGGGGCCGGGGAACCTCAGCACGGGCTGGCTGCAGGCGAAAGGAAAGTGAATCTCTTATATATATATATATATATGTATATGTTGTGTATACGTGTGTGTGTGTAATTGTTAGGGGTAGCATCGCTGTCCCATCGCCATGAGCCCGAGATTGCAGCAGTTCCCCCACGTCTGTCAGTGCGGAGGGCAGTTCGGGAGGGCCCAGACCCACCACCCCTGGCCTTTAACAAACTGGCCCAGAATTAAAGATTTAGGAGGGAAAAAAACCTTACAAATCCAAAAACCATTTCTGTTTACACCTACTGAGAGCTGAGAGGACCTCTTCAGTTAATATGCACTCACAGGGTCAGTTTTAGCATTTAGCTTAGGTATTAGTTTTAGCTCCTACCCCGCATTCTTGCTGCAGTGCTGTGTTTCTACTCGCTGTTTTTAGCAGGATTATGGGATTTTGAGGTCAGACACCCAACTCTGCTACTGTTCCCAGGGGTAGGAAAAAAAAAAAAAAGGTGACTTGTAGGAAGTGTCACTCCCCAGTAGCATCACATGAGGGAAGACCACTGATATTTACTCACTTATACACATACACTTTTAAAACACCATAGTTACAGTCTCCTGCTGAGAGCGGCAGCCCAAAAATGTTGAACCAAAGCTTTGAGGACCCAAAGTTTTATCAGAAGATTGTTTCTGGGTCTGCCTTTCCCACCCTGACCCTTTTTTTTCAATGTAAAAAGTTTCCCTGTTACCACAGAATGAGCCAACTGCGACTCCCTGGTGAAAGATGCATTTAAGATGTCAGTATTTCAACGTCATCTTCAAGGGATAAGCAATGCATTTTTACTTCAGTAATTTTTTCCTTCTTCTCTCCCAGGAGGTGCAAGGAAAATTTCCTGGTGCCCACTGGTGCAAGCATGTCCGGGCCCATGGCTTTCACACACCAAGCACTAACAGACAAGAATTCTGTTCACGTAGCTTACAGGCATCTACTTTAGAAATCTGGACATTTTATTTTGCACGTTTAAGTGAAGCCTGGACAAAGCCTGCATCTGTAACACATCCAAGAAAACAACTGAGATATAGTCTCAGTAATAGGCTTGTTTTTTCTTTTCTCTTAAGATGCAGACAGACCAATCTCGTCAATCTTTGGCAACAGCCAGCTAAGTTGGAGATCAAGCTGCCAAGGCAAGGTGAGAGCTTCCTGTATTCTTCACTGTACATTTTTCTTGTTTGCCTTAGTTATGTAGCTGATAAACCAAGAAGGGGGTAAACTGTCACATGAGGTATTTAATATAATAAAGTAGAAATGAAGTGTTCTGAAGAGCACATTATGAAGCACTGTAGAGGTTTCTAATTATTTTCTTCATTTCCTGATAATAAAAAATATATACATCAATAAGCACAAATAGAAGTTTAAGAACCTGATAGTTTATTTCTTCACACAAAGTTAAAGAATCTGTAAATACATCCAACTGTTGGTGATATTTAGCAAGAACATGTGCTAAAAGCATCACAGTGCTGCTATATTTTCTGTAGTTTCAGAGACATCCCTATGTGTCCAGAAGAGTAGAGGATACAGAGCCTGGAGCAACAGTTGTTTCAGCAGGTAGGAAGAGATCCTCCCTGAGAAAGCACAACTAAAAGCTGAGAAAGTTACTTTGTGACTGCTCAATAATTAATTTATCTTTGATACTTGCCCAGAGCACTCAGAAGAAGAGAGAACTGTACTTAAAGCTAAAGGGAAAGGGAGAAAATAAAGAAATCCAGGCACATTTAATGTGAGCATTCCAATATTAAGTTGCAGAAGCCCACAAGTCCTGGGATGACATAAATATTTTCCCTTCTCAAGCTAGTATGTGGCATTATACGAGATGAGAAGGGAGCGTTTGTCAGGCATGACCTCCCTGAATCCACAACATCCTGATTCCTGCAGAGTGAGAACAGAGCGTCCATTCTAACTCTAAATCTGTTGTGAAAGAAGAGGTTTAGATACCAGTGCCTAAGCAAAGAGGCTCCCTCTTTTCAAGGTGAACTGCAGAGGCACTAAGAATTGTATCTGTTCTCACACACAAGCGCTCAGGGACGAGTGGTCTCATGGCTCTTTGGATCTGAGGTCTCCATTTCCAACATACCTAAACCAAATCAAGACTGAGATTGCCTGGCTTGGGTGGTGGGTGCCTCCTGAAGACATTTGCTGACTGTTGACAACTCCTAAATCCTCTTTTACAGGGAAAGGACAGAGAACGTGAATAATTCCTGTAAAACCTGCCCAGGCAGAAACCTCCCTTTATATCAAATTGGAGACACTTGAACTTCAAAGTTCAGAAGAGATGATTGGGAAACTAAAGAAAAATCTCCAACTCTTCTTATGCTTTATAATTATTTTAAAGCTGTTGAAGAAAGGAAGGACTTAAGTATTCCCGTGTTTGCCTGCTTGTAGGGGAAGAAAGAGGGATTAAGAGACTGAGAAGAGCACCCTCCTTTCATGGTCCCCCCCATCCCTAAGGAGAGAAAGAAAGAAAGAAGGAAAAAAAAGAGCCAGAAAAGCTATTCAGAGCCTCCTCTTGAAGGAGTTGTGCAGGTAGAACCATTGTCTTCAAGTCCAATCTTTTTTTTTCTCCTGCTGAAACTGCAAACAATTATGCCAAATATAACAATAGTTTTCCAATATGGATAAATGTCTTTCAGATGGGAATGAGTAAGTCTTATAACATGACAACTAAGCACTAAAGCAATTAATATGAAATAAGCATGATGTCCAGAGTGCATGCGGACTGTGTAACAGTGATAATATGCTATATATAACCCTTAGAACCATTATAAAACATATATAAAATTTACCATAGAGCTTAGATTTGTCATAATCATTCCGGTGCTGGTAAATGCACTGACTGAGGAGAGCATGTATTTTTTCCAGGTAAAAGATGTTTAAGTTCCCTGTTAGATTAGTGACACCATCCAGCAGATGCTGAAAACAAAATGGAGACAACACAAGGTTGAAATAGCATGAGACCTTCTGGAAAAGCTCTTTAAGTCTTCAGGAGCTAAACAATCACATCACAGCACAACTGACTGCCAACACTGTTCAGGAGCTGTGCGTGGAGTGAGGCTGTCGGACCCACAGACAGCAACCGGGAAAGTGGAAATAGTGCCCACAACTGCCCATCAACCTCTGCTTCCCTCACAGCAGCGAGGGGAGAGAGTTCCACACTTTGTTCTCAAGAACACTGAGAACAGACATACCACAAGCTTGCTGTAATCCCTCACAACTGGGGCATCTGGCTCTTCAGGAATTCCCACGGCTTTCTCCATGTTCATCCGTGGCTGCTGCTCTGCCTGAGAACATCCCGCCGGACTCTCACAACGCATGTAAGTTTCTGGAATGAAAACACTTTCTTAGATCATGATTTCTGTTTGTCTGGCACATGGCTATGCATCAGCTATCCCACAAGGGGCATCCAATCTTTCTCTGCAGTTCCCTGTTATTTGTTCACTGAGAAATACTTGGATTCTACTTTCTCCTCCATAAAAAATAGGAACCAAGATAAAAAAGCAGTAGGAGTGAAAAGCCCAGTATTGAGAGGAGAAAAAAAGCAATAGTCATACGTTGCCATTATAGCAGGGCATACTTAAGGAAATTGAATGTTAAGAAAACGCATCTCCCATTTGAAGCAAGCATTAGGATGTAAGTCATCTCTGCTAGATTATGACTAAATGTACACAGGTTACAGCTTCTTATTCTAAGCTGCTCGTTATTGGAAAGATGCACGTGCAATAAAAGAAAGCAAATGGTCGTTGGTTTGCAAGGAGATCATAGAATCATAGAATCCTTAAGGTTGGAAGGGACCTCTAGGGATCATCTAGTCCAACCCCTGCACACACAAGGGTCACTAGAGCACGTGGCACAGGGCTGCGTCCAGGCAGCCCTTGGAGATCTCCAGAGATGGAGACTCCACAGCCTCTCTGGGCAGCCTGTTCCCGTGCTCCGTCACCCTCACTGTTAAGAAAATTTTCCTTAAGTTCCTGTGTAATGTTTGATGCTTTAGTTTCTGGCCGTTTCCTCTAGTTCTGTCAGTGGCCACTACTGAAAAGAGGCCACCACCATCCTCCTCACTGCCTCCCTTGAGGTAGTTTCACACACATACAAATGTAAATGCAGTGTTAAGAACTCCTATTTTCAGTGTGCCAGGTCAAAGCACAATAAATGATCCTCTTGTGTTTTATGCCTAATGCTTTGAGGAGCAAAGGCTTTATGAGCATTTTCAGAGCACTCACCTTTTTTAGTCCTCTCTCAGTATAGATTAGCGTAGATCTGCTCATACCCTCTTTGGCAGAGGCAAGATTACCCCTCATAGTCTTATTCTCTAGTCATTGTCTATGTAAAAGAGGTATCACCTCCCACGATGGGAAAGTACCACTGAGGTGGATACAAGACCAAAATTCAGGAGAAAACCAGAACGTAGTCCAAAAGAAGTGTCTGAGTGTTAAGAAGTCCTTAAAACTTACTACCCAATTTAGGCAAGAACAACTAATTAAGTTAAACATGGAGGAGCATTTATTTGAAAAGTACATAGCACAGAGTAAAATAAGTGCTAGATACAATATCCCACCTTGCTCATCTAACAAGATAAACTATATTTTTTCCTATTATTCTGTTTGTGAGCCCCAAATGTCGGCGATGTCTCCTCTGAGCCTGAAATGGATGGGATGAAATAAGTAAAATTTCCCAATAGCTGCTCCCATCTTCAACCTTGTGATCTTTGAAAAAACAAAAAGCAACAATAGTGACTCCAACCCTAAGCTGAGATACTGGAACTAGTCTTTCTTTTCTTGGCATATGCTGTGAAGTTTGTCTGTGATATAAGTGAAGGGAAAAAATTTCACAAGCTTACAGTGCATCTCTCCCATTTCACCTTCTATCTCCGTTGTAATTCCAGAATAATTTTCCTGGGTTGGCCACTCAATGCTTTGACAATATTTTGGCAGAATTGCACTGAGGGCTGAGAAAAACAGGATTTTTAGGGGTTGGAAAAGTAAGGCATTCTTCAGAAAGGTGACAGCAGATGTAAAAAGCCACTGGCGTGAGGTCTCATAACCGTAAGACAGGCCATAGAAGACGATGAAAAATGATGATAGCCCCATGACAACAATAATGAATGTCCAGGAGAAGGAGGCACATCTCCGGCATAAAACTGAGTGCGATGGCTTGCGACAGAGCAGGGGGACAGTGCTTTGTATTTTCTTCTGCCTCTGAAAGTTGTCCCCTTCTGGTGTCTTGAGAGGTTCATCCTGGTGATACTTTAATGAGGCAGTTATGAGCATGTGTAGGGGAATGGTGACGAAAGCCCTTTCAGCTGCTAATGTTATTGAACTCCAAAAGCTTGTGGGTGCTGGGGATTCTTCCCTTTTGTCAACATTAAAGAATATAAAGTTGACAAGCAGCTCTAGGAGCAGTGTGGCCAAAGCGCATGATAATCTTTGGAGCCTGCTGAAGGTGCCGGTGCCAGTGTGAGCAAAAACTGAGAACCACAGGTGACCATCTCTGAGGTTTGCTGCAAGCTTAATCCAAAAATCGTCAATTCTGCTGAGCCGTGCATTTGGGTTCATGGCAAAGAATGTCCTTTTGAAGAAAAAGTTAGGTTAAGTTGTGAAAGGAGAGTCCTTCTGGATGTGCTGCCACCTGTGTTAGAAAATGTGCAGGCTTTTAATGCTGAAAAGGCTTTGAGGTCTAGGCAGTCCTATGAGTAAGTGAAACATTAGGGAATAGTCTTTGGATTTTTCCTGTTTCCTGAGATACTGCTGAGAGCGCTCTTAAAGACTTCCTGGAATTCCTTTGCCACCGCTAATTGCAGTGTTGGGTGAAGAGTCCATCTAGCACCCACATGGTCAAAGGTCTGTTTTTAATATCGGAGCAGTTTGAGAATAGTAGAGAGTCCGACATCTCAATCAGTGTTTTGTATCTTGTTAAGAAGGTGCGTCCGCCTGATGCTATATTGCATTTTATCTTGATGGGATGTGCATGTTCTTCCTTTACATAAGGACTGTGCACAGGTCGGGTGGGCAGTTAGTAGCTGGCTTAAATGCAGGCGCTTTGTGGATTTATCTGTCAGATTATGTGGCCTGTGTGCTACCTGTGGTCTTGATTTCATCAGAAGCAAAGCACGCTTTTCTTTTGCTGTGTCACTACTTGTGAAGAGGTGACTAGGCCAACATTGCATTGTATTGCATTCAGGATGGTTCTGGGCTTACAAGGTTCATAACCTGGGGAAATCTTCTGCCTTCTATAGTGTGTCTCCTCTTCCACCACTGCTAACTCTATTTAATTGATTCTCCTGTATGATTGTTACTCCATAAGGGTTTTAGATGGCTCTTCACATTTTCCTCCCAGCTTTTTCTTGCTCCTTTTTTTAACCATGGTGGAAGCACACCTAAAGGTAAAAAATGAGAAAAAAGTGACAGCTCGTGAAATGAAGGGCCTTGTGTATGAACAGCTGCATACATTCTTTAAATTTCTTATCAACCAAAAGATTAGAAAAAAGCTATTTTTACATGAGAATCTTCAGGAAAGAAGGCTTCAGCAAGGCCTGTGCATGCGTGCATGCACAGGTGTCCCTTGTTCTTCCAGCAATATGGGAGTCTTTTAAGCAATTTCATCCAGATGTAACCAGAAGCTTATGGACTCCCAGATGTGACCTTCATGCAAGGCTTGTGAATTAAAGTGGCTGTCTGAGAAGAGAAGGGGAAACCTCAGAAGCCATCTGCTACATGGCTACTAATGCCAGCCATTAGTAGAGAGCAAAATAATAATAATAATAATAATAATAATAAAAAATCTCTCTTTCAGAGAGCTATGCTAAATACTCCAGCTGCAGGGCAAACCTCCAGGCAGTCAGCTCTTTCTCCGCAACACTGGAAAATCTACCACCAGACATAAACTGCATAACCCCCTAGAATGTAAGTTCTTCCACTTGCCGGCTTGCCTTAAAGAAGCCAGGATCTCCATCATCCTACTAAGCTAACTTTTACCTGAAAATAGAGTTTCTCTTTTCCTCTTTTGGCTTGCTTACTTTTGAGCTTGACTTGCTTGTGCGAATGACAAGAAGTTCAGCATCATCTGCTTTCTAGCAATTGCCTTTCTCTGTTACAGTATGCAACCTGGACCAATAAGGAGACTCTAGGATTTATGGAGGGATGTCTCTCCAAGTTAAAAGCAGCAGATCCAAGTTTTAATGAGTGTAACCTTTACTTCTTTAGCGTGATTCTACTGGATGATGCCTTAAAGCCTGGGACTCCTT